>NC_065921.1:31103909-31476217 GCF_024586455.1 Bactrocera neohumeralis | reverse complement strand
CATCACACCCTAATTTAATTGTAGTGATTTTTTGATGCACTTAACCCCTGAAAGGAGCAGTTCTGAAGCATCGGCGGTCTCATTTGTTACGGACGACTGGTAATTGTATCAAATATATTCAACCATACAACCAGCAAGTGTTAGCCACAGTCGGTGGGATTAACGTCATATGCTTGAATTTTGTGCTGTTAATATTATAAAGATGATGTCGTTATACGACTAGCACTGTATAGCCAAATAAAAGTGTTAAAATTTTTAAAACCCAACATTAATGCAAACATCTCATATCAAAACATTCACATAGAGGTATGTATGTTTGTATGAATGTAGGGCACTTAAGTGGATAACTATACGGCATTAGAAGAAAGTAAGTGTACATTAACACACACTTACGTTCAGAATACGTACAATTATGTATATTGTATAACTTGTTATTATTGTATTATTTTTAACCATTTGATTCAAATTAACTCCACCAGTATCGGATGGAATTAATCGTAGAAATTGATCACGATAGCAATATCAAAATGTATTCTTATTTTTAATATTCTTAGGTTATTTGCACAAAAAATTTAATTGTTGAATTAGTTACCAATTATACCGAAATTTAGGGAATGGTATATGTATTTTTTCAAAACGGTTGGGTTTGCTTTTTTCAATTTTTGAACTGAATTTCGAAATTTGATTAAAGTAAACGTAAACTTTGTACTAACTTGTTTGCGTTTAAAAGTATTACAATATAAATTTCATCGAAGTATTATTTATGTTATATATGTACGTATCTACTTAAATGCTTTAAATATTCTGTGGATGCATTTCTCACTTCACTCAAATATAATCCTTATAAATGTGTCTATGTATATGAATATACAAGGTCTGTCGCAAAAGAAACAGAACTTTTTAAATATAACTGTTTCTGGTGGCGCCACCTATTGGTGGGTATATGAAATAAAAAGTTTGATCTCTTGTTGACATTTCGTAAAAATTTTAAGATAATTGGATAACTACAATCGATGTTATCGATCAAAAAGTGACAGCAGCTTTTGGTCATCGGTCGTAAAATGCAAAGAGCAAATATTAAATTTTGTTTTAAACTTGGGAAAACGTTTACTGAAACATTTCAAATGATGAAAAAAGTTTATGGTGATCAGTGCCTATCCCGTAGTAATAAGCATGAGTGGTTTAAGCGATTCCAAGAAGGTCGTGAGGACCTCTGTGACGATCAGAAGTCGGTCGTCTTCAGAAGTCAAAAATAAAGACAATGCTGATTTGTTTTTACGATTCCGAGGGTATTGTACACCGAGAGTTCGTCCCACCTGGCCAAGCGATTAATGTTGTGTTTTATCTTGGTGTTATGAAGCGTCTTTTGTCACGCATTCGTCGCGCTCGACCACAATACCGTGAGGCAGGGTCCTGGCGCCTGTTGCACGATAATGCGCCGTGTCATCGGTCGACGCTTGTCACTGATTTTTTGACAAAAAACTCCATATTAACCATTAATGACTCACCCTACTCACCTGATCTGGCAACCTGTGATTTTTACCTATTTGGAAAACTTCATTTGCCCATGAAAGGACACTGGTTTCAGAACATTTCAGCTATCCAAAAGGCGACGACCGATATTCTCAAGAGCATTCCGAAAAATGACCTTAAACACTCATTTGAAATGCTAATTGACCGGGCTAAACGCTGTATCGGAGCACAAGGAAACTACTTTGAATAAAAAAAAAAAAACTTTTGAAAAATATTAATTTTTTGTTGTCCTGTTTCTTTTGCGACAGACCTTGTATAACATCTGCTATGCCTAACGTCAACGTTACAATTTTGCGTATGTACTAAGCCCACTGTGCGCATACTTCGGCAAACTAAATGTACTATTTCATAATTTTTATGAGAGAAGGGTTTAGTTAATTTACTTATAGTATATTAGAGCGGGTGGATTTTTTCTTTAAAATCGCGTTTGGGGAAAATGTTCTACGGGTCACTCTGAATAGCTTTGTCTAAGAGACTATGGATCTAAAACCGGTTTCGAGCCAGCGATTTTTAAGATGAATATTAAAATATGTTTAAAATATTCTTCTAAAATTTCAAAACAATCAAATCAAAATTCTAAGAGACAGACCCTCGGAAGTTCTGCACACCATGCCACGTCAGTGCAGCGCTTTACACTTAAACAGGTTACTCAAAATTTTATTTTAATTTAAATTGATTTTAGTGAGTTTTGAGTTATGCTGTCGATAATATAAGAATTTTTTTAAAAGTCAAGGGAGATGAGATACAAACGCAATTATGTTTTTACTTTTTAGTTTGAAGTGCTTTAAAACGTTTTTTTTTTAGTTTTTAGATCCGGAACAGGTTATGTTAAGTATTTCACAATGTTTGTAACACCCTGGGGGAAATATCGGAGACTATAAAATGTGTGAGTTGATTAGCCATATACTTCTGTTTGTCTGTATATTTGCGAGTCAGTCCCTCAATTATTGAGATATTAATTTGAAATTTTGTACACGTTATTTTCTCTCCAAAAAACTGATCATTTGTTGGAACCGCCGATATTGGACCACTACAGCATATGGCTACCTAGCAAGCGGAACAAAAAACATCATGTTCTTCTATGGAAAACTTTTTTCTTTGACTAGATATCTTCACAAAATTTGGCATGGATTATTATCCAAGACAATGTTTTAACCTGAGATAAATATGTTCAGATCAGACTACTATAGTACTTATAAGCTTCCATATAAAATGATCTCTCAAAATCAATTTCCTGCATAGGACCTTTTGTATTTGTGGAGGGTATTGTAGCTTCGGTGCAACCAAAGTTAGTGATTTATCTTGTTCATACTATATTTACTTTTTAATTTTTTAGTTCAATGTCCCTTAAATAATGTCTTTTAGTTCTTTAATTGATTTTTAATATTTAGCCACACGTGGTTATTTCAAGTTGAAACTTGCTACACATACTTGTATTCCTTGGAACCCAGGAGTGGTCGACGTTGCAGATGGACGTAATCGGCCCGCAAAACACTTCATTAAACGAAAATCTTTAAAGTGCCGTGCCTGAAAATTAGTATAGGGGGTCGCGATATTAAGGGGCACCTTTTGGCTGATTTTTTTTTTTTTTTTTTTAAAGAGCGCGTAGCCCCGTTCTCAAAATTGTATCTCCCAAACCGTTATGGTCACTCAACCAAACTTGCTAAGAAGAATTTTTTGGCACTTCTTCGTATGCTGTGCGATAACTCACTGAATAAATGCGCAACTAGCATTAAACTTCACAATCAGGACGTTGGGAAAGTGCTTTATAAGACCAAGTATAAAAATTGAACAGTGGGCGTGGCGCCTTCCTTCCTTAAATGAAACTCTCTATGTGAGGAACTATCTGATCAATTTCAAAAAAATTTGGTATGTGAGGTTACCCAGCCATTTCTATCATACACTGTGAAATCGGACAAGAACCACGTGTACTTTGCATATAACACCACTTTAAATTAGATCTGATTATTTTACTAACGGTATACAAATCAAACACAAATCAGTATATCGGAATAAAATCTTGCAAAAGTATTGCCTTTAAGGTATTTAATGTTCCGCCCAAAACTTTTCGAAATGGAACCATACATTTTCAAGGACCCAGACAACAAAATACATTTGACTGGTTTTATAATGCTGTTATTAGTTTGTTTGTAACTTTTTTTCAGTAGGACTGAAGCTGAATAGCACTGAGAAAAGAATGAACAGTTGGATAGCACTTCAAAAATATATAACAGACTAGTAAGGCAGCGCTACGGTCAGGTATAACCGTCATACTCTTGCAACTCGCAAGAATTAAAGCCAGGGTAATACCTCCAGGTGCATAAGCCTTGTTAGTTTTATGGGGTCTGGGGCAAGTTTTCATTCGAATTTATTCATTCTAACACGCTGTCTCAATTTTATTAAGACAACTCACATATTGGCCGATATATGTATGCGTTATAAAGTCAAACGAAAGTTCGAAAATCTTTATATTAGGAAGAAATGTATTGACCCGATTTAATATATTTTTGACAGGAAAGTATTATCTCTGGATTTCAATTATTTATCACACATTGACCCATATTTTCGTCAAACCTCAGCCATAGGCGCTGGGTCTTCATATTCGGTACCTAGGGGCTTTCCCAGTTTTGCTTCGATTTGGGCAATTTTTGGTCACAAGATGAACTACTTCAAAGGCACTATTCATTCAAAGTTTTATTTCGTTATATTAATTGTTTCTTCAAACGAAATTTAAAATTGTGGTATATATGAAGTAGGAGTGGTTGTAGCCCCATTTTCATACTGTAATATACGAATGTCAGTAGAATGTTACATACCGAACTTTGTTAAAATTGGTGGCGCAAATCCCGAGATTTGTGATTTCACTTAAAGGAGGGTGGTGCCATGCACATCGTCAAATTTTGACACCAGCTCTTTCAAAGCCCGGGGTAAAATTTTATGTCTCTGGCGTATTTGGTTATTGATTAATTGCACTTTAAGTAGTTTTTAAGGAGTGGGCGGATTATCATCCGATTTCATCCATTTTCACACTATCGGTAGAAGTTCTTATAGTATTTGATGCAGCCGAATTCTGTTGTTTTAGTTTACGTTGTTTAGAAAATATGTACAATAAACCTATTAGATGGGGAGGTCATGCCCACTTTTTCAGAAATTTTAGCCTACCGGTGCCGTTTGCTACTGCGATCCCTTGTGACAAATTACAGTTCTATATCTTAACTAAGCTAAGCTACTAACTTCCGTTCAATGGAGTTTTGTGGGCGTGACAGTGGTCGATTATGCCCATCTACGAACTCGATATATAAAATTTTACTCGAGATTATGTCATTATCTTAAGCAGTAATCCATGTCAAATTTCGTGAAGATACCACGTCAAATGCGAAAGTTTTCCATACAAGAACTTGATTCGGATCGTTCGGTTTGTATGGCAGTTATATGCTATAGTGAGCCGATCTGACAATTTCTTTCGATATTACATTATTTCTATTTTAACTCATACCCAATTTCCTGAAGATATATAGTCAAATGAGGAAGTTTCCCAAGCAAGCATTTGATTCCGATCGTTCGATTTGTATGACAGCTATATGATATAGTTAACCGATCTGAATAATTTCTTCGGAGATTACATTGTTGCTTTAGAAAATAATCTATACCAAATTTCGTGAATATATCTTGTCAAATGCAAAAGTTTTCCATACCAGCACTAAATTCCGATCGTTCAGTTTGTATGGCAGCTACATGTTACAGTGGTCCGATATCGGCTGTTCACAAATGAGCAGCTTCTTGAAGAGAAAATGATTAGCAAAATTTCAAAACGATATCTTAAAAAATAGTTCGTATATATACAGACAGACAGACTGACAGACTCAGCTCAACATACTGATCATTTATATATATACTTTATAGGGTCTCCGACTCTTCCTTCTGGGTGTTACAAACTTCGTGACAAACTTAATATACCCTGTTCAGGGTATAAAAATAGTAAGGCTTTATAACTTAAATTTCGCGAGAAACCCCATTCGTCGAAATACATATGTTTTGGCACGATTCGGATTACTTTGGCGGTCGGGTAAAAAACGTGAATGTATAAATGGGGTATGTGCTGATAGGGGAGCTTCTCCAGGGGAGGAATATGCAAAAATAATGTTGCTAACACTTATATTTTTTAAAATACTCCGATTAAAAATTCAAAAATTTGTATCAATAACACATAGTATTTCTCAATGTTTCACTAAACTTTTTCACATCTTTCACTTGGTGTATTTAAATATACACTCTAAACATTAAAATAAGTTCACATTTCACTTTTATTTTGTTAGTTTTCAGCTAAATTTATTAATTTAAAAATCACTTCAACACTCATCGTTGAAAAGGTTAGATTGTTTTCAGTTATGAGGAAAACGAGCGTTGCCACATCTTAGACACCAAATATGAAGGATTTTTTAACGACAGCTTTTTCTATGTTTGTATTTTCGCGTGATTCTTTTTTCTTTATTAACTATAAAAAAACTCTTTTCAAAATTTTTTAAGTTAAGTTTAATTTAATATGTAAAGTACTCCTTTCTGCGTTGGCGGCCTTCGACCGCGCTCTAAAAGAATAACCCTGGTCGAGGCAATACCCGAGGTAACCTAAGTATTTTATTACGTAGTATTATTACATAATATTTTATTTGTTTACTAGCTGACCCCGCAGCCGTTGTCCTGCGTGAAATTATGTGTTTTGAAATGAAAAGAAAGTTAAATTTATCATTTCATTTTATTTTTTTCAATGTAACGCAGCTTGATAAACAACCTTTTTTGGTTTCTGTTCCGGTGTACAGAAGAGATGGTTTTCCAACTCGTGAGCACGCCACGTATATCTGACCGTGTGAAAAACATAGCATTTCCAAATTTATGCCACACTCTTCTAGCGACTATCCTTGTGTCCTGTTGATTATCATCTCAAATGCAGTTTTCACTGGAAACGGAATACGTTTGAACTGAAATGGCAAATCGTTAGAACTCAAAGGAATTCGTAGAATCAAGCATTCTGCCCCTTTGTATTCTATAGCGCAGATTGCGGAACATAATAACGACAGATCTAACTTTGAGACGCAAAAAATGCGGTGGCATACCAAGCCTGTCCAAAGAATTTATAAATTCCACTGGATAATTCACGGCGTCGTCTTCATTGTCACGACGATCGATCGATTTGTATGAACGCAAGTCTCCCGGAATTTGACTTTGAATCCTCCAGTTAAGTCAACAACATCGGTATTTTTGGCAGCTAACATTGCGTGTGCACTTAAGGAATCGTAGTTACGATAATTTGGTCAATGTCCGAACATCCGTGATGAGTTCATCTTTCGTGAATTGATAAAGAGAAGATGGAATTGATATCAAACCACCGGAAGTATCAACCGGAATTTTACCATGTCCAATTTTTAGCGAAGACGATGTAAAATGTCTTCGACAATGTCATTTTTGTTCGTATTTCATAATAGACGTGGATTTGAAGGCTGATATGTCGAAATGATTATCGCGAAAAATGTGCGAACTTCATTTGCATTCCAGTGATTAACATGTTCCAGCAATTGTAATTGCTGGCTTGTCAACTTCGATATTCACTATTCTAAAATGAATGCTGAATGTTCTGCCATTGTCGTCTGATGAGCGACGCCGATAGAGTGGATATCCATCATTTCTAGTTTGTGTTTCCGAAAGAAAAGCATGTGGATAGTGTTTGGTGCATTTATTGTCAGACATACAAACCTAAGTGGGATTGTGGTGTCCGCAAGGCCCATGCACCATATTGGTTTTCATCACTTCGTATAATACTGGATCTTTCTCTGCATCAGGAATTTCAGCAGAAATTATTTCATCAATTTGATCTGGTGTAACCACCATCCAAAAAGGAATGTGCGCGTGCGGCAAACCTCTCTTTTGCACTCAACAGAGTACATCAAGCATCTAACAGCACCACATACATATATATGTATGTATGTACGTTACTTCGAGATAAAGTCAATCAAACATCGTAACTTCTTCTTCTTCTTAGTTGGCGTAGACACCGCTTACGCGATTATAGCCGAGTTAAGATCGTAACTGTTGTTTGAAAAGTCGTGCAGTCACATCGTGACGATCGCTTGCTGATTGACCGCGATCCATAATTCCGCACGCATGTCACCGCATCCTGGGAGTACTGCTTGCCTTGCCTTGCCTTGGGCTGCCATACGTTGATGGCAAAAAGAACGCCTACCGATATTAGAGCGACCTTTGTTACAAGTTCAATCTGCAATTGACCTCTTTGTGTTAAACGCACGTAAAGTCTTCACTGAATAACTTTCAATAATTTTTCTTTTGAATAGCCGGAATAAAAAAGCAAGCGACCGAAATTGAACGATTTAAATAATTTACAAATCAAAATATTGAAAAACAAAACAAACGAAAATTGAAAAAAATGTGTACTTTTTGGAATTATCCAATTTTCCGACTTTTCTTCATGAAAAGTATAAGGTATTTTTATTTCTAAACCTTCCTTGATCCACACCGAACAATCTCCGAAAATTTCATCAAGATTGGTTCAGCCGTTGTCTTAGCGTTACTAACAAACAAACATTCATTCGTTTATATGGGAAAAAGAAAAGGGCTGTTTTTTGGGGGTTTTCCGGCAATTATTCGATTTTTTCTCTCAACGAACATTAAAAAAAAAATTATCAAATGTGGTTCAGTCATATGAAAATTATAAGCGTACATCGGAAGATCGTTTTGCTGCTCCAGACGTTGCGCGTCTGCTTTCCGATAACCAGAATACTACGAAACGTATTATTACTGGTAATTAGCCTTGGATCTATGGACCCGGAACAATCAATCGGACCCGGAACAATAAAAGTGAGCGGAAGCCGAAAAAATCACGTCAAAGGAAGTAAAAAATTAAGGCCAACTTAACATTTCTTTAATTATCGAGGTGTGGTGCACTCGGAATTTCTTCAGACCGGCCAAACTGTTAACAAGAATACTATTTGAGTCTTACGCGTCGCTTTCGCGAAGAATTGTAAAAGTATGAACAAAGTCTTACTATTTTTTATTCATAGTAGTATATAAAGTTATAGTTATATATATAGTTATATCTATCTCGATTAGTTTAAGGTAATACAAACAACCGTTATGAACAAAACATAGAGCATAAAATAACCCTAAAACTAAGCAACTGAAATCATGATCTATCTATTCTACAAAATTAACACCACTAAAACTATGCAGCTAAAAGTTTAAATGTCCATGCAGCCATTGGAATGCCAAATTTACTCAAATACATTCTTAAAGAAAGTGAAAACACCTCGTGTGGCTAAATAATAAATTTCGTTTAAAAGCCTAAAAAACGTGCTTTTAAGCTCTTCAAACTAAAAAACTAAAATACTTTTCGTTCAGTATTACTGTCGGTTTATTAAAAATTATTTTTAAATTTTAGTTTTTATGTTCTTACAACATGTTGCTACATAGTATAATAGCTTTGTTCGCCTAACGGTTATACATATCACCTAAATCTAATCGAGGCGTAATCGGACCACTGTTACGCACACAAAACGCCATTAACCGAAAACATATAAAGTACCATAACTTAAGCACTAAATTAATATATAAAACTTTAATTTGGTACAGGGGATCGCAGTGGCAATGAACACCTGTGCACAAATTTTTTTGAAAAAGTGGGCTTGTTCCAGCCTTATAATAAGGTTAATGTACGTACGATATCTCCTAAACCACTAAAGCTACAAAACCCAAATTAAATCGGATGATAACCACGAATAATGCATTTAAGATATGCCACCTTATGACTAAAAATTGCACAAACCGAAACAAAACTGTTCAAACCCCTAGGACCCAGTGCTCATAGTTGACGTTTTATCGAAAATATCGGTCCATGTGTGGGATACGTAATTGAAATTTGAAGAGAATCCTTTTCAGTATGTCTGTTTGTGAAAAATGGATTGAATCGGGTCAATACTTCCCTTAGCCCTCATATACCAAACACAAATATTTTCGAACTTCTCAGTGACTTTATATCGCATATATCGGTGAACATGTGAGTTGTCTTCATAAATTTAATAGAGCGTGTTCTTCTAATAACGGTGCATATTTGTGCTTAGAATGAATAAAACGGGTGAAAACTCGCTCTAGATTATAGGATAACTAATAAGCCATATATCTGTACCTGAAAGTATTTTCCTGGCTTTAATCCTTGCAAGTTGCAAGAGTATGAAATGTTCGGTTACACCCAAACATAGCACTTCTTTACTTGTAAAACTATATTTTTATAGCTCAGTTTGGCAACTACATACGTACCATATACATATGATCTGTAGTGGTCCAATGTGAACAATTTTTTAGGAGTTTTGGTAGCGCTGTCTTGGGCGATTTCAACAAATGAGCAGCTTCTTGTGGAAGAAAAGGACGTGTGCAAAATTTAAGCCTTAAGATAATGACCAACTTTTCCGACGACTTCTAGCGACCGGGTATCTATGGTCTTAATATTTTTAATACTTTTCGTAATTGCTAAATATAAGCACTTGTGAATATTTACGGAAAAAACCAAAAAAAAAAAACTGTAGAATTGAGAGGCGACCAACTAGAAGTAGATGTCGAAAAATTTACAAAAGAAATTCAACGTCTGCTTGGCATAATACTACGGGGATGAAAAGGGAAATATATAGGTTGAAATTTTTCTAAAGATATCAAAATCTTTCTAATTAGGAAAAGAAAATTTCGACGGAAATGGCAACAAACACGCTCATCACTTGAAAAACCCGACCTTAATAGAGCAGCAGCTGAATTAAAACGAAAAATCAATCACATGAAGAATAAGTCAGTACACAAAACATTCTCTCACCAGATCATGGAAATATCCCAGCGATCTCCATTCGTGAGCTTAAAAATGTAAGAAAAAAGGCACATGTTAAAAAAACGCCAGGATTTGATCTAATAACGGCAGAAGTGTTAAACAGTTACTCTACAAAAGTTTACTACACCTTACTATCTTTCAAATTCTTTAATCCGTCTGACACCTATCATCGATGAAAAGCAAATAATTTCATCGCACCAGTTCGGTTTCAGAAATTCAACAATGGAACAAACTCATAGAATAAAATCAAGAATAGAAAAATGGCGCTGGCGTTCGATAAAGTGTGACACGAAGGCAAAATGAACACTCCAAATTGAAAGAAAATGCTGCAGCCGTACCGCAAGGAAGTATTTTAGGACTACTTTTGTGTATTGTGTATACTAGAGACTTACCGTTATACGTAGCACCAGTGACGTAGCTACCTAGGGGCTAAGCGGGGCAGTGCCCCGTGACTCTCAAGCTCAGGGAGCCCTTGAATCCTTACCAGAAATCTTGATCGAACTGAACTTTTGGAAATTTCTCTCATTTTCAAAATAAATATGGCAGGTTGCAACCCCACCTCAATCATGACAACTCAGTTGAGAGAAATTCAAAAGTTATGCCTAAGGAATTCCCCTACCCACTTTCTGTAGATTGGCAGTGTTGTCAACTTGATGGATAACGATGTGTGCGTTTTATTGTGAATTCGAGTTAATATTTTTTTCGAGAACGGTTAAAAAGTTAATGCTATATCAGGAGTAAGTAAACTAATGTCAATCAATTTTTTGTACTAGGCAATATAGTGATTCAAATTTATTTGATTTTACCACTCATATTGATGTCTGTTAAGTCAATAAATCGTGCCAATCTATAGATTTCGGTTACAGCTCATTGTATAACGCCAAATATCGTAAAAAAGCGCAAGTCACCTGCAGTAGGTACATTAATTCAGGTCTGCAATAAAACTTCGTTATTTTGATATTATCAACGCATCATCAGAAATAGTTCTAAACAGCATTAAAACAAAAATGCTAAACAGCAGCTGCAAAGTCTTTTGTAGAAGTACTCATATCAGTGGTTTACTGTTATTAAGTCAGTTGGTAGGTCCGACCTTTATATGACAAGCCCTTGAATCTTCTCTATTTCGTTTTATTAGCCAAACCTACACCAAGTATTAATTGTAATTTGTGTTGTTACTGTTTAATACCTGCCCTGCAGTGCACAAAAAAAAGGTAATCTTTTTTCAAAATTTTTTGTTTTTTTTTTTGCCTTTCCTGTTCCCTTATACCTTTAGAATTAATGCAGAAAACCACTTTACCACTGGAAGATTTCGAAAAGGCCCACAAATAATAATACCGCTCGACGTTCGGAGCGCTCGGAGTGCACACCTCAAACTTTAAACGCGTTTTTCTCGAAACACACTTTTTTAAACTGGCGCACGTGATTCCGGTCGAACTACTCAACCGATTTGATTAATATTTGTTTCTTTTATGTTCACAAAGCGCCTGGCTATCGTCCCTATATTTTTTATAATTTATTGACAATGTTATGACAAAATTTATGTAAAAAAACATGGGAAAAATTCAAAAAAAAAGAAACTAATTACTTTTTTATTTATCGACATTTTTTCATGATTTTAGTAGGGACGATAACCATTCACGTACTTTTTAAGAATAAATTGGGTTTTTGTGTTTCAGATGATCCAAACATGTCCGCCAGTGGAAAAAATACCTCATTCACCCAGCCATTTCTCCGACAGATGAAATCAAAAATTCCGAAAAAAAATTGTTTATACACTCCACGATATACCTTATGATATGTGACAAAAGTTCTTTGTAGAATAAAAATTTCTATGAAAAAAATGTCAAAAAAACAGGCCAGAACCCTACTGACCCCTTAAGTAGTTTAGCATTTAAAATATTTGTATATTTCATACTTTTATTTGATAAAACCTAATCAGTTTACATAGCACTGGGCCCAAATTTTTTAATTTTCCCCAGGACCCTTTACCTAGCTACGCCACTGCGTAGCACCAAGAAGTATGACTGCCACTGCACTACTACATTTCTTATAAGCAGTCCACACTGTAGTCATTTGAACGAAATAATGGAAAATATAGCCATACGGTGGTAAGTCAGTTCATATGAATTTTATATACAAAAGAATCAGTTATCACCCTTGGTGAAGTTTGTATACCATATACCAATACAGCCAAATATGTTGGTATTACGCTCGATGCTAAATTACTATAGAAAGATAACATTGAGATGAAGAAAATTTAACTTAGTCTGAAATTGTCAAAAATGGAAAGGCTAATTGGACGACGGTCCCAACTGTCCACATATAACACATTATTTTTATAGAAACAAATTATCAAGCCGATAAGATCATTATGATAGAAGCATAAATGTTATTTAATGTTTCCAAAATAATGTGTTAAGAGGTATTTTTAAGGCTCCCGGGTACATCAGAAATGCTCATATTCATCGTGACCTAATAATAAATACGGTCGCCGAAGAGCGTTCGCAGAAACCCACTAGAGAAAACTTAATGAATATGTGAATGAAAAAGCGAGAAATACAAACATGATTTAGTTGGTAATTACAATAGAATCAGTCTCACCTCGCGAAGACCACTACGATGAACTATGCAATTTTTAATAGTGTATGATTATTATCACTGCTTTAGAACGAGTTCAGAGCCCATCTAGGAGTTTGATTGCGAAGAATAAAACAGTGTGAAACTGCGCTACCAGATCTGCAGATTTACTCAGATATTGAACGTTTCATGTCAAAAGACCTGTTTTATTTACATATACAATATAATATGAATTCGGAAAAAAGGCACATTAGTTTCTTTTTTCAAAAAGCGAAGATTGTCACATTCTTTGCTCGGTCGATCAAGAAAACTGAATGCAGTCGGACTCGGACCTCTCTTACTTTCGTTGCTGGCTCAAACCACGTCAAGTGGTCCATGAAAATTTCGAAAAATCACCGATTTTGAAAATGAGCAGTTCATTAGGAAGGGGACCAGACGCATACCCGTGATATAAATATTTCGTCAAAATTCTTTTTTTTTGTAAAATTATTTTCTCATAAACTACTGGATTAAATTTTTTTCTGCAAGTTGGTAGTACCGTTAGTGACGTCTATGCTAAATTTCTCATCAAAATATTCATTGGTATTTGAGATACGCGTCGTTTTGTGAGGCTCGTAAAGTGAATCCTTCGATTTTTACTATGTCTGAATTTATTGAACAAAGAAGTGGTATTAAATATTGTTTACGGAATAAGATTTCGCCTGCAGAAACGTTAAGGATGTTGTAAAAAGCTTTTGGGGATGAAACTCTGTTTTCTAAAAGTGTTTACATGTGGTATAACGAGAAGAGAGAGAAAAGAGAAAAATGTGGTGTCAAATCAGCCAAAGACATCGACTGATGAACATCACGTCAAACAAGACAAAGAAATGGTGCTTGAAAATCGTTTATTAACAAATTGCAGATAGTTTAGGCATATCATTTGGATCGCTGCAGGCGATTTTGAAAGACGAATTGGGCTTGAGAAGAGTCAAATCTCGAATGATTCCAAAAACTCAATTTTTTTGGAAATTGACCGTCGTGTTAACATCTGTGAAGCAATGCTTTCTGACTATCAATACGTAATTAAACGCATCATAACTGGAGATGAGACTCGGATCTACGCTAACGGACCCTAAACAACCGATCAATCGAGCGAATATCGTGCTAAAGGCGAGCCGAAACCGAAAAAAATCACGTCAAAGTCGCTCAAAAATCAAGGTCATGTTGACAGTTTTCTTCGATTATCGTGGTGTGGTGCATTATGAATTCCTTCTGCCGGGTCAAACTGTTAACAAGGAATATTATTTGAGCGTTATGCCCCGTTTACGTGAAGCTATTCACTTCACATTTGTGGGCCGAAAACTCTTGGTTTTTGCATTACTCATACTGCATTGGTTATTCGTGATCATTTCACCAAAATTCAACAAATATCGTTCCGCAAACACCGTATTCGCCTGATTTGGCCCCGTGTGACTTCTGGCTGTTCACAAACTCAAAAGACCTCTCTGAGGACACCGTTTTGACTCAATTGAAGATATAAAAGCTGAATCGAATAAGGCTCTGATGGCCATCACGACGTAGGATTTTTCCAAGTGATGCTATGATGACTGGAAAATTCGTTGGCATAAGTGTATTGCAGCGGGAGGGGATTACTTTGAAGGAGATGAAATGAATTTGCAAGATTAAATTAAAATTTAAAAAATATAACAAAATTCACCTTTCAATTTGATCACAGTAAACAATAGGTACCGAGGTCTAAATATTCGGTACCTAGGGGCTTGAATAGTTTTTATTGGATTTTAACAATTTTTGATCACAAGGTTGCACACACTAAAGACATTATTCGTAAAAAGTTGTATCCCGTTATATTAATTGCTTCTTGATTTGTGAGCTGGAGACTGAACGAATCAAGTGGAATTTAAAATTGTGCTTGTGGGAAGTGGCGTGGTTGTTGAACGATTTCGTCCATTTTCACAATGCGACATAAGATTTTAAGAAGAATGCCAGGTATTAAAATTTTTCGAAATCGTTTAGTCGAGCCCCGTGATATGGGATTTCACCAAAAAGCGGTGCCACGCCTATTGCCCAATTTTCATACCGGTTCCTCTAAAACTCCCTCACACCATCTCGGTGGTAAAATTGCATACCTCTGAAGTAATTTTTCCGGCTTTTAGTAGTTTTTAACAGTACCGTTATGTGGGGTTCATCCATTTTCACACTGTCAATTGAAGTTCTTATAAGATTTGTAGTTAGCAAATTTGGTTGTTCTAGCTTTAATGGTTTAGGAGATATGTACATTAAACTTGATAGAGGGCGGGGCCACACCCACTTTTTCAAAATTTTTTTTTCTACTGGCGATCCTCTTCACCAAATTACAGCTTTATATCTTAATTTAGTGCTTAGTTATGTCACTTTATGTGTTTTCGGTTAATGGCAATTTGTGGGCGTGGCAGTGGTGCGATTATCATCTACGAACTCGAAATTTTTTTTGTACTAAGGAATCCACATACTAATTTGCATCGAGATATCTCAATTTTTACTCAAGTTACAGATGGCAGAGACGAACGGACGGACGGACACACAGACAGCCAACCGGATTTAAAATTTTTTCGCTAATCTGATAATTTATATATATATATATATAACCCTATATCTATCTCGTTTTTGGTGATATGTTTTAGGTGATGCGTACAAACGGTGAACAAAACTGTCATAATATGTAGCAACTGGTTGCAAGAGTATAATAATTGTAACATTTTTTGTTTTTGTGATAATTCCAATGTCAAAATACAGCATGTCTTTTTCT
The DNA here is from genome assembly GCF_024586455.1 of Bactrocera neohumeralis. Taxonomy (NCBI): domain Eukaryota; kingdom Metazoa; phylum Arthropoda; class Insecta; order Diptera; family Tephritidae; genus Bactrocera; species Bactrocera neohumeralis. The sequence goes on along the minus strand of NC_065921.1, from coordinate 31,460,444 downwards.
AATTTAGAGCACAGAGCAGAGAGAGAAGCACCACATGAAAATAAAAACATCATACTTTCAAATATAAAGGTTCGTGAATATTGCTGTGCTCTTATACAATTTCATACCCTATATGGCATATACATAAATAGTACCTTGTCGTCGTTTTGTATTGAAAATATGTGATGTCATCCTGACCTACCATTTCACTTCAACGTGCGGATTTACGGTGCGTAAAATATAGTAACACAGCGGCTGCGCTAGATAGGTCATGTCGTCCGTATGGATGAAAACGCTCCAGCTCTAAAAGTATTCGACGCAGTACCGGCCGGGGGAAGCAGAGGAAAAGAAAGACATCCACTACGTTGGAGAGATCAGGTGGAGAAGAACCTGACTGCACTTGGGGTCTCAAATTGGCGCCAAATTGCTAAAAGAAGAAACTATGGGCGTGTTGTTGTTAACTCGACTATAACCGCGTAAGCGGTGTCTACGACATTCAATTGCCTACTAAGTCCGAAGAGGCACCTGTTGACAAAAGTTATTCTGCGTTAGATTTCGAGGCTGACATTGTTGTTGGTGTTAATACTGGTTACAAGATAGACGAAAAAATCTACGACTTTGAAGTTATGACTGTCAACAGTGACGTGGGAGCCAAGTCGCGAGTGCGACAAATGTTTCTTTGACAGGATATATTTGCCGTCGTTCTCAACCAGCTAAATTCCATAATATCATTATCATTCGATTTTTAATCTTCGATAACTCTCAAAATAAAAGGAAAAAAGAAAATAAGGCAATTTATTAAATTTGGACAATGCGGAATTCAAATCTATCCCGCTGTAAACTTAACAATCCATGAACTCAGGGGCGAACGGGGGGGGATGGGATTGGGGTGTTAATCATAATACAGGAAAAATAAAAACTCATTTATTATGACTTTGTTTTCATTCCATGAGCAAACTGTTGGATAAAAAAGATTTAAATTTAAAAAAACTATGCTATTTGCAAAAAAATACTTGAGTGTCTTAACTAAAATGTCTATATTTTTAATAAAAACAACCAGAAAAAACTGGTCTGAATTAGATACACAACTTTACTTATTATTTGTTTTTCATTTGCTGAATTTAGAATGTGGAAAAGGTTAAAAATCTTTTCTTCAGATTATATTTTCTAACTAAAATTTTGAATATATTTTCAGAAACTGGTTAAATCAAACAAAGAGATCCAAAACTTTTTTAGTGCATCGTTTTTTAAAGATTTTTTAACAAAAGCATATCCCTATATCTGTCGCTTCAAATGAACGCTCGTTTTCCTCACTTCGCAGGCTTAAAACACATTTAATTGAAATAAAACTGAGAAGCACGCCTGAACGGAATGGCTCTCTTGAATATCCATAGAGATATAGACGTGACGGAGGAAGAGATTTTAAATGTTATGGCCCAAAATAAAAGAAGATTAGACTTCAATTTGTGAATAAAATAATGAAGCATTGTCTTTTTACATAAACCCCCCCCCAAATTTTTTTCCTGCGTTCGCCACTGAATGAACTGTTTTATAGTACTCTGCGTGATCGTTTTAGATTTACTCAATGTATACCGTCGAAGCCAGCTAAGCTTGCCATCAAAATTATAAGTTTGCACAAATTGTGCTTTAAAGGCGGTATTCTAGTTTAGAAATTAAAAAAAAAACAATCGTTGTTTTTTTCATAATTCGATAGTTTAGATATTCAAAAATTTATCCCTTTTTACCAATCGCCAAAAACCGCAGGAAATTCGAACCTATAGACTAGAAACTCAAGTCATTAAGCGCAAGCTAACGAAGATGTGGACCCCATTACCTTTGCCTGTTTTTTACCGAATTTATCGATCAATCTAATCTGTTCGCCTAACGGTGGTTTGTATCACCTAAAAATAATTGAGATAGATATAGGGTTATATATTAGGTTGTCAAAAAAGTCTTGCGGTATTTTCGCTAGTTTGCGCTGAAAGCTAGTTTTATTCGTCGCATCGGGTCATGCTATACCTTTTTGGAAAGCTCATTTCACGCGCTAACATGTGTTTGATTGATCGTTTCTTTTAAGTCGTTCGTGAGTTATAGCGTCGCAAACATGGAGCAAAATAAAGAGAAAATACGGCATATTTTACAGTACTACTACGATAAAGGCAAAAATGCATCTCAAGCCGCCAATAAAATTTGTGCAGTTTATGGACCCGATACAGTTTCCATTTCCACTGCACAACGATGGTTTCAACGTTTTCGTTCTGGTGTAGAGGTGGTCGAAGATGCGCTACGCTTCAATAAAAATAAAAACAAATCAATAAACAAATGACAATATTATGTATGTATATTTAAATGATCAGTGTGACGAGACGAGTTGAAATCAGGGTGACTAAAGGTCTGTCAGAACGTCAATGCAATCTTTAACTGAACTAAAAATTAAAATCTTTTGGTGTCATTTGATACAGACGTTTCTTGGTACCATTCTGGCTCTTGGTACTTCCACAACCATAAAACATCTTTAATCGAAAACGTTTGAAGTGTCATAAATAATCCGTTAAAACCCAGCTCACTAATAAATTTAATGTAAATATGTATATATCGCCCAAACCATGAAAGCTATATTACCCAAATTTCCGCAGGACATTTCTTACAACTGTGTGAGAATAGGTGGAATAGGATGACAAACTTTCCCTGTCCACTCCCCATATAAAGGCTTTGATAACTACTGCATGTGTGATAAATCAATAACTAAATACGTTAGAGACATTACATTTTACAAGCGGTATGCTATAAGAAGGCATTTCTGGATCCGGTGTCAAAATTGGCCGCTGGGTGTGGTACTCTCGACCTTTAGGCGAAAAGACATATTCACCAAATACGGTAGGTGATTTTATTCACAAATTCCTATTACAGTGCGAAAATAGGCGAAATCGTGCAACTACCACTCCTACTTCCCATATAACACAATTTTTAATTCCATCTGATTCTTTCCTCTCCAGTACACAAAGAACAATAAAGATATAAAGTTGTAAAGCTTTGCGTATATAAGACCCTTCAGTATTACCTTTTCATGACTAAAAATTGTCTAAATCGGACAATATACTGAATATGGAGACTTACTAACTTTTTATAAAAACCGAAAGTATCGGTCTATGTTTGAAATATAGTATATAAAAGAAATTCGGTGAGAATCCTTTCCTGAAAATAGTTTGACAAAAAAGGGTTAAGTCTGGACAATACTTCCCTTAGCCTTCATATATCTATTAGAACGATTTCCGATCCATTTATCGGCCAATATGTGAGTTGGATGTCTTAAAAAAATTGTATGAGCCTATTTTCCTAATAACGGTGCAAGTTTTTTTTATTTCTAAAATATATTCTCGAGTATACCTGAGAATATCAAAGGGTAATGCAACAAGTCCAGACCTTTTTCTGCTCGCAATATACATACTATATATAGTGAACTCCGAAATTTCTAGCCGAATTTAAACTGTCTAGGTTGGTAAAAATGTGTGATATTTTAATGAAATTAAGTGGTTTCTTCCGAAACATTTTTTAATCTGAAGTTTTGGCAACACTGAAGGTTTTACCACGGGTTTGCTCATTTGAAGTTGCAAGAATATAAAATGTTCGGTTCCTCCTGAACTTAGTTCTGCCTTACTTGTTTGATATAAAGTTTTGCCTACACCTGAAACTATTTTCCACCTTTTATTATTTCGAGACTATAACATGTAATCTGACGTTGAGTAACACCAAAAGCTCCATCAGGATCGGGAAGGACCTCTCCGAGCGGTTCGATACCAAACGAGGTTTCAGACAAGGCGACTCCCTATCGTGCGACTTCTTCAACATGCTTCTGGAGAAAATAGTTCGAGCTGCAGAACTAAATAGAGAAGGTACCATCTTCTATAAAAGTGTACAGCTGCTGGCGTATGTCGATGATATGTCGAGCTCTTTCGCCATCACTCTAACTCTTGCCTGACGATTTTCAAGCAACATATGTATATATTTTCAAATATCATCTACCCGGCAAATTTAATTTAAATTTCCGTGTGCTTTTTTGTCCCCATGTATATTAATATTAATGTAAACCTGTATCTACCTCGTTTAAACATGTTTTCATTACCAAAAACTTAAAAATGCATATGTTACACTATAAAGTCCCTCGAAAAAGGTACCTTCGCGTTGACAGCAGAACTTCTTATAGGATCATCAAAAGTAAAAAAAAAAAACAAAAAACAAGTAAGCAGCTAAGTTCGGGTGTAACCGAATGAAAGTTTTAGCGCGATACATTGATTGGTGTTTAATTTGAATACTGGAAAGTAAAAGTATCACATGTAAGCTATGTTTTATGAGAAGTAGGCGTGGTTGCTGTGCGAAATCGGACATAGAACATAGAAATTTCAGAATAATGCCACTAACCGAATTTGGTTGAAATCGGTCGTGCAGTTCACGAGATATGACTTTTAACCTAAATATGAGCCGAGCCACGTCCATCGTAAAATTTTGCCAAGTCTTCTATAGAGCCCCTCTAATGATTTCCGAACTCATCCATTTTTACAATGTTGGTAGGGGTGCTTAAGAAATTTGGTCTGAGCAAATTTGGTTGTTATAACTTTACATTATATTACATTAAACTTTTTAGAGGGCGGGGCCACGGCCGTTTTTTCAAAATTTGTTTCTCAAATGACCTTTTCTTCTGCAATCTTCTATGTGAAATTACAGTTTTATGTTCCAAGGCGCTTTGTGGGCGGAGCTGTGGTCCGATTACGAATTGGACGAAAGAAAAACAAAATAAGTCAGGAAAGGCTAAGTTGAGGTTTGCAACTTGCGGATCAAAGTCGGCTAAATATATATATATAAACACACATATACGGAATTATGTTAGCCGGACGTTTCAAAATGGTGAATATCAGTTATTGCTAAGACAAATTTTCACCCGATTTGGTCTATTTTAGGGAAAAAATATATGGTTGTTAGTAAAATACGCTTTCACCAAGATAAGTCACATATTGGCCGCTATATGCGGTATAAGGTCAACTGGGAGTTAGTAAATCTTTAATATTATGTATATGGGGGGGCTAAGGAAGATATTGATCCGATTCAACCCATTTTTGACACAAGGATATATTATTATCAAAGAAGTACTATCGCGAATTTCAATAACATATCTCGTAGATTGACCGATATTTTAGGCAAAAAGTCAGCCAAGCGCACTGGGTCCACATATTTTTATACCCTGAACAGGGTATATTAAGTTTGTCACGATGTTTGTAACACCCAGAAAGAAGCGTCGGAGACCCTATAAAGTATATATATAAATGATCAGTATGTTGAGCTGAGTCGATTTAGCCATGTCCGTCTGTCTGCCTGTCCGTCTGTCCGTCCGTCTGTCTGTATATATTCGAACTAGTCCCTCAGTTTTTAAGATATCCTTTTGAAATTTTGCAAACGTCATTTTCTCTTCAAGAAGCTACTCATTTGTCGGAACGGCCGATATCGGACCACTATAACATATAGCTGTCATACAAACTGAACGATCGGAATCATGTTATTGTACGGACAACTTTCACATTTGACAATGTATCTTCACCAAATTTGGTATAGATTATTTTGTATAATGTAATATCCGAAAAAATTGTTCAGATCGGATTACTATAGCATATAGCTGCCATACAAACTGAACACATAATTACTAAAAGAAATGCACCTGTGAAGGGTATATTAGCTTCGGTGTCGCCGAAGTTAACGTTTTTTCTTGTTAATATAGGGCTTGAACAGTTATGTTCCAAATTTGGCAATTTTTAGACTCGAGGTAGCATACCTCAAATGGACTAATTGTGCAATGTTTTATCCAAATAATACGAACATAAAATTTTTTTATATGGGAAGTATGTATGTAGGTGCTTTTAGTCGTTTTCAACAAAACCGTAATATGGTGAGTGGGCGGGGTTATAATCTGATTATATTCATTTCAACACCGTCGTTACGGTTTCTTATAGTATTTGCTCTAAACGAATTTGGCTGTTATAGCATTATTAGTTTAGAAGGTATCTATATTAAACCTATTAGAGGGCGGAGCTACGCCCACTTTTGAATTGTCGGTTCCAATTATAGGTTTACTATATACCCTAATTTAGCCCTAGTTATTGCATTTCATAAGTTTTCCATTAGTGGTCCGATTACGCCCATCTATGAACTCGTCCTCACTTTTTTTGCAAAGTAGCACGTGTACAAAGTTTCATTCAGATATCTCAATTTTAATCTAGCTATCACTTGCACAGACGGACAGAAAGACAGTCACTCAAAATTCAAATCCTCTCACCATGCTCCTCATTTATATATACAAGGTCTGTCGCAAAAGAAACAGGACTGTTAAAAAAAAAAACAACAAAAAATTAATATTTTTCAAAAGTTATATTTTTTTATTCAAAGTAGTTTCCTTGTGCTTCGATACAGCGTTTAGCCCGGTCAATTAGCATTTCAAATAAGTGTTTAAGGTCATTTTTCGGAATGCTCTTGAGAATATCGGTCGTCGCCTTTTGGATAGCTGAAATGTCCTGAAACCAGTGTCCTTTCATGGGCAAATGAAGTTTTCCAAATTTCCAGATCAGGTGAGTAGGGTGAGTGATTTATGGTTCATATGGATTTTTTGTCAGAAAATCAGTCGACCGATGACACGGCGCATTATCGTGCAACAAGCGCCAGGACCCTGCCTCACGGTATTGTGGTCGAGCACGACGAATGCGTGACAAAAGACGCTTCATAACACCAAGGTAAAACACAGCATTAATCGTTTGGCCAGGTGGGACGAACTCTCGGTGTACAATACCCTCGGAATCGTAAAAACAAATCAGCATTGTCTTTATTTTTGACTTCTGAAGACGACCGACTTCTGTTCGTCACATAGGTCCTCATGACCTTCTTGGAATCGCTTAAACCACTCATGCACATTACTACGGGATAGGCACTGATCACCATAAACTTTTTTCATCATTTGAAATGTTTCAGTAAATGTTAGTGATTGACAAACAAAAAATCTTCCCTCAAGCCAGGCGCTGTAGCTTAACTCTAAGGGGTCGCTATTTTTTTTTTTAGGTTCCCATACATTTAACATATGAATTTTCGTTTTTTCATTCAAACTAAAATTTCGCCAACTAATTTTCGTTTCTCAAAAATAACCATAACATATTCAGAAAGTTCACTTTTCAAATTTTAAAAATTTCTGCGTTCACCACTTAGAACAGAAAAGGGTAAATTACAAAATATTGTCAAAGCGATGCAAATAATATATTCTGGTTATATAAGCAAATGTATATTGGAACGAATAATTAAAAATCGAAAATGTTTGCTTTTTAACCAAAAAGAAGATTTTTTCTAAAGCTTTCGGAGGCTGAAATTCAAATTCTCAAATTTAAAAAAAATATATATAGATTGCATCGGATATAGAGTGTTACATTTTTTTATGAGAATTTACAATAAAGAAATAAATAAGATTAGTTTCGGAACAACAATAAACTCCCACAGTAAATGAACATCATTTTGTCGACGTCAAGTAAATGAAGACATATTAAAAGATGTTTATGTATTTTTTGGTCCACAAATATTTTCTCAAGTGGCAACACGAATAAACAGTAAACAGTATAAAATCATCTGAAATGTCGGAGAGCTACATATTGGTCTGAGCTGATTGCATTTACTTTTGGCTTTAAACTAAAGTACGCATGCGAGAACAAACTATAGTATGTCAAAGATTGTACTTGTATGTATATCCACTAAATTTTGTTAAGATGTCTTATATATTGACTGGAGTTTACGAAATTCCGGTATAAAGCAAGCGGAAGTTGGAAGATATTTGTTATATACGTAGATTGTCTTTCATATTCGGGATTAGAAAAGAAAAACAAATTTTAATCATCGAAAATCGCTTTATTGTTTTTCAAAATATTCACCCTTTGCGTGTGCTTTAAGTTCTGAACGAATTAACAATCTCTTCGGGTGTCGAAAAACGTTGACCTTTTAGTTTATTTTTTATGCCCGGTATTAAAAAGAAGTAATTCGGTCCTATGTCAGAACTATTCGGCGGATAAGTAATAAAATCGATATTTTAAATGCTCAAAAATGCAATTGTTTCAGTTGATGGAGAGTGGTCCGTCTTTGGCGGTTGGTTTTCCTAATTTCTTGAAAGTCAACTAGCAAAAAAATGATTGTATACCACTTAGAATTTACTGTTCTGTTTTACTTTCGGGCGCATACGCGTATATCCACGTTTCATTATCTGTCACGTTTTTAGACGTGTTTCGAAGCACAACTATCGTATTTTTTTAACATTTCTCTCAACCAATCGACACGATCGATCGACAACAGCACCGGAACAACAACTGATTTTGGGCGATCTTCATGAAATCCCTCTTGTTCGACGACGATTGAATTCATCTTCTTCTTCTTTACTGGCGGTTATAGCCGAGTTAACAGTCAGTCGTTTCCATTCGGACGACATAACCTGGCCAGCGTACCCGCTGTCTTTTAATTCGCTGAACTATGTCAATGCCGTCGTATATCTCATACAGCTCATCGTTCCATCGAATGCGAAATCTTTCACAGAATTTTTCTCTCGAAAACTCGCAACGTCGACTCATCAGATGTTGTTATCGTACAGGCCTCTGCACCATATAGCAGGACGGCAATAATGAGAGACTTATAGAGTTTTGTTTTTGTTCGGCGAGAGAGGACTTTACTTCTCAATTACCTACTCAGTCCAAAGTAGTACATGTTGGCAAGAGTTATCCTGCGTTGGATTTCGGGTCTGACATTATTGTTGGTGTTGACTCTGATTCCAAGAAAGACGAAATTATCTACGACTTTGAAGTTATGACTGTCAACAGTGACGTGGGAGCCTAGTTGCGAGTGCGACGACTGTTTGTTTGATGACAGGAGATATCTCGTCTTGCCCTCGTTCACCGCCAGACCCATTTGCTTCGCTGCCTTATCCATTCTGGAGAAAGCAGAACTAACGGCGCGGTTGAATTCATACCATCGGTAAAAACTGATCTTTGATGGAGTCTCATGGCCAAAAATTTAATTGAGTTCATCGATGTACTGTTTCTGAGTTAATTAACGTCAAAATTTTTGAGACATATTTCTGCTAAAAATTTTCACGATTTAATTCTATTTTTTGGCCGAGATGAATATTTAATGTTACTATAAACAACACAAGTAACGAGCGGTAAAAACGTTCCAAATATGTATAACATCAGAAATGTCAAACTTTACGATAAAGTTGTCAACTGCCCGATTGCAACACCAGGGTTGCCAATTCCCGAAATATTAAAGGCAACATACGTAATATTATATTACAAATTACCAAGAAAAGGTGTTAACGTCAGCTGTACCGAACCTAAAATATCCTTCACAAATACGAAAAGTTCCGATCGTTCAGTTTGTATGGCGGCCATATGCCACAGTGATCCGATTTGAACAATTTCTTCGAAGATTGTATTATTGCCTTAGGTAATAATCCACGGCAAGGTTCGTGAAGGTATTTCGTAAAATTAAAACGTTTTCCATATAAGCACTTGATCCCAGCCGCCTACATCCCAAAAAGGTTAGATACAAGTTATACGTTATTTCCAGTGCGCCACAAAAGTCATAATAAAATAGGCAAACATCGCATTGATTTTATACTATAAAATAAATGTTGTAATATGTATAAAAAATATAATTATGGTCAACAGTTACACATTTATCAAATTAAGCACAAAATTATATAGACCCCCCCTACTACTCCGCCCATGGGTAGTACATTATTGCGTTAGACTATGACCCCTGCTAAATTTTGTGAAGATATCTCGTCAAATTATAAAGTTTTCCATTCAACACTTGATTCCGAACGTTCAGATTGTATGGCAGCTATATTCGATAATGGTCCGATGACGGCAGTTTCGACAAATCTAAAATTATGGGGCACTAGTTCGTACAGGTGAACGGGCGGATAAGCGGACATGACTAAATCAACTCAGCTCACTTGTATACGACGTTTCCTTCGGGATGTTACAAACTACGTGGCAAATTTAATATACCCTCTTCAGGGTATACAAATATTATATCCTGTCAAAAAACATTCACAATCATAAATTATGTTATGTTAATATCAAAACTTGGGAAGGCAGCTTCACAACTACCGAAGAAGAATAAATCTTTCGCATACTTATTTTTCCCAAACTATAATATATTTTATTTAATGAAACTTTTGTTTTATCTTTTTAGGCAATTTGTTTTTAGTAAAGACAGGGTCCACATACACATTTTAGTTTTATTAACCATTTCATGTAATCGAGAATATTTTCACCAATATTATTTGCAAAAGTTTTAAATATTAACCGAACATTTATTGAGTACATTCTACACATACTAATTTGTTTAGCATACCTTGCGGCGCAGTGCATCTTCCGGGAGAATGCTCATTTTTATTCATTTTAACTTCACTGCTTAACTTATTAATATAGTTGGTAAAACCAGGGAGGCAAATTTTATGCCCTTAAATGGTACCGGTTATAATGGTATTTATGTATGTATCTGTTTTTTATACACTTATATAATATTTAATTTATTGTATTTATATTTAACAAATTGTGATTAATATTATTAAACTGCTTATGAATTCATTGCAACGTTTACATTAATTGCACAGCTTTCACTTTTCTATGGCGTTAAACGACTACGACCACAGGTTATTTGATTTCCTTTAGTCAATAGTCTTCCGATGTTTAGGACCAGAATCATGAGTAATGACACAGTGGACACAATTTCACGATGTTCGCTCTTCGGCTTGCTGTTTGAGATTTATCATAAAACCATGACAGAAGCAGAACGGACATGTGTCTGCAACCCCGAAAAACCGTAACACGCAATCACCAGTAATACAGCAGAAATTATGTATACCTACGTTATGCGCCATTGCCACCACCTCCGCCAACAGGAACATGCAAAAGGGGGCTGAGCATCACTCGTTTTGTTGGTATTAGTGTTTACAGCCCATTTTTAATGTATGCATATGTATGTATGTATGTCCATGCCCTTCAACGAGACATCATAATCACAAGATATACTAGATTTCTAGGCAAACCTGCTGTTGAAATTGAACTAATCACAAAAGCATCACCTTTATGCCAATTAAAGTAAATTCATTTATTAAAATTTTAGTGGATTCTTCGATTCAAAGTACATAGATATATGGTATTTATTATATTTAGAATCCAATTTGGTTTGTTGGACTAAATATCATAAGTTTTTAAATTTTTACGAATTTATTATTTGGAAAATATTAATAAAGATTGGAAAATCTGGGATTGGGAAATTCTAAGTTAGTTTAAAAATAATATTATATTAATAGAATTATAATTAATAGAATTTTTATTATTTTTACGGGATTAAAAACTAAAAAAAAAAATATATTCCATGAGTAATGACATACCAGGTGGAAGAATAAAAACTAAACTATTTAATCCCAAGCGCATAATTAAGAATTAAAACAAAAATTGAAAATGCGCATTTGCGTACTAGAGCTCGCACGGAGCCATCACTTCTTTTACAATTTACATATTTATAAATTTAATTTATTTTTTTCTTGTTATCATATGCAGACTAATCGGAATCTAACTAATGGCAGCTCGTAGCATATTATGGTAAATAACAGTTGTTGGTATAGAAAAATGTACAGCGCCTAACTACTTTGTTTAGGCTCATTCTACTTCTAAAGTAGTTCGTAACTGGTTGATTTCACAGCAATGTCAAGAGTACATTTACAGGCATGGAATCCTATACATACTACATACCTGTGAATATATGTATATAGGTGTGACCAGAATACTTAGAAATTCCTAAAGTGCCACCCACTGATGTCAGTAATTGTCAACTATGCGTATTGCATCCAGTATCGTGCTTGCTTTGATTCGTTCTTCTTGACGTCGAGTTTTGTATCTTTACTTTTTGGTGTATGTAGTAAGCCAAGCCACAATCTCCAATAAACACCCATCATTCTTTAACAATGGGCTTGTAGATACATACATACATACATATATGCATACAAAGATACTTACATATATTAATTTAAATAGAATAATATACATAAGTGTGTATTCACGTAGCATTTATACAAACAGAAGTGCGAACTCAACTGATTTTCGTCCTATTTCGAATACATACAGTACAAATTTATGTATATACGAACGTTTTATATTCAATACGGAATAATGCAACTATAACTTGATTATATCAATCTATTTTCGCTCTGCTTTATTTATTTGTACAATACACATGTACACACATGGCATGTATGCATGTATGTATGTAGGCACTTGTTTATTGGAATAACAAAATTTTGTAACTTCGAAACGACGAAAGGCAATATAAACATTTTTCAACTTTTATTTTATACACTTAATATCTATTGTCAACAAAATAACATCAATAATTTCTATAATTTTTTTATGGACGCCATTTTTTATTTAATTTATACACAAGGACATATCTAATTCAGGCAAATAATAAGGTTTCATAGTAAGTTTATGAAGTTGTGTACATACATACATACATACATACATAGTTATACATATAACAAAAAAATGTGTGAGTAAATTTTTATAAGTCATGTGCTGAACACATAAAGAGCGATAGAAATCTAGCGACATCGCTCAAATATTAAAATACACACGTTCTTATGGACACGGTTATTTAGACAGCTGCACGACTGCACGAAAGGAGGCGCTCAGTTGTCGCTATCGCTAATTTAAAAATATTTCTAAATTTTTCGACGACAGTAGAAGAGAGAGGAGAGGAGAGAATGCCACTAATATGGAAAATGTAAAATTATTCAAAGCTCTAACAAACGTGACGTTGTTTTACTAAGAGAAGCATAAAATAGCTCCATTATATCATTTGTAATAACTATTGATAATTTACAACAAACAAATTTACCTATTTACTTATTTTCACATTGAACAAAAAATTAAAATTTCATTGAAGTGAAAGGTGGCAACAACGAAATTGTGTACATACAAAGTGGACAGCTGTGTTGCTTTGTTTACATGCTGGCAATTATTATGTCGCTGCCTTCTTACAAATGTTCATGTTGCAGGCTTCACGACGCCATTTACAGTTCTCTGTCGTGCAGTCATGTCGTGTCGCCGCTCTCTATGTGTTCAGCACATAAAAGTGTATTGCCTATTTATGTATGTACTATATGATAAAAATTAGACAACGATGTCCCTTTACTATAGGCTAAGATCGGTGATGAAGAGATATACATACATACATATGTATGTATGTGATAAAGTTAAACTATTTTTTTTTCTTAAAACAAAACCATATACTATATAATATGAATAAAATGATCGATACGAGGGCCAATTTTCTCTTTACGGCCCAGGCAAAGATGCGCCTGAATGATGGAATCACATTTTGTAGATGCCAAAAAATTGGAAGACCAAAATCCATGTCAAAAGTTCAAAATGGTATGAAACGGATTTGTAGATCAACATCTTCTGTTCTACTTTTAGGTGAGACTGTTTTATAATATGCTACAAATCTTACTTTAGTAGAAGAACGGCTGCTTTAAGAATTTTGCAGTAAAAGTAATTGTCCTTAATATAACTTAATTTATTATGTACATGTCTGTACGCACGTATGTATATGTGTGTATAAGTACCAAATCGACTTTTGCTTTTGTATATTATACTATTGAACCCAAACCTCATTGAAAGATGTACAACTATTAATCTTAAACAAAGAGCAGCTCTCAGAGTTAGGCCACGCCCATAAAGGAGGAGCGAGCATGGGATTAAAACGTATATACCATTTTATTTTGCCTCCCTTTTCACACAAAGCGGAAAAGGGAGAGAGAGAACGCACACATACGTTTATAGTATATCCAGCCGCTTAACAAATGCTCTTATGACAGAGAGAGGTGGTTGTTGACATTTGAACAAATGATAATGCTTATCCACTGTACATACTTTATATATTTACTTGCATGCAGTCTATGCACAGTCACATTTGCTGAAGTATGCTCTTTCACATTGCAGTACATATGTATGTATATGTATGTATATTTAACCTACACTTGAGTATACTTGCAAATCATACCTTTGTACAAACTGCTTTTTCCAATGCTTTTCTATTATCTTTTTCTTTTGGACCCATCGATTTGAAACTAAGCAAATCGCATATTTTTTATACCATTGCAACATGTTGCACAGAGTATAATAGCTTGGTTCACCTAAGCATGGTTTGTAAAGCTAAAACTAGGGCGAGATGGATATAGAATTACATACCATATGTATGTATATAAATGATCTCTCTCACACAAAGCGGAAAAATTAGAGAGAGAGTATGATAATTTAAATCCATTATCTAAAGCACTACTTAACTAATGCTCTTATTTGACAGAGAGAGCATAACTTTGTCATTCTTATGTTACATTGTGAAAAATGATACATGCATATATGTACATACTTTATATATTTACTTGCAGAGTGATTCAAAAAAAAAGTTTTTTTTCGTTCAGTACATATGTATGTATATGTTCCTATATTTAAGAAAGCCTCTCCAAATATGAGTTTTTAATTGTAACGGGAAGGTCCTCCGCCTAACGGTTTTCTATTTTTTCTTATTATCAGATAGAAAAATTTATAACTCGCAAATCGCATATTTTGAAAAATTGCAACATGTTGCCAAGATTTTAGTTGGAAATGGTTTGTAATAGCTCTAAAAAGTGGATTATGATTTTTATTCATAATATAAACGTTCTCTCAGATATTAACAGTTAAAGTTGATTATTTTTAAAATATTTTATTTCTTATGAATTATATAACTCAATGAAAAAAAAATTTAATATGAAATTTGGTGCAATAGCATAACTTATTTTTCCGATGTTACGAAAAAAAAATATATATCTTTAATGTACTATATATATACATCAAATTTTTAAATACAATATTATTATACAATGAATTTATTGGAATAAAACCTTGCACAAAAGATGCCATCTCACGTCCGAAACAGTCTGCTGATATCGAATTTGTACCCCTCAGTTGAAATAGTAAGTTTTGTGAAAAATATCGGCAATATCTGAGAAATATATATTGAAATTTTGAGAGAACATTTGTCTAATAATAATGTGCCTTCATGTTAAAAATGGGTTAAATAGAGTCAATACTTCTCCTAGCCCACATGTACCTAATATAAAGGTTTTCGAATTTCCGGTTGATTTTATACCTATGTATGTATCGAGGGTTTTTTCAGTGTATCATTGTGCTCAAAATTGGGTCACAAGCACTCCTAAATCGCCATACGCCTAATACCGTGGTTGGTAGGCATTTCATAGCACAATTGCGCAAGCTAACTTCACACGTACGTCTACGCTCTATTGTTCAGTCGTTGTCGAGACAGCGACGAAACAACGTCGTGTGTGGTCCTACCGCTAAGGGAAATGCACCCTGCACGAAATTTTCTGTCTTTATGCATGCTTTATGATAATACGAATTACATCATCTGTTTTACGTTAGTAAATGGCAATAAAATTAAAGTTTTTAGGGTCTAATATATTTATTTTAATCGTATAATATATAAAATAAATCAGCAAGCACGAAAGTTCTTATTTGAAAAAAGAATTAAAAGTATTCACAAAATTTAAGATAACAGAGTTCTTACAGAAACACGGAAACAGTTTCTCTCATGCCGACCACTGTTCTTATACTAGATCCCGTGTTCCGACGAATATATAATTGGCTATCCTGCCCGGATTTAAAAAAAAATCTCTGGTAGACCAATGAAATAAAAAATCCTTAAAAACTTTAGTATACCAAACCTTGTAATATACCCTTAAAGTAAAATAAACAAACAAGTATCGCAAAAAGAGCGAAAAAAGTAAAAGTGCGTTTGCCTTCGAAACGTTTTGCAACTTGTGCTCAAAGGAATAGCGATTCCTGCTAAATGTATCCCAATTATTCACACCCAATGTACGCAAATAACAAATAAACCCAGGCCTATACAAACAACCCAACCACAAATAGACAGTCACGGGGATATATTTGGGAGATCAATTATCAATCAACCAGTATACCAAAGAGAATAATTGAAAGTGCACAAATAAGGCAACCAAAAATACAAAAAATCAATGATATTGAAGACGATCATTTTTAGGGTAAACTCAAATTTACCCTATATTATTAAAAAAGACACAAAAACTGGGCAATTCTTTAGAGTTCTAATAGATACGGGGACATATGTATGTATGTGTATAAAATCCGGAATTTACGACCCTCAATAAATATTTTCAAAATTTGATATTTTATAAAATTGACAATTTAGAGAGCGACAAGTTAATTGGAATTAATTTCCTAAATAAAATCGGTGCCACAATTGATATCCCAAATAGAAAACTGATTCTACAATTGTCATAGTGTGGAGTATCTAGTCTGCTGACATGTATGCCAATTAGATAGTGACCTGTTAGCATCCCTACTAGAGTTCTTATAACATTTATATGAATTTATTAGTCGGTACAAATGTATAAATATATAGTAATATGTAGTGTGTATAAACATATTCCTTGATGTGAGCACGCTCCTTGTCAAACAAAAAGACTTTCGATTGCTGTAATCTCCGCAGTGGTCTAGTAAACCGAAGGCGACTGGTATCTAATCCCTGCGACCCTGTCTACCTCGCACCTTTACCACTCTTCTCTGGAAAGGAAGGCAATATTGAGGTTAGTTGTTGAGGTAATTTCAATTCTATAGGAATGCGAAAATCAGTGGCAGTAGGTAGAAATGGGAGCATATTAATTATCATATAATGTCCCACATTTCAGGCGACTAATTGGGAGAATTCTCTCAATCGAAGAGCTAACTTCGCTGCTAGTTACTTACGAAACTAGCTGCTCCGTTGGCAGACGGTGTAAAATTACGTTGAGTGACTGACCTGGCGGCGTTCTTAGAACTCCTCCAATGCATATACATACATAAAAGCTACTCTTTGTGTGCTTTATATACGCTGTATCGCGTATTTCTTTCCATTATTGACCACCATACCAATGCACCGTATGTCATAATCGGTCTAACCATTACTGTTTAGAGAAAATTAGCTAGCGGAGGAATTAATACCCCTTTGAGCCCCACCATTCTTTTGCAAGTGTAAAGCGCTGTAGTTGCTTTCTTCACCCTAGCCTCTATGTTTGATTTCCACAATAGCTTCCTGTTTAAAATTAGTACTAATTAGCTAGCCTTATCTCCGATCCTGGTAACATTTAATAATGGTGGTATGACTTCTGAAGTACTGCGTTTTCTAGTAAACAATACCATCTCTGTCTAGCTAGCATTTAAATTTAGTCTGTACAATACGGCCCCACGACTTACATATGTCATTTAGTATTGTTGGCATAAGGTTAACGAGAGTTTACCTCTAACCGAAACTCATCATTGGCGTAGGCCACAATATGGATATCCTTCTTTTCCAGAACCACCAACATTTAATCATTGTTAAGATCCAGAGAACCGGAGATAACACGTGTTCCTTTGGAACGATGTGCAGGAGCAGCTGATGCCCCCAGCGTTGAAATTATTGACCTGCTTGTGAGCATGCTTTCAATTAATCTTCTGAGAGGTTTAGAGCTGTCCAAGTCCAAGGCAAATAGGGTGTTTTCTTTAACCTCCAGAGTGTTTTTCTGGATTCATTTCGCTTCTTATGTTTATTTCTATTAGTCTTTCCAAAGTTTTGAAGAGGAATAAGGATAAGCTAATTGGTCTGAAGTCATTTGTTTGTGAGCTTTTGCTTTGACTTTCCTCGATAAAAAAGGAATTAGTTTAATTGCAGCGCCCCTTTAGAATGGTTACTAACCAGACTATTGTGTAGTTTTGGGACTGCTGTATTTGAGCCGGCAATAAACCGTCTGGTCCTGCCGATTTGTAGGGCTTGAAGCTTATTATTGCCCACTACACATTGCTTTCTGATACTATATCTATAGGAATTGAATACTTTTGAATTGTTTAATAAAATCGACTGTACTAGAGACAGCTCTGGTCTATTAAGAGAGTATTCTGGTCTAGAAGCATGAATTTCAGGCAATTTTTAAAGTGTCTTAAAAAAAAGCCAATTAATATTTTTGCTATCCATTTTTTTTATTAGTTATTTGTTAATTTCAGAAGAATTAAAAATTAAAAAATTTCATAAATTATGAGCTGACGAAATGGGGGGTCTCCAAAAATTTCCACGTGACCATACCCATGATTTCAACCCTCCTAGTTAACTGAAACCAAAAAAAAAGATTATTAATCTAGAATAATGTCGCAATGGCCGGAGCTACGGAAAAGTGGGAAAAAATTTTTTTCACAAAATGGCGACTGCCTGAAAAAAAAGTTTTTTTGATCACTTTTTCTGACTATTTCGAATTTTTTAAAAATAATAAAAATAAAAATTTGGGGATGGGGCTAGTTCCAACCATAGACAAGCCTATAAAGAAGACTCTATAAAAATTTTAAGTAAATCGGTAGTAGAACCTGAGAAATCGTGGGTATGGGTTCCGAAAAAGTCAGTTTTGAGAAAAACTCGTTTAAAGTTTCGCGTAAAGTCTTTTTTTCGACTAGTTCTGGCCGAACCAGTTTGGATGCCGGGTCAGAAAAATGCCTATATCTCCGAAAATAATTTGTATTTTGAAAAATCCTCTTGTACACATATTCTTGAATAGTTAAACTTTGAAAATGTAAAAAAAATTTCGATTTTTTGAAATTTCTAGACTAGAATACCCCCTTAAACATAAGACTCTGACAATGCAGAAAGTTAATTTTGTTACAAGGAATTAGTTTTGAGGCGTTAAAACTATAAATTTTCGATTTGACTCATATCGACCTCCAATGGCACAGATTTGCTTCTCTTTTACGTTTCGAATCAACTCAAACGAACTTATGTATGTATGTAAGTATGTACATAAAAATGGATCTAAAAATTTAATTTAAAGCAGTAAAATGATATTTCATAAAAACATCGTAGGAAGTTTGAAACATATTAGAAATGTTATTAAGTTTTACAAATGCTAACTTTTATTACTGTTTTTATATCTGCATAACATCTTAAGTCTACAGTGGTTTTAATGCCACTCCTCATACTCGAAGACCGCGTCGCCTCGTTGCTGTGGCTGAGGTACACATTAATTATAAACTATTCAATACAGCAATAACACACTGAGTTAAAATGTGAACATTAATGCCAAATTTGAAAATGATTTTAGAAATTGTTACATCATGTTCCCATTTGAGATACTGAAACAGGGTAGATCATTCTTCATTTTTAACAAAAATATTTATCGTTTTTAATTATAAACATTTTAAAATTCAATTAAATTCAGCTCTATTCGCATCGTACATTCTAAAGTGGCAAGAGCATAATTTCTCCAAAAAAATTGAATGTTGCTTATTTCTTAAAAAAAAAACATAGCAATCTTCAAACTCGGAAATAAATAAATGTGAGGTAGCACCCTTCATTTATATCGGCCGGCTTTTGACATGTTTTCATTTAATGTTAAATTATATTAATATTTCATCAGGCGTAATGGACTTTAAAGAATACTTTGTTCTACCAATCAACATTTGATGAACTAAAATCAACATTTCAGATTCACCGGCAAATCATGTCAAACACATAACCAGCAATGTGTTTACAGATGAATAACTTAAATAGCGAGGTACCGGAACAAATTCACATTCACAATACTTACTTACCAAGTAAAGCACACACCAATGAGCACACTCGATGTGTTTCGACACTCAAAAGGGGCATGCAAAGTGAATCAAAACCTCGGATGTGCATTGTTTTCACAACAGGTAACAAAAAGACACGTGAGTCGCATTAAATGATGTTCGGCAATCGCATACAAATAAAAATATATGTACTCTGTTGTATGGTGGTGGAAAAAATATTCATACAGAATGCCTAGTTTTATATATCTTTAAACAATTTATATTTTTTTATATATATATTTTTTATATATTTACGAAAGTTTATGTATCAACTCGAAAAACTTAGTCATTTATGGCGTAGAAATTAAGTAATTTCACGATGTACATACATACATTAATTCAAATGTCGCAGGCAATTTTAAATTCAAATTAACGAGATTTTTCATAACTTTATTTTATACATACAGACATCACGACTGATTGTCACAAATTTGAGCAATACTGTAAAATAATATTGGGCCATTCACTAAATAATTTCATTTTTAGTGCAATTTAAGTACGATTTTTTATTGTGTAACTTATTTTATGGAATTTTATATTTTGCATTTTGCTCAAATACTTTTTACCATTTTTCGGGCAAGAGATTGATTCCACGCTCATAAAACTTTTGATCCTTGCAGCAAAAAATTAGTCCAAGTAGTTTTTGACGTCCTGATTTGAGGTGAAGATACTCCCATCCAAAAATTTTCAGAGATTGGAACAAGTAATAAGTTCTTAGCGAGTCACCAAACTTGTGTGAATTGTAATTTGGCTAAAGCCCCACATTCCTGATAATGAGATATTCAAAGCGAATTTGAAATCCTTAGATATGACCGGCTGAGCAGAATAGGAAGTCGTGTCCTGTTTGCTGTACATTCTTCAACTGCATCTAAAGAAGTTGATGTTCGTCATGTAGACTTCATTGAGTTTAAGTGCATTCGAATTTGCGTTAATAGAGGGCACATTTACTTAACTTTATCATATACTATATACCACATCAATCGGACTTATATGTACATATGTGTATGCTGCATGCTTTTCGGTAATTCGGATTTATCATGTGTATCATGGATATCTATTGATGATTACATCATTCCTGTTAGTACTCGCTTATGTTTTAACGAGTTTATAGATGAAATTTTGGAATTAGGTCTTAACCAAATTAATTAAATTTCAAACAAGTTCGGTATGTTCTTCGACCTGGGAACGCTTCAATATTCCCTGTTGTCCGATGTGATCCTTTGGACTCTTTATACCCTGCTTTGGAAATTCACCAACTTCATAATAATAAACAAGACCTTTGTTCACGGGTCAACTTTACGAAAGCTAATTCTAAGATAATTAATAGCGAACTTTTTAACTTGGCCTGATTACAGTGGTAATATTGAATCAGAGAACATAAAGACATAGAGAAGGTGCAGGCTCGATATCGAACATTTATAAAATTTAAACGGGCAATTTACCTCACAACTTTGATTTTAGAAGAAGGGAATCTGAAGAATTACAGCTTTGTTAACATGATCAACCAGGGAATATGTATTGTAGACCAACAGAGGATTGCTATGCGATTTCTAAATTTCTTATAATTTTTTTATCTTCATCTTATTTTTTATAAATTTATCCCAATTAACAAGTGTCGATGATTACGAAAATATCAAAAAATTTTATGAATATTATACCTAACAAATAAAAATTCTTTCTATTTTTAATTTTTTTTTTAAATAATAATTTATAAAATTAATTAATTTTTAAAAAATGCATACATTAGTATATCTTAAGATTCATCTTATTTTTAATAAAATTTTAAATATTATAATTTTTTGCGCATAGACCGACAAAATAAGCAAATGCTTAGATGCACAGGACAACCAATGACCGAAGATCACGTTTTTTCAAAGAGTCATTGTGTGTGCAGCGTCACAACATTGTGCTGTTGGTACAATTGCTTCGCCTACAAACCATCGCAAATATGTAAATATGTTTATGTATGAGCTTGCATACATATCGACGCTGATTTGTGCGTGTCACGGCAAAATATTTTAGATTTGAAAAATACTTTAAATCGACAAGAGCTACGTTGCCAATTTTGTCACTCTTTTCTGTGTTTTGTGAGTTTGCGTGGTTGTCAGCTTTCCTTCCAGAGGAACATCAGAAAGTTATTCAATTTACGATTTTAGCTTTTTTGTTTTTGTAGAACAATGTTTTAATTTTTGTTGGTGACTTATTAACTGGTGTACGCATATACATAGGTAGGTAGGTAGGAGTGCAGCCTGTTGTATTTCATGTTCATTTGGCACTAGCTGTGCCATTTTGGTGCACTAATCGTAGACTTTTATGTTATTGCTATCACGTTTCATCTTCTCTTTAAACCATTTTGAGGTTATGATGAAGCTACTCATGTTCGATATGCTTTTTGTAGACATCCATTCAAGGTTTGATGCTTGATGGATTTCAAGTGTTCTGTGTCGGATCTGCGATAGGGAAAGTGGAAAATTGTTTCCTTATTCCCAACTAGTTCGCAGCCTCGGCATATGTTGTTGTAGGGCATACACATTTTGGTATTCCAAATGGCTAATGCCCTGATAGATACTGTTCCTGAACCTATTTAATAAGTCGTTAGTTCTTTTCTTGTCATATGTTGGCCATATCTGTTTAGTTAAATTGCATTTTGTTATATTTTTTCATCTATTGTTTGCTAATTGTTGAAATTGTATATTGAGCTCTCTCCTGATCGATCCTAAATTTACAAGTGTTGGCATGGCCTGGCAATTATCCAAAACTAATAAAATGATGCCTCAATTATTCTTCTAATTTCATTCGTTTTTTATATGAATAACCAAAGTCGTAATTATTAATTCGCTTCCGATGGCCTTTCTTCAAAGTTTTCTGAACAAATTCTGACAAAGGTTGGGGGAAAATTTGCAAACCGTTGGTGATTATACATAAATAAAATACCCATCACACGCTTCTTCGATGTGTACTCATGGCTTTTCCAGTTAATGCATCAGCTTTTGTTGGCATTGTATGTTCCACGTTCTCGAGGGAATGATATCGATCGCAATTTCGCATAGTACAGCGGACGGCTAGGAGGATTGAATGAATAGTATATGACTACCGTTGGTTCTTCTGACGAATAATTCGATTTTATTTTCTTAACTAAAAAGCTCTTCACAGCCTGTAAATTTTAAGTTGTGTTTTTTCATATTTAAATTTATTTAAACATATATTTACAAATTATATGTATTATGTAACTTATATTTTTAACGTATATATAATCAAACAAACTTCCTTCTAATTAGTTATTAAATATAATTTACAAAATTTTCTTATTGCTACTGTTGTTGTTCGTTTGCTAAAAAGCATGGTAAGCATGTGTATCTTATATAGAATTATCTAATTAATGTTTAAGATATTTCATAATTTATGATTGGAAGTAAGCCATGTTAAACCTTCATAAAGCCCATCTCCTGTGGTTGCACACGATGGTTGAACATACCAATTCCGATCCCTTATTCTAGTTAAGCCTAGTTTCTCCTGAATTTCATGTGGTTTCATTGCTGCAATAGAAAAAAATATTTAAAATTTGTAAAATTTGAAGGACTAAACTTGAAATTAAGACATGCACGTAAGTTTGAATGGTTTATATTCGGTCAAAAAATTAGGAATAAAACACACAACCATAGCAATACAACCAGCAAGTTTAAAAAATGTAAAGCATCGCTCATTGGTAAATCTGCGGGATTTTCTTGCTGCATAAAAAGTAGATGAATACAACGAATATTACTTATATTAAAGATAAATATATTACCACTTTCAGTTAAAAAAGAAATTTAAAAAATCGAATTTTTTTATATTTTCAAAGTTTAACTATTCAAGAATATGCGTACAAGAGGATTTTTCAAAATTCAAATTACTTTCGGCGATATAGGCATTTTTCTGACCCGGCATCCAAACTGGTTCGGCCGGAACTAATCGAACAAAAGACTTTACGCGAAACTTTAAACGCGTTTTTCTCAAAACTGACTTTTTCGGAACGATACCCACGATTTCTCAGGTTCTACTGGACCGATTTACTTGAAATTTTTATAGAGTCTTCTTTATAGGCTTGTCTATGGTTGGAACTAGCCCCATCCCCAAATTTTTATTTTTATTATTTTTAAAAAATTCGAAATGGTCAGAAAAAGTGATCCAAAAAAACTTTTTTTCAGGCAGTCGCCATTTTGTGAAAAAAAATTTTCCCACTTTTCCGTAGTTCCGGCCATTGCGACATTATTCTAGATTAATAATCCTTTTTTTGGTTTCAGATAAGTAGGAGGGTTGAAATCATGGGTATGGTCACGTGGAAATTTTTAGAGACCCTCCAGTTCGTCAGCTCATAATTTTTGAAATTTTTTACTTTTTAATTTTTTTCTGTACTCTACTAAAATTAACAAATAACTAATAAAAAAAATGGATAGTAAAACTATTAATTGCCTTTTTTACGACACTTTAAAAATTACCTGAAATTCATGCTTCTAGACCAGAATACCCTATCGTGCGATTTCTTCAACCTCCTTCTGGAGAAAATAGTTCGAGCTGCAGAACTAAATAGAGAAGGTACCATCTTTTATAAGAGTGTACAGCTGCTGACGTATGCCGATGATATTGATATCATCGGCCTCAACACCCGCGCCGTTAGTTCTGCTTTCTCCAGACTGGACAAGGAAGCAAAAGAAACGGGTCCAGCAGTGAACGAGGGCAAGACGAAATATCTCCTGTCATCAAACAAACAGTCGTCGCACTCGCGACTTGGCACTCACGTCACTGTTGACAGTCATAACTTTGAAGTTGTAGATAATTTCGTCTATCTTGGAACCAGCGCAAACACCACCAACAATGTCAGCCTAGAAATCCAACGCAGGATAACTCTTGCCAACAGGTGCTACTTCGGACTGAGTAGGCAATTGAAAAGCAAAGTCCTCTCTCGACAAACAAAAACCAAACTCTATAAGTCACTCATAATTCCCGTCCTGCGATATGGTGCAGAGGCTTGGACGATGTCAACAACTGATGAGTCGACGTTGCGAGTTTTCGAGAGAAAAGTTCGAAAGATTTATGGTCCGTTCCTCGATGGAACGATGAGCTGTACGAGATATACGATGACATTGACATAGTTCAGCGAATTAAAAGACAGCGGCTACGCTGGCTAGGTCATATTGTCCGAATGGACGAAAACACTCCTGCTCTGAAAGTATTCGACGCTGCACCCGCCGGGGGAAGCAGAGGAAGAGGAAGACCTCCACTCTGTTGGAAGGACCAGGTGGAGAAGGACCTGGCTACGCTTGGAATATCCAATTGGCGCCACGTAGCGAAAAGAAGAAACGACTGGCGCGCTGTTGTTAACTCGGCTATAATCGCGTAAGCGGTGTCTACGCCAATTAAGAAGAAGACCAGAATACCCCTTTAAGATATGTATATAGTATGTATACGTAGGTTGCTATATATATTTCTGGCCTAAAAATGTAAATAGGCATATTTATTAACGAAAATGTGTTTTTTTTATTTATTTTTTTTTTGTCGATTGCTGTTTTGTTTCGGGCTCATACGCATAGATCCATGATTCGTCACCTGTGACGATCTTATAAACGTCTTTTGAAGCACCGCGATCGTATTTTTCAGCATTTCTTTACACCAATCCACACGAGCCTTTTTTTGAGCGATTGTCAAATTGTGCGGGATCCAACGAGAACAAACCTTTTTTACGGCCAGGTGTTCATACAATATCGAATGTATGCTGGTAGGAGAAATGCATAGGCATGCCTCTATCCGTTGACGTCATAGAACCATACTTACGGTGGGCCGAAATTGAAAAAATAGAATTAATTGTTAGTGTTTTTTATGTGGAAGTATTTTCTAACTCTCTACTATTTTACAATTGACCGATTTTTTTTTAAATAAAAAATAATGATTTTATTTTGTCGCTGCATCCTAGGTAATTGGCCTCTTCCAAATGTCGGCAGATATTTTCAGTAAAAAGTCAGCCACACAGTGTGGTACAACTTTCGCATTATTATAAAATAGATCCGAATTTTGAATAGAACATGTTTTCGAATCGAGATACAGAATAGAGCCGCAGATCAGAAAGAATCAAATGGAATTTAAAGTTGTGTGATATGCGAAGTTTGGGTTTGTCCATTACCAGAGAAATGTCAGGATAATGTAACTGTATTTAGTTAGTGAGTAGGTCCGCAGATAAGTGATTTCACCTTACTGTAGGCGGTGTCACACTATTGTGCAATAGCGACAATATTATCAATTGACGAAGGCATTAAGATAGAAATGGACCTCATCTTAGAAGACCATGTTTTGCGCGAAGAGCTTTTACAGTGAATTCGCGTAATAATCTTCGACACTTTCCAAGCGTTGTACCAAATATGGCAAATGGCAAATCTTACTGAACAAAATTTTACACAAATCCGCAAACTTGGCCAGGCGTTTAGTGGGCATAACAGTGATCCCTTAACCGCATCTATAAAACCAAACTTATGGTGCCAAGTAATGCCTGTACAAAGTTTTATGAGATATCTGAATTTTTACTTAAGTTATCGCTTGCACAGACATACGGACGGACGTACAGACAGTCCCAGATTTCAACTCGTTTTGTCATCTTTATCATTTATATATATACATGTGTATATATAGATGACAAAACTAGTTGAAATCTATCTATGTATATATACATTGTGACAAAGAAGCACCCGGAAATTGTAATTAAATTCCTCGGGTAAATGATATTTCAAAAAAATGTATTTTCTAAGTTGGTAGGACTGTCCTTAATGCTAAATATGGTAGCGATCTATCAAACAGTTTGTTTACAGTAGCTGCTTAAGTCAGTACACCTCAGTAGTGCGTTTCGATTTTTACAATGGATAAGAATATCGAACGAATTTGTCTAAAATTTTTTATTTCTAACGGAATCGTTCCAAATGTTGGAAAAAGCTAACGGTTACAGTTTTATCAAAAATACAAGCCTACGTGTGGTACAAAGACTTCAAAGACGGTTGAGCGATCGTTGAAGACATGCCTCGCTCTGGACGACCTTCGAAAGTGTTCGAGAGATGTCAAGAGAGCTCGCGAGTCCGTTCGAATGATTTGTTCCGGAGGGACAGACGTTTGCGTGAGAGCATCCGTCAAAAACGCCCGGAATTGTGGATGAACAATTGGGGTTTACAGGATAATGCATCATCGCATTAAGCCACGATTATGACCGAATTTAAAGCCAAAAACGCAATGAATACCATTGATCAACCACCATTTTCACCAGATTTGGTTCGGTGTGATTTGTTCTTGTTCCCTATGCTGAAATTGCCGCTCCGTGGAACCCGTTTTCCGAAGATAAACGACCCAAATATATATTACAATTAAATAATTAGCTGTTTTTGGATTTAAAAATATTGAAAAAAACGCAAAATGATTAAGATGGGTTGATAGGAATAGAGATAAGATATCTATGTAAACTATCTTTGTCGCTTGTTGGCTATGAGTTGATAGTGAAGTGAGTGTTGAGAAAAACAGTTTCTTACCGTCTGCTAGATCCTGCTTATTTGCAAATATCAGAATAATGGCGTCTCTCATTTCTCTATCATTAATTATTCTATGAAGTTCCGTTCGTGCTTCATCTATCCGATCCCGATCAGCGCAATCAACAACAAATATCAACCCCTGTGTACCTAAAACCGAAAGAATATTTTTTCATATAAAAACCATAAAAATAAAAATAAAAATACCTGTATAGTAATGTCGCCAAAGAGGTCGAATTTTATCCTGGCCACCCACATCCCAAACATTGAATTTAACATTTTTGTAGGTTACAGTCTCAACGTTAAATCCTACTGTTGGAATCGTCGTAACGGATTGCCCCAACTTCAGCTTATAAAGAATTGCTATATAAATTATTTCGCTTAGGAAACCATTTCATAAATAAATGGAACGATTAAAAGAAATTAAAAGCATATTCCACCATATTATAGCAGTTATTCCCCTCTACCAACTGATTATTATTATAAATTATTATATTAAAAGTGTCAAGTTGAGTATAATTTCTATAGAAAATTTCAAGGATAAGAGGAATTATACATGTTTTCTCTCCGCTAGTATTTAATTACATCTCAAAACTCCGCCAGCCAACACAGAGAATTTTCATCAGCTCATACGCTGATGATTATACGATATTGACTGATCTTAACGTTTCAGCTAATGGCAATTGCAACCGTGTGCAACCTTAGATGTTACACATAAAGAGCCGCAATAAAATCTTCAAGTTGCTAGCCGGGGAAAAAAATGTTGTTGGCAATTTATAAGACCATAGGCAGGCCAGTCGTTAACAAGAAAGCACCAGTATGTCGACTGGGTACTGTATGACGTAGACGAAGAAGCAATATAGTCGTCAGAGTACTGCATTGTGCATTGCATTGTAACAGGACGTCTCTTGCTGTCTCTCAACGAACACTTATAGAGTGAGGGCGTTTAAGGAACATAACGAACTCCTCCCCAGGCACTTTCTGCTGGAATACTTTCGCAGAAATTACACTTACAATCATCAAATTGAAGCGTCGACAATTAACATCTTGCAGACCAAACTAAGAATGCAACTGACATCAGACAAGCACTAAACACCATTCTAAGTGCGGCTATTAACACTTCTATTGACTTCCTTTCAAAGTATGGCGTCTTTGAAGTTAACCCAATACCAATACCAGAAGAGTTCGAATTCCTTCGCGAGTATAAAACGAGCCTCGCGCAACTTTGTTCTGGATACTGTATCGAGTTTAACTCCTACTTATTCAGAATGAACTGTGACATACCAATGGGTACCCGCATGACTCTAACCATTTTTTTGGATGCCTCATAAAACCTACTCATCTAACACCCCCTCCTATCTGATCCTCCCAAGCAGAGGCTACCATTTAGATTTTTTTTAAAGGATACTTGTTTTCCCCGCCGCATCCAGGCCAAGCATCAGAATCCGCATTTCCTTGTTGCCAAAAATTTTAGAAAGTAGTTTCCCCATAGTAGAATGTCATCAATTGCCACAATATATCTGAAAATAATATCAAAATATTCATCTGAATAAAGCTCCATTATATTATTGCATAATTATATATTTTTATATTATAAAAGCAGCCAAATATCATATATTCTAACAGCACATTTACTTTTTGTCTATTAACATTAAGACAGATTGTAAATTTAACTTGAATAAAAAAAATATATTCTATTTAATCGGGTTGTAGCAATTGCTTTATCGGTGATCATTAAAGTGTGTAGTAAATAGTTACAGTTATAGTAGTAATAGTTTCACATAATTATGTGATGATCTATCTGAAATTTCTAGCATCATTTAATTTAGCATTATAGCATTATATGTATGTATTCTTTTAGTGTCGATTTGCGAATTTTAATTAAGACGATCAACTACAAATATTAAGATAAAAAATCACTAGGAAATTGTAATTAAATTCCCCGGATAAATTATATGTCAATAAAAAAATGTAGTGTAAATGTAAAATGTAAATAGAGCGTTGCAATTTTTACAATGGATAAAAATATCGAACAAATAATTTGTCTCAAATTTTGTATTTCTATTTCTATTTCGTGTGCGGAATCCTTGTACAAAGAATATCCATGTATTTTTTTCTAGATCCTCGAACTGAAATTTCAGCTTTTCATTCGATCGAAGGGATAAAACAAAACTCGCTAAAGCAGCTGAAGGCCACGCCAAAAAGTGCTTATGAAAAGTGTTCCGAAGCTATCATTGGCATAAGTGTGTTACGTCTGGTGGGGATGAATATTTAAATATTTTTTTCATTTTATTTACAATTTCTGTGTACTTTTTTTCACAATGTGTATAAAAGCTTATCTGATAATATTAATTCCTGTATCTACGTAGATAATCAAGCATAAATCTCGTATACAATATGTGCTGTGGTGACCATATCATATGCAATTAGTAAAAGTTTTACCCAAAAATTAAAAGCATATTTTCATTCTTATTTATTTAATGAAATTTGGAGAATTGAATAAATCTATAATAAAATATAATGATTATTTAATGAAATTTTGTGTGATTTAGAATTTATATATATATATATATATATATATATATATATATATATATGTATATATTTATATTTATTTATTTTATATTATATTATTTTTATATTAATTTATTTTCATTGAAATATTTCTTCAAAAGGAAACCATGTTGAAATTCATCGAACTGTTCATAATGTCCAAAAATATACCAAGTTTTGCACCCCACCAATTAGACAGTGGAACTATTAACACTTTTATTGAGTCCCTGCCAGTGAATAGCGATTTAATTTTGTCGTCCAAATTCCACCGCATGAAAGAAGATGGAGCGCAATTTCATTACTGAATATCTCCCACCATATCTCGAATCAGAATGTTGTTACACTGACACACAAAACCCTATCCTTCCGACGATAAAAAACTGCTGTCTCTTTCCTAATCGCCTCTTTTAACACTTTTATTGAGACCAATGAAACCAACTCACTGAATATCTAAATCTCCACTGACACACAAAACCCTCTGTACTGGTCTCTAATCGCCTCTTTGCTAGACCAATGAAACCAACTCACTAAACTCCAAACTCTCTATGGGCCGAAACCTTCGAAATAACTAATTTCCTGGGTCTACCGTTAAGTGAATTCGATGACAATTGACGTATAGTTTTGCCTCATGCAGAATCGTAATCATTATCAAAACAGCAGCAAATGAATAACCTGAACCAAGGAAAAAAACTACACATCTATATACAGAATCAAAGCGAAGATTTTAATTTGCGACCGTTCCCAAGTCAACTCCACAGTTTTCCGCTATTATAACAGCAGGATATTGGAATTTGCAGGAAAACATAAAATTAAGAACAAAACGTTCTGCAATAATGTGATTTTTTCTGACAAATCAAGTTCGAAGTTTTCGGAAAGAAAAACGTACTATATACAGAAAATATGCGTGGCGGAAATTGGAGAGGCAGCTTTATCTGAACAGTTGCAAAATTAATTCATGCTTGTAGCTTACTATTAAAGAAAAGAGAGAGAGACGAGAACGTCGGGTTGAATTAAGCTGAACCGGCACAAACAGTGGCCAAGCCAAGATTTAATGTTAGGAAACTTTCAGAGCTGCACTGTCAACAATTAGACCGTCAGAACGAAGCAGTCGTCCAGAAGCGACCAGGAGGGAAATTGTGTTCCATCAGCACAACTCCAAGTCACACCCAAAGATAGTTACTTGCCTATAACTCTGCGTAATTAACCTCGTAAAGGTTATTATGCATCCAGTTGCACGAAGTGATTATTTCTAATTCCTGTCTATAACGATTGATTTTGCTTATGAAATATTCGCCTGAAGGGAAGTTTATAAAATCAACTATTCCAGGTTTATCGAATAAAGAGTAGTGTAGCTATCATGGTGGCATTATGACATTATCATCAAAATGGTCATAAGTTATCGAATAAAAGTGGGCATATTTAACCTATATCGTTCCTTTTTATTCAAAAATAAAGTATGTTAATCTCAGACTTTTATAACAGATTTTTTCGTAGTTTCTAATCATTCGCATAAAATTGTTATTAACTCTTTATTGTTGTTACATGTATTTATACATAACTCTTCTTAATTTCCTCTCTAACTATTTAATCTTCCTCAAGATTTCATATAAAGATTTATGATGTCTAGAGTATTACAACAAAATAAATAGTATGAACTGAATTTTGATATACCAATTTGGAAAGAAACTAGCACATAAGGGTCCAATTGGTAAGGAATGAGAATACCAACTTCAATAGAAAAATCTAAAATATCTAATATTGTATTTCGCCCGTCACTTTAGTTTGTTTTATTCGACTAAACAAATTTTTAGTTAAATTGGCACTCCTTTTAATTCCTAAGTAGTGTGGTATATATGTAATATCGCCACGCACCTGATAAACAATGTCTTAAAATCAATTATTTAATGCCCTGTTTAGAGCCACTGACGCTATTGCTTTACACGTCACTTCTAATTCCAATAAGCGATCTGGAACTATGTCAATATTTACTACGATCCATCTTTTCAGGACAGTCTTAACGTATAAACAATAATTTTTATCAACAAATAATTTACATATTTTAGCACTAGCAAATATTTTCCTATATTGCAATTTTTACATTTTAAACACACGCCTTAGTAAAAGTTCGTATAATTCAACATTAACTGATTTGTAGTCAGCATGCGGAACAATGGAGAATCGAAAAGCAAACGGGTGAACAATATTATTCATATTATATGTAATACATCGCTTGCACGCACTTAAATTTAAAAGTTGTACCAAAATTTTCCTACTTATAATATAACCAGTGACGTAATTTACGTTTGAAAAGTTTAGTTGGGAGTATAATTGCAACAAATATATCAAATTTGATTTTATGATAAGAAATTATCATAGCGTTGAATTTTACACCCTGTTACATTATTACAGCAAACTCAAAGACGATAGCAACCGATAGGTAGCATTTGTCAAAAATTAAAATATGCATGTTCTTAAGGGAATAGTTCTTTAGACGAGAGCACGACTTTACGGCAGTATGCTGCCAATCGTCGTTGTCGCTTAATTAAAAACATTTATAATTTGAATGACAACCATTGGCAGCTGCAGATTTCCTACTAATACATACATATGTATGTGAAATGTAATATTAAAAGCTTTAACAAATCTAACGTTATTTTACCAACATGAGCATAAAATATCTCTGATAAATCATTTGTAATAACAATTGATAATGTAAAAGAAATGGATCCGCCCTATTTAATATATTTTGCACAAAAGAATTCACTTTGAACAAAACATTTAAATTTCATTCCAGTAACAGTTTTAGTACTACAGCTTGATATGTGGCTGCCGTTTTCACAATGTTCAAGAACCCGATTTCAAGACAACATTCGCAGTTAAAAAAATTTCGCATTTGGATATCTGCCAAATAAGTTAGATTTTTACCGAAGAAACGAGTCAGCTGGTTGGTCTCCTCCAGCACAGGGTTACCAATAGTTATATAAATATTATATAATTATATTATAGTAATAAAAAAATTAAGTTGAATTTGTTTGAAATATTCTTAAACTAACTTAAAACTACAGACGAATACAATTATTCATAAAAAGCTAGAATAATTTTAATTGTTTAATTATAGTTTTAATGTTTTACAATATGAAAAAATTATAACTAAAAATCTAAAAAAGACTAAATGAAGCATAAGTCATAATTTTAGAATATTTTTAAATATAATCCAATTGATTACTAGAAAATATTGAGACTGGCAACCCTGCGTTTAAAATTGCAAACTCGTTTTTAAGGAAAAAATGCAATTCGCACAAACATGCACGTTACGCACGGTATACGTTGGTGAGTTTTCATTTATGTTGAAACAGCATAAATGCTCAAATGAGAACAACAACAACTGCCATATTGACTAGCAACTGCTGCTGATGCTAGTTGAGACGATTGTTGATTTTTTAGAATAATGAAGAACGTAGAAGGACGTCACCAGCGTAAGCTATCACCCGATAACCTCGTTCCTCGAGTTCTTTAAGCTGGTCGTTAACCACGAAAATCCAAAACAGTGGAGAAAGACCCCACCCTAATAACTTTTAGGATTTTCTTTGCACTACCCCACTCCGATCTATTGCAAAGAATACTATATATGAGTGCTTGCGGTTCGATACCACTTCAAACTTTTACAGACATTGCCTCCGGCGGCCCATTGTTGAAGGCCTGCCGATGTCGAGAAAGGTACCTGCCATCCCCTCCAGCCATGAATCTACATCAGGCCGACCTTGATATGATGCTAGGCTGCTGCCATTATTAATCTCTCCAATGTTTTCAACAGAAACGAGGATAGGTTAATAGGCCTGAAATCCTTTGCACCGACGTGATAGCTTTTCCGGCCTTTGGTGTAAAGTGACATAAACCAGTCTCCAGGCCTCCGGAACATGGCCTAATCTAACACAATACGCGTAGAGGTGGTCAGACAGCTGCACGAGACGTACGCTGCAGTTGCGCGGGTATGATGCCATTTGAACCCGGTGACTTGAAGGGTTTGAATGAATTCAGCGCCCATGTAAGGTGATGTTCATCCAAACGGGAGAATAAAGAATTTCATTGATATCCCAAATCTTTTTTGTTTTATTTAAAAAAAAACTTTTGAAGCGCTTTTATTGAAAACCCCGTTCTTAAAATTGAGGCCACTAACACAGAATTTCCGTAGGAAATTTTAATAATTTCTACTCGTTGTTGATCCGTATATCTTTTCGCAATGGAAAAGCAAACCTTACTGACGAGAAATGTCAAAAGGGCAGGAAAAAAATATGACGTCGTTTGCTGTCCTTATCGATTTACTTTTTTTAGCGTCCTTATTGAAAAACCCTTTATAGCATATAGCCAGCTCTGCCTTATACAGCGCTCTTCGTCATTAGAGCTTTGTAGTAGATTCTTCAGGAGATATTTCGTCTTGCCCTCGTTCACTGCCAGACCCATTTGCTTTGCTTCCTTGTCCAGCCTGAAGAAAGCAGAAGTAACAGCGTGGGTTTTGAGGTCAATAATATCAATATCATCGGCATCGCCAGCAGCTATACACTTTTATAAAAGATTGTTCCTGCTCGATTAAGTTCTGCAGCTCGAATTATTTTCTCCAGCAGCAGATTGAAGAAGTCGCACCATAGGGTGCCTCTGAAACCTCGTTTGGTATCGAACTGCTCGGAGGGGTCTTTCCCGATCCTGACGGAGCTTTTGGTGTTGCTCAATATCAGTTTACACAACCGTATTAGTTTTGCGGGGATACCAAATTCAGACAGCGGGGCATAAAGGCAGCTCCTTTTCGTGTTGTCGAAAGCAGCTTTGAAATCGACGAAGCGGTGGTGTATGTCGATTCTCCTTTCACAGGTATTTTTCAAAATTTGCCGCATGGTGAATATCTGGTCGGTTGTTGATTTGCCAGGTCTAAAGTCACACTGATAAGGTCCAATCAGTTCTTCGCCGCCATGTTTGAATAGCTCGACCGGCAATCCATCGGCCTCGCTGCTTTGTTGTTCTTCAGACGGGTAATTGCTATTCGAACTTCTTCAGGGTCGGGCAATGGAACGTCTGCTCCATCGTCATCGATTGGTGAATCGGGTTCGCCTTTGTACTTTTACTGCCATTCAGCAGGCTGGAGAAGTTTTCCTTCCATAAATTTAGTATGCTCTGGACATCGGTCACCTTTGGGGGTTCTACAAGAGTATGCTCCGTTCTTAAAACCTTCTGTTAGCCGCCGCATCTTTTCTTAGAATTTTCGAGCATTACCCTGTCGGCCAGCTTGTCAAGCTCTTCATACCCACGCATTTCGGCCTCTTTCTTTTTCTGTCTGCAAATGCGTCTCGCTTCTCTCTTCAACTCTCGGTATCTATCCCATCCCGCACGTGTAATGGTCGATCGTAACGTTGCGAGGTAGACAGTCTGTTTTCTCTCCGCTGCACGGCTCTCCTCGTGGTACCAGCTATTCTTTTGTATTTTCTGAAAACCAATGGTTTCGGTTGCTGCTGTACCGGAGCGCAAGTCGAGTAGAAAATCGTTCGACTGTCTGTTGTGACTGCAGCTTCTCGACGTCGAACCTTCCTTGTGTTTGTTGGCGTGCGCTTTTTGCTGCACAGAGGCGGGTGCGAATCGTGGCTGCAACAAGATTGTGGTCCAAGTCGATGTTAGAACCTCGGAGCGTACGCACATCTAAAATACTGGAGACGTGTCTTCCGTCTATCACAACATGATCGATCTGGTTGGTGGTTTTTCGATCCGGAGACAGCCAGGTGGCTTGATGAATTTTCTAATGCTGGAATCTAGTGCTACAGATAACCAAATTTCGGGCCCCGGCGAAGTCGCCAAGCAACTCTCTTAGGTGCGCCCCAAGCGCTCATAGAAGGCATCTTTGGTCAGATCGTCCTTTTCTTCTTCGCTTTGATGCGGATTGTGGCTAGACGTTCATCCACCGGAGTGAATGACAGTACTCGGCGACGGAGTCTCTCTCCCACCACGAATCCCACACCAAATTTGCCCTCCTTTATATGGCCACTGTAATATATGTCACAAGGACCTACTCGTCTCTGTCCTTGTCCCGTCCATCGCATTTCTTGGACGGCGGTGATGTCAGCCTTTATTTTCGCGAGGACATCAACCAGCTGGGCAGCGGCACTTTCTCAATTAAGATTCCGGACATTCCAGGTGCATGCCCTGATATCGTAGTCCTTATTTCGTTTGCCATGATCGTCATCAAAAGGGCGGTCTCTCATCCGAGGCTTGTTGTTCCTTTTCATTGGGGGTGTTTTTTACGTGGCGGGTCACAAACCCAGCGCACAACCCTATGTGGGGGATGTTTCGCCTTCTCACTGTAGCTCGCCTTCGAACGGATGTTCTTAGGCTACCCAGAGGATACTTGGTCAAAGACCGGAAGTTGTGAGCTGCCTGAGCCATGTGTAAAAGAATCGTTTCTGGCCACTCCCAAGTGAATGGCGTTCAGAGAACTTTCCTCACTTCTACACATGACGCCATCCTCCCTACTTACTTTTCGCTGGTTTAACTTAAGAGACCTCCATTTTTATGAAATAATCTTTGGATTTATTTATAAAACAAAACATGAGCAATAACAGAAACACACAAAAAATTATAAATAAATGAAATTTTACTACTTAGTTATACATTATATTTTATAATTGACATGTTTTTTATCATTTTACTCAGATTTCTTTAAATATATAAAATTATCGAACAGCAAGTGGTATCCACGTTACCTAAACCGAAGTCAGGGATGAAAATTCTAACTTTCCTTTAATATAGTTTATTGAAAAATTGCTAAAAATAAAATAATGGAAATTGTTGAATACAGTGGTACCTCGACATACGAGTTTAATTCGTTCCGCAACCTTACTCGTATCTTGAATTACTCGTATCTCGAAGCAAATTTCCCCATACAAAACAATTGAGCTACCATTAATCCGTTCCAACCTCCAAAATGTCACCCCAGTTATTTTTGATACGTGGTTTTGGATAATAAAAACGTATTTATAAATATCAAATATTTATTACACAAAAACAAAAAAGAGAATGTAAAGAAATAAATTAGATATCCTCACTGGTCTTTGCCTTTTTCGCTACATTTTTCTCGCTTTCACCTGTAGGCCGTTTAGAAAAAAACATGTCCAAGGAGGTTTGTTTCTTCCTCCCTCTCAGAATGTTCCGGAAATGAATTAGGCAAGTGTCATTAAAAAGGCCAGATGCACGACCTGTTGCAACTTTTTCTGGGTGTTTTTTTCCACGAACTGTGAAACTCTGTCCCACATTCCTAAGATCTTTATCTCACTTGTAGAAATAACTTCCTCCTCTGACTCCTCAAAACCACACACTTCTACACATGACTCCATCCTCCAGCTAATTAGCTTCTTCCAAATGTTTTTGGATATAATTTTTGATGCTAAAATGGTCTGCCCATTTATATTTTTTAAACATTTTTTCACATTGGAACATCATCTCCATTATTTTTCTATGTAGTTGGTTTCACCAACCCATACATACATACATACATATATCTCACTAAATATTATACACCATTGAATTCGAAATCCCATAAATCCTGATTACTTGTTTATCCTCATTGTTTATAAATGAATCTTAACCACAAGATTTTATGTGAACCTTACTCAATTTGAAGTGAATGTATTTTTTTTAAAATATCTTCTTTAAAGTGTTTATAACGAATTCTTTGAGTTCGCAGCAAAATATAGGAAAAAGCTTAAATTATGGGAAAGCTGGAGAAATATATACTTGAACCTAATAATATACATACAAATGTAGAAGTATGTATAGGCAAATACGAAGCATAACCTATTATTATAACAAATAATCTCGTCATTTATTGGCTTAAAAAAATAAGTTGTAATGAAAAAAGTCCTTCGTTCAGTAACTAGATAATGTTATTTTAAACATGTGTACACAATTCGAAATATCGGTCAATAACTTTTCGAGAAATTGTGTCCACCGACTTCAAAAATGGAGTTTTGAGAAAAACGCATTTAAAGTCGGTTTATAGGCAGAATTGCACAACTTCTTAAAAGTAGAAATAGGGAAAAACATATGCATATATGTGTATGTATGTGTATGTATGTATATACATACATATGTATGTGAGCATTTCTGTGATATACTGATACAAGAACAATGCCATGAATATACTGTTATCCAAATTTGTTTATTTCATCTTTAATTTGGTAAATTAAAAAAATAATTTTTTTCATATAACCCTCAAGAATTTTATGATTTTTATTATAACCTTCTGCATAAATTTTCGCATACTTTCGTAGGAGCCTGAGAATGGGGATCACAGGATGTCTATGAGTGTAAAAAAGGTGTGCAGAACACTAATAATGACTAAAAAAAAAATTCTATAACTAAAAAAAAAGATAAAATAACAAAAAACCTATAATTATAAAAACAGGAGCATATTGAACACTTTAATGAAAATCCATAATCTGAACTCTTGAAAACATCAAAATTTGTTAATAAATCCCGGGCAACAATTTTTTTTTATAGAGCTGCTTATAGATCAATTAATTTATGCACTGTTCTGTAATAATCTTCGTTAAAAGTTTCTGTGAAACCAATATGGAAAGTTCATCTTGCACAGATTCACTTGTAAAAAATTTTTTCTGAAAGACTTGCAGCAACTGAGACACTTAAATTGTTCTCTCCAAACGGCTCCCAATAGCACAATACCATAAGTTAGACATGACTAAAGAAAAACAACCACACAGTTTCGAGCTCGCGCGAATTAAAAAACGAATATACTAAATTTTATATGTAATCATGTATATTTTTTACCAAAAATATTGAAATAATTGTTATGCTCTGAGAAAAATAATTTTTAAAATAGTTACCTGAGCTTATAATAAACTGCGGAGACTTTTAAAACACAAAAAACAAAAACATTTACCGTATTTGCTGATAAAACATTTACAATAATTTTATAAACGAAACACCTTTTTGTACAACCATATTACAGTCATCCTCAAAAGTAAGCAAAGTAGCTCGATCAATGGTTAATTACAAAGCTTTTAATAAATGTTCTTTAACATATGTATCTAAAAGCTTTTATAAATGTGTATGAAAGGAATTTAAAGTTTTTAATGGGTCTTCGTTAATAATGTTAAATGTTATTTCATTAGCTCTCTTCTGTAATCAAATGAAACCCTTCGATATCAACCTTTTGCTCTAATCTAGCAACAGCTAAGTATATTAGCAACTGTTGGTAATTTATTTTCTGTAAATTTTAGTTGCACAACCTCTGGTGAGTGAGAAGGTGCACAAATTGCAACTTGCATTCTTCAAACTTGTGTTTCCTTCTTATAAAGGCAAATAGTACTTACTTTAAGATAAATGTAAGCCTTATAGTGAGTTATACACAAACATACATAAATTTACACAAAAATAGTTAAAAAGTGAGTGTTTACAACGGATATAATTTTTGTAAAATATTTGACAGTAGGTGTATTGCTCTGATGTAATGGTTGCTATCAAAATTCTACCAAAATGTAATTCGCGATTTTATGTAATAATGTGAGGTTGGCGATTTGCGATAAATTGTGCAATATTTTTCGCTTTGCACGTACTTACTTAAGTATGTTAGATATCTCATATTAGAGGTCAAAAAAAGCCGTTAAGAACTGTCATGACAGTTCCATGTGAACAAAATGTACGTAAAAATATATACATATAAATACATATGCTACCGCCATATATACATTTATACACATAGATTTATATCATAAGTATAACGTGTGAGAATATCTATACGCTGACATATGTACATACATATGTATGGCGGTGAGAAATGGACATTTATTAAATGCGTGAAGCGATTGCTGTGAGTTCTGAGTACTTCTATTTAATGCACAATACTCTCAGAGAAATACAAATGATATGTCATAAATACATACATATTAAGCGATGAGAATTTCTTACTAAGCTTTACTCTACAAGAGTGGTTTTGGTTTACGAATGTTTAGTTATTAAAATAAATTAATCTCGCGCCAAAAAATGGCTCTTATACAAAGGAATGAATTAAAAAAGTTTTTGTCAGTCAAAATATATTATTGCATAGAGTGGTTTGTATATTTGGAAATTTAGTGGTGTACTTAAAACTTGTATCACATGGTCATTGTATGTTTAATGCGTGAAATAACAATAATATATTAAGTCATTCAAAAGTCAATTATTTTGATTAAATTTAAACAAAAAGTGGTTACATATCATCTGGAAAATACGTATGTATATAAACATGTAAACTTGAAAACATATGATAAGATCTAGAGTATTAATTTACTCCATACGAGTATAACGAGTATGCATACCTAGGCCCTTTTCATTTGGGCTATCATTTCTTCATCTCTACTGGGATGTTATATTATCTAAACATATCAAAAGTTGCCAAAACTTTAAAGAGCAAGGCATATGAATACAA
Source organism: Bactrocera neohumeralis (assembly GCF_024586455.1). Taxonomy (NCBI): domain Eukaryota; kingdom Metazoa; phylum Arthropoda; class Insecta; order Diptera; family Tephritidae; genus Bactrocera; species Bactrocera neohumeralis. Next base: position 31,420,125 of record NC_065921.1, on the reverse strand, counting down.
TGACTTGCATTCTACATGTAAATTTTACACTGTAAAAGTATATGCATATGTATGTACATATATACAATCACACATAAGAGAGACAAAATCTTCCCGGTATTTGTTGTGCTTGACCTGAAATTATATGAACTTAAATTCAATAGAAAGCTCTGTTGACTCGGTATTACACATATGCATATGTAGGTATGTATATTTATACACATGCATGAGTTCGCGCCGGCAAATGCATGTATCATAGAACAATAAAATTGTGGTAGGTCCGCTCACTTGACGATGGAAATTTACCGTTTCGTTTAATAGAAATTTATAAATTTTTTCTTATTTTAAATTTTAATTCAAGTAAAATAAGTTAAATAAAAATCGTTATGTAATTTTTATCTAGTAATATAAATAAATGTTCTATAAAAACACAAAACGAAAAAATGAATCGTGGTATGAAATAATATCTTAAAAAGCAGGTGTACACGAGCTTGATAGTTTCAGATTAAAGATGTATGCACGATGATAAAGACGAACCACTTTTTGTCCCGTTATGAGATTTTTACAAGCAATTAAATGGTTTAAGGTTCTATTTAAATTAAAAATTTCTTCTCCAAAATAAAAAAAAAAAAAACAAAACAAAAAAAATGTGTACTGATTCTTTATTATAATATGTTTGTAAACTCAAATTTAAATTTATGTATGGTATATAGTTGTGGTACTATACATATGTACATATATGTATGTATGTATGTATATAAGTACACATAAAAACGTCATCCACTGATTAAACACAACTTAATTGACATGAAATTTTCCATAAAAGATTTTAAGTTTCAGATAGCCAAGCATTTTCGTAATTTTTTTTTAATTAAAAAAAAATTAACAACATAAATTCAGAAAAGTTTTTAATAGTACTTTCAAATTAGTGGAGTATTCTAACCTTGAATATGTTGAAAATTAATAATTTTAACAAAATTAAAAGGAATTTTAATATATATATTGAAGTTTGATTTTGAATAAATACTAAAATATGAGTTAATATATGTATGTATGAAGATTCTGTTATGAAGCATTTTAGTGAGTAATCTTATGCAACCACATTTTTTATTGTAGGTAAAAGTGTGCGTGCAAGTTGATAAATTGTATTTAACATAATAATATATAAAAGTAACATGTAGTTCAAATACTCTAAATTCGTTTAACACAAAGACATTAAGTACAATGTTTATGTAAAGCTTTATATTTGTATATTATTCAAATAAGAGATGAAACCCTTAATTCTGTTCCAATAGGGACATCTATCTGTAAACTTTAGAAACAAAATATTAAATTCAAGCATATGTATTGTGTGTCGCTGGTTTTGAGATGCGCATGATCAGTATTGCTTGAGAAAACTACATACATATGTATGTATGTATGTATGGGGGGCAAAATGAACACACAAAATAAATTACGCTTAGTTTACTTTGTCTGTAGCTTTGTTAGTAAATGTACAATGTATAATAAAATCCTTTAGTTATAACATTAATTTTCTTAACCGTAGTTAATTCATAGTTCTAGTATTTTTCAATCTTCAGAACCATCGGAAAACATGACATCACGCTTTTATAAATTCGGAGTGACTGCCTTGAGCGCATGCATCGGTTCAATTGCTGCCACTTGGGTTTGCACAGATAGAAACACTTCTGCTTATGTGGTAAGAAACGTTAATTAAAAAGTTAATATTACTTCAAGCTTCTGATATTTTTTTTTCTTTTAAGGTTCATAATGAAATTGTACGACCACCAAAGAGAAAGCGTACTTTACCACCACGACCAGATCAAATGAAAAGTCTTCAGAGTGGCGAGGAATACGATGTCTTAATAATAGGTGGAGGAGCAACAGGGGCTGGCTGCGCTTTGGATGCAGTTACTAGAGGTTTAAAAACGGCTCTTGTTGAAGCGGACGATTTCGCAAGCGGAACATCTTCTCGTTCTACAAAGCTTATTCATGGCGGAGTTCGTTACTTACAGAAGGCTATACTTGGGGTAAGAACGTATAAAATTACATATCATATATTTATTTATTCTATAGTTGATAAAATAAATTGTTTTCTAAAATCATGTATGTGAATGCATACATATGCATTTAAAAGATTCCGTATCTACTTACATACATATATATCGATACATAGTACCACTATTATGCCCGGTTTCACAGTCAATGCTTAATTTCTATAAAATTTCGTTATGATATATGGTAACGTTATGGGCAACATATATTTTACAAATGACTTCCATAAAAATATGTTTGAAATACATATTTAACTTATAACAGACAATACATACATAAATTTGCGAGGAAAGTTATATCGAAAATGGATGAAAACAACAAAAGAACCCCGAATTTCACCGCTAGCGAGTTGGAGCACCTATTGGAAGTGGTGGAAATCCCAATACGATTCCATATTTTTTCACAAAAAATAATTTCTTATTTCTTATTATTCTTCTTTTGACAAATAACTGAAAATTCAAAACAATTCAAAACAAAAATCAGTTGTTACTTAAGCACTGCTTAAGTCTCCCATTTTCAGTACTTAAGTATGAACTGTAAAACACTATTTTCCTGTTTTATCTTAAGCACAACTTAAGTATACATACATAGACATATGTACATAGAAACCGGGCATTAAAATTATTCAAATAACCGGAAAACCGATTCGAATATCCTGTTTGTAACCGTTCGTATGATTATTAACGGATCAATAGTAATCGCAGTAGACCGACTATTCCAATAGTTGCTCTGCTTCGAGTATTTGAATAAATGAGAATTGTTTGAAGTCCAACAGGATTAGATTTTTGCTTCTTTTAACTTTGTAAAAATCCAATTGGGCGCGTATATACTGCAAATTTTCTATAAACTTATATACTTACGTAGAAAAAATTTATAGAATTTGACCGCCAAAAACGAGTGGTTTACGGGGACGTCGAAAGAGAGCGGTTAACCGAATACATAGTCGACGAATTACGACATTCTGAATACTGCAAACTGCATATTATTATTCGAATAATGCCCTTTCCGGTTAATCCAGTTAGTCGATAAGTCAGAGCTCTAATATATATCTATGTACCAGACTCAAATATATGAGTATGTACAAAAAAAAATTATAAGCAAGATATTCCTAATTCAATAGTTAAAATTTTTGTGACCGAAATTATTGTTGTTTTAAACGCGAACACGAAAGCGAACATCTCCAAAGGGTAGAATTGTACGATTGTATTGATATATAGTGTTGTTGTTGTTTTAACGGAAATCTAATCCCCGTTGGGATGGTAAATGTCATTGATATATAGTCATATATAGCGATAGGACAAAATTAAACAGAATATTTTATTTGTTGCGTGTATTAAAAATACTAAATATAGAAGAATTTGAATGGTCACGGTAGCAACGATGCTATAATACCTGATTAAAATTATTTTCTTCATTTTTAATTTTTAGCTTGACTTTGAACAGTATAGAATGGTAAAAGAAGCTCTTCAGGAACGGGCATCTATGCTAGAATCAGCTCCGCATCTTGCTCATCCTTTACCAATAATGCTGCCTGTGTATCAGTAAGTAATAGTACTTAGTTATTTCTTTGCTGCATATGTATAAGTACAAAATTCATAAATCTTGACGATAAAAGCTCAATGCATAGCATACTTATATGTAAATCAATGCTGTACTCGATGCATTTCCACACGGACTGTTTGAGAGAAAAATTTGGTCCACTGTTGACGTTCCGGATCTAAATTTGCATTGATATTCAGGGCGGAATTTTTCTGCATGGTTTATGGTCTTTCTGTCCACAAACCCCCAAATATTTTGTACCATATACCGTGTTGAGAATTGAAAATCCGCGGTAATTTTTCTACTTTGTTTTATCGCTATTATTAATATTTGTAAACTCTCACAATATAATTCACAGCGTATAGTAATTTTGTTAACCTCCCTGCAAAACCTAAAATAAATCGAGATAGAAGTGGAGTTATATAATATTAATTTAATGTACATATATACATACATACATATATATATAAAGGTTGTGTTAGTTACACTATTTATAACTCAAGAACGGCTGAACCGATTTGGCTGAAAGGCTTGGTAGGGAGGTAACTTAGAACCAGGGTAAGGACATAGGATACTTTTTATCTCTTTATGTTAAAATTTAATACAACTCATAAATACAAAAATTATATTTCAAATCATAAGCATTTGTTCAAAATTCATGTTTGTAGGAATCATTCGAATATATGCGTACAATCTTTTTTTTTTTTAATATATATTTATTTGCAATCTATCAATTGACAATCAGCAAATTTTTTAAATACATTAATAGTGGCAGGATTGATTGTTCTCCAATGAGACTAATCAATATATTCTTAAATTATTTTATTTGCATAAACTTCTTAAAACTACTTAAAATCTATATGGAAGATCCAAAAAAACTTAATATATTACAACAATAATATATGTATGTAAATCACACCTTTTATTATGTAAAACTTTCATACGCATCTATCCTGCAGATATGTATGTAAGTACAAATCAATTTCAAATCAAGATATTATCATTTACAGCAATATACAAACATACATACATATGTGCGTATAACATTGCCACACAAATAATGTATACACAAACCTACATATAAACATATCTGTATACACACGTAAATATACATATTATGTCACTCGCAAAAATTACAAATGTTGTTCTACAAAAACAACAATCGTCTCAAATAGCATCAGAAATAAATATGGCAGCCAAATCGCCGACGTCAAAATTTATAGTAAATCCTTCTTCTTTTTGGCGTAGACACCGCTTACGCGATTATAGCCGAGTTAACAACAGCGCGCCAATCGTTTCTTCTTTTCGCTACGTGGCGCCAATTGGATATTCCAAGCGTAGCCAGGTCCTTCTCCACCTGGTCCTTCCAACGGCGTGGAGGTCTTCCTCTTCCTCTGCTTCCCCCGGCGGGTACTGCGTCGAATACTTTCAGAGCTGGCGTGTTTTCATCCATTCGGACAACATGACCTTGCCAGCGTAGCCGCTGTCTTCTAATTCGCTGAACTATATGTCAATGTCGTCATATATCTCGTACAGCTCTTCGTTCCATCGAATGCGATATTCGCCGTGGCCAATGCGCAAAGGACCATAAATCTTTTGCAGAACTTTCTCGAAAACTCGAAACGTCGACTCATCAGGTGTTGTCATCGTCCAAGCCTCTGCACCATATAGCAGGACGGGAATTATGAGTGACTTATAGAGTTTGGTGTTTGTTCGTCGAGAGAGGACTTTACTTCTCAATTGCCTACTCAGTCCGAAGTAGCACCTGTTGGCAAGAGTTATCCTGCGTTCCAAGATAGACGAAATTATCTACGACTTCAAAGTTATGACTGTTAACAGTGACATGAGAGCCAAGTCGCGAGTGCGACGACTGTTTGTTTGATGGCAGGAGATATTTCGTCTTGCCCTCGTTCACTGCCAGACTCATCTGCTTCCTTGTCCAGTCTGGAGAAAGCAGAACTAACGGCGCGGGTGTTGAGGCCGATGATGTCAATATCATCGGCATACGCCAGCAGCTGTACACTCTTATAGAAGATGGTACCTTCTCTATTTAGTTCTGCAGCTCGAATTATTTTCTCCAGAAGCAGGTTGAAGAAGTCGCACGATAGGGAGTCGCCTTGTCGGAAACCTCCTTTGGTATCGAACAGCTCGGAGAGGTCCTTCCCGATTCTGACGGAGCTTTTCGTGTTGCTCAACGTCAGTTTACGCAGCCGTATTAGTTTTGCGCATACTGATCCATGTTCGCGAAAATGTTTGATTTTTTACATCGGTCTAAGCCACACATGTGTGTCCAATTTTTTTTTTTTAGAGGGAATTTTTTCCAAAGATTCATTTTTCACGGAATGCACGATTTTTGGCCGCTAATGCAAACAATACGCCTGAAAACCCTTAACTCCATTGTCGTCGCTTGTTTATTTGCCCCACGGAACTGCCGTTAAGCATTACATCGTGGGGCCAAGCTTAGCCATTCGGCTCGTTAGTCACGTCATTCAGACCTACTCCTCATTCATCCTTCTGATTTCGCTACGTTGCCACTCTTTCATTCTTAGTTCTTTCAGAACTATAGCACACCACGCTCTCACACTATCCCACACTTGTTTTGACTCAGTCGCACTATATTATCCGGTGTCACTTGTTCCGTTGTCAGTTTCTGTAGATCGGCTCTCTCCTTTTCATACCGTCGGCAGAAAAAGAAGATGTGTAGCGCGTTTTCTCCGCTGCTGTCGCAGAAGGAACAATTCGTCCCGTCATCGTGTCCATATTTATAGAGATACTCTCTAAAACATCCGTGTCCCATCAAAAACTGCGTCAGGTAAAAATCTGTTTCTCCGTGTTTCCTTTCTACCCATGCTTGTACATTTCTAATTAGCGTGTGGGTCCATCTGGCCGTCGTAGCTGCATCCCACCGTCCTTGCCACTCATTGAGGCTTGTTTGCCCCTCTTCCTTCCGCTCTCCAGCTGTTAGTCGCCTACCCAGTCTTGTAGACCTGTCTTATACTCTTTTGAGTTCCATGGCCATTATCTATGGTGGCATGATGCCTGCTAAAACTGGTCCCCATAAGGGCGCCGCGTACATCAGAATTGATTGGCTCACCTTTGCCAATAGCGCTCGCCTATTTTGGCTTGGTCCACCAATGTTGGCCATTATTCTTGATAGGGCGGCCGTTACACGTGCTGCTTTCTCACATACCTTTTCGATGTGCGTCTTGTAGCTAAGTCTATTGTCAATAAGCACTCCTAGGTACTTTAGTGCCTTCTGGGTCATTATACTGTGGCCGTCAATATTTAATTTTATGTCTTCGAGCTTTTTCCTGCTTGTGATCAGGACAGCTTCAGTTTTTTGCCCAGCGAGTTGAAGTTTTGTTGCCGCGAGCCACTCTTTGATCGTTAACGCCGCTTGATTGCAGAGGTACTCAAGTTGTCCCAGTTCTTTTGCTACTACTGTCATCCGCGTAATCGATTATCTGTACCTGCTTTGGGAGTGGGAGACGCAGCACCCCGTCGTACAAAACGTTCCACAACAATGGGCCAAGCACGGAACCTTGTGGAACTCCGGCCGTTACCCTATATGTTTTTTGTCCGTCATCTGTATCGTACAGTAACAACCGGTCAGACAAGTAGCTGGATATGATCCTAACCAAGTAAGCCGGGGTTTTGTTACGTTCTAGTGCACTTATAATATACGGCCAGTATGCCGAGCTGAACGCGTTTTTAACGTCAAACGTGACTACTGCGCAGTATTCCTTAGTACCATACAGCCATCTTTTACCCTCTATTGCCTTGTTAGCTATGACAGTAAGCTTTTTAATCGCACCAGTGGTGGATCTCTGTTTGCGGAATCCATATTGGTTGTCAGACAGACCTTTTTCTCCTTCCTTTTCTAGATGCAGCTCTAATCGTGCACAGATTATCCGCTCGAGTATCTTGCCGGTCGTATCCAGCATATAGAGCGGTCGATATGAATTGGGCTCTCCTGCTGGTTTATTTGGCTTCTGCAACAAGACCAGTCTTTGCTTTTTCCAGATTTTCGGGAAGACTCCTTTTTGTAAGCACCGCGTAAACAATTCAGCAAAGTGTTTCGCATTGTGCTTAATAGCAATCTTTAAAGCCTTATTTGGGATACCATCCACACCTGGTGCTTTGGCATTGCCAAATCTCTCTGCCGTTTCTAACTCCACATCAGTGACTATTGTCCATTCCGTATCAGCAGATTCGCGCCGTTCGATTCTCCAGAGGCTGTGTGGGGAATAGAGTTTCCACAACGGTTTTCAATAGCGCTCGGCACGTCGGTGCTTGTCATTTGCCACCTATGATTTTCTCATAATCAGCTTGTAAGCATCACCCCATGGGTTTTCGTCGATTTTTCCGCAGAGTTCTTTAAAGCAGTAGGATTTACTTTTTTAATAGCTTTTTTGAGATCGCTACGTTTTCTCTTAAAGCATTCGCGTAATTGCGTACTCTCTGCATGTCCGCGACTCCTTTGACACCTCCTCCTCGCTTTGTGGCATTCCTTCCTTAATGTGTCGATCTGCTCATTCCACCAGTGAACAGGCTTTCTATGGGGGCCATTTTTCTTCCTGCTCATAGAAGCGTCGCATGCTTGAATGACGTGCCGCACTAGGGTCTCCGCCTGTCGATTTATGTCTTCCTCAAATGTTATATGACCATCTAACATGAGTTTGAAGAGTTCAACGTCCATGGTTTCCATCTTCCATCTTTTTCTCCGTACTTTCTTAGTGGACATATTCCTTCGATTGTGCACCGAGTGTTCGATTTCGAACATAATAGCATTATGGTCAATGTGTGTATATACTATGTCACACACCTGCCACCTGGTTGTCTGTGCCAGAGAACTGCTAGTGAAAGAAATGTCAATAACCGATCCCCGACCCCGTTTTTTTCGAACGTATTCTGATTTCCGGTATTTAGTAACACCATGTCTAACGACGAGAATGCCTTTAGTAGAGCATCTCCACGCCTATTTGTGCAGATGCTACCCCACTCCATCGCCCATGCATTAAAATCGCCTGCTATCACGTTTCTCGTAGTACACAGAATTTCTCTGACCAGTTCGTCCAGGATTTTCTCAAAATCAATCTGCGATATGCTTGGCGGTATGTAGCAGCTTTAGAATCCCACAGATTTTCGCTCGTGTGTAAAAAGATTTCCCTAATAGCGGTTTGTCCTGAAACATTTTCATTCCACATGCCCATATGGCAGCTTTGTTTGTGTTGTCAGAGATCCATGTCGCGCCGCTTATATTTTTGTACTGTTCACTAAGTATAGCTACATCGACCTTTTCCTCGTAAACCGTCTGCTTAAGAAGCTCTTGTGCAGCCTCACAGTGGTTTAGATTGAGTTGCATGACTGTCATTTTTTGATGTTTTTACACACCTCTGGACATTTGGTGGTGTATACGCATGTGTATGGAAGTTTTTGTGTGCATTATTTATGGACCAATGCCATTTGTATGTATGTATGTATGTACATAAGAGTAGCGCCCACATGTTATTACTGATAAGTGATAATATGATTTGAATTCACGAAAGCGAACATAAACACATATGGTCAATATAATATATACGACTTATTTATATAAGTATATTAAAGTTGTTAGTGGGCGGGGCCACGCCCGCTCTTTCATAATTTTTGCCCACAGGTGCCCCTTGCTACTGCAAACCCCTGTGCGAAATTACAGTTATATATCTTAATTAAGTACTAAGTTATGGGTTTCGGTTAATAGCGTTTTGTGGGCGTGGCAGTGGTTCCATTACACCCATCTATGAACTCGTAATTTTTTTTGTACATAAAGATATCTCAATTTTTACTCAATTTACATCTTGCATGGATGGACGGACGGACGGACAGACAGACAGTATCCGGGTTTCATCATTTCTTGTCATCCTGATCATTTATATATGTATGTATACTAGTGGATCCAGCCACGCGTTGCTATGGTAAACATTTCATACCATTATTCATATAATAAACTATTCAATACAGTGAAAATTTTATTTACGAATAAAAGTGAAAGTTATCCGCTTAATAGAGCGTCCATTTAACAGAGCTTTCACAGTGTTTTTTATTTATGATTGGTTTTTACTATACTATCTTCTAAGTTGGTTCGAACTGGGCACAGTGTGCTAAATTTTATTAAAATCGGTTCAGTAGCTTAGGAGTCCATTGCGGACAAACAACGTAACACGTAGTTTTTATATATAAAGATATAACCCTCTATCTAACTCTCTTAGTTTTAGGGGATACCTACAACCGTTAGGTGAACAAAAGTATGTAGCAACAGGATATTCGAAAAAAATCGTGAATGAAATACGAATTTAGTAATTTATAAGATTATATTACATGTTAGGTCAATTATTTTGCTAACTTAATTTTCTCAATTGAAATATATGTGACATAAACTTAACCGAAGAGGCTACCAGAGAATCGGAATTCATTAAGCTAAAGATGTGAGGTTTAAACTATGCAAGTTTTCAACCGATTTTATTTATTTTGGGCACAGATATGCACCATTAGGATAGAAATACTCTCACGCAATTCAATTAAGAAGATTCACATATTGGCCGATATATGGGTGGGAAGTTCGAAAATCTTTCTGTTAGGTATATGGGGAAAAGGGAAATTCCATTCCGATTCTACCCATCGTAGAGCTACAGCCTTATTTTTATCAAGAGTATCTCTTAATTTCCATAATATATATCAAACATAGGCCAATAATTCCCGTAAATAGTCAGCCATAGGCTTCAGGGTCCACGATTCTGGTCTGGTCTGGGGACTTGAATATTTATGACCTGATTTTGACAATTTTTTCTAGGCGGCGTACCTTAAAGCCAATATTCGAGCAAATTTTTATATCGATATATTAAATATTGCTTGATTTTTATACTTGAAAGTGAAAATTTAGATGGAACTTAAAGTTGTGTTGCATGGAAAATAGACGTGTTTGCCGTCCAATTTCGGCCATTTTCTCACCGTAACAAGGAAATGGTAACATAATTTCGTTGAAATCGGTAGAGCAGATCTTAAGATATGTGATTTTACCTACAAGTGGGCAGTGCCGGCATGGCATCGTCCAATTTCGATACCGGCTCCTATATCGCCTTCTTGGGTCATCCTGGATGTAAAATGCAATGTATCTGACTCATTTTATGCAGTCCATACATAAGTACCATTTATTTACCATTTCGTTTAATAGACAAAGTTTACTGCAGTGTATATTGTTACTCATCTTAAGCCATAATAGATTTGTAAATATTTATTTCTAAAATATAAAATAACTTACCTACTATTAATACAAATAATTTTATTGCAGATGGTGGCAGGTGCCTTACTATTGGGTTGGCATCAAGTGTTATGATCTTGTGGCTGGTGATAGAAATGTCAAAAGTTCATACTATCTTTCAAAAAAAGATGCACTAGAACTGTTCCCTATGCTTAAGAAAGATAAACTATGTGGCGCTATTGTGTATTACGATGGTATGTACAAAATAATTAGGGGTTTCACATAGTCTCATAAAGTTATAAGTTGTAACGATCCGAAAACATAGTGTTCAGAGTTGTCTTTGCGTAAACGAATTTTACTATGCAATCCAACAACAAATTTTTTAAACTAGAAATTTATGATTTTATGATTTTACGATGCTTTATGACACGTTGTGAGTACCCCAAATATGTCTTATCGCTTGAAAATATATACGAATTGACGAAGTTGAATACAAAGTACAACATTTGAAAGCAAATATACGGATTTCAAAATAATTTAGAAATGCCGGTAAACCTATTTTAAGGTAATTTCGAAATATTTTAACATTTTATATAACTACATACATATGTATGTATGTATGAATATGGGTTAGGATTGTTTAGAAAATTCGGATATTGTGGTATGTAAAAATAATGGGTTGTCAAAAAAGTCTTGCGGTATTTTCATTGAATTTTTTTTTTATTGAAATTGAAATGAATTTTTGATGACTCATGCCCAGCTCTTGACCGATGCTACGGCTGCTACTATGCCGGTCTCTTTCGACCAATTCAGCGATTTTATCGCAATTTTCGACGACAGGCCTTCCGGAGCGTGGCGCATCTTCGACCACCTCTACACCAGAACGAAAACGTTGAAACCATCGTTGTGCGGTGGAAATGAAAACTGTATCGCGTCCATAAACTGCACAAATTTTATTGGCGGCTTGAGATGCATTTTTGCCTTTATCGTAGTAGTACTGTAAAATATGCCGTATTTTCTCTTTATTTTGCTCCATGTTTGCGACGCTATAACTCACGAACGACTTAAAAGAAACGACAATCAATCAAACACGTGTTAGCACGTGAAATGAGCTTTCCAAAAAGGTATAGCATGACCCGATGCGACGAATAAAACTAGAACTACGCGCTTTCAGCGCCAACTAGCGAAAATACCGCAAGACTTTTTGACAACCTATTATTTCATAACTTAAATAAAAAAACGTAAATAGTAAAAACAAAAAAAGAAAGGGTGCAACCGAACATTTTATTCCCCTACAACTTACAAGAATCAAAGCCAGGGAAATACTTTATGGTGCAAAACGTTAAACGGTACCTAGGGGATTGAACAGTTTTTATTGTATTTAAACAATTTTTGGTCATAAGGTGGCATATATCAAAGACATTGCTCTTGCAAAGTTTTATCCCCCTATATTAATTGCTCCTTGATTTGTGTACTTGAAACTTAACGAATCAAGTTGAATTTAAAATTGTGCTATCGGGAAGTAGGTGTGGTTGTTGTCTGATTTCGTCCATTTTCACAACGTGACATAAGAATGTAAGAATAATGCTATGTATCAAATTTTGCCAAAATCGGTTAGTCGGGTCCCGAGTTATGGGCTTTCACCAAAAAGTGGTCATTGCAACGCCCATCATCCAATTTTTACACCAGCTCCCATCAAGCTCTCTTTTATCATCTGAGTGGTAAAATTTAATGTCTCCAGCGTATTTATTTACTGATTTATCGCGCTTTTAATAGTTTTTAACAGTACCGTTATATGGACAGTGAGCGGTGTTATCCATCCGATTTGATCCATTTTCACATTGTCGATAGAAGTTCTTAAAAGATTTGTACTCAGCAAATTTGGTTGTTCTAGCTCCAATGGTTTGGGCGATACATACATATGTACATTAAACTTGTTAGAGGGCGGGCCACGTCTACTTTTTCAAAAAAATAATTTCTCAAAGTGCCCCTTGGTTTTGTGATACCCTGTGCAAAATTATAACTTTATATCTAAATTCTGCGGGCGTGGCAGTGGTCCGATTACGCCCATCTACGAACTCTAAATTTTTTCTTTCTAATATCCAATATTCCTTGCACCATACCAAAGATTTCTTCAGTACCAGCTGTCTCGCCCACATTCAATAGTCGGATCATGACATTTTATTACGTTAACCTCTGTATATGCCGGTTTGAGCCACCTGGGCATGGTTTATTTAAAACTAACTTGCGATGACTTAGAAGTACATTAACATGTAATTGTCGTCATCGAAGCGATCCATGCGGTCTGTGATTTCCCCCACGATTTTTCTTTACAAACTAAGAATCGAAACTACGATCGATATTGCTTTTTTTATCAGTTTTTCTAAAAGCTTTTCGATAAGTCCTTGGGAATTATTCTGTAAGACGTTGCGAAAGTGATTTGCGTTACAAAGGGCGATCCGTACTCCGTAAGCCGTTCGCATTGTAAACAGTTCTACGGTTTTTGCGGTGACACATTTTCATAATACTTAACACTACTGGCCGAAACGAAGAAAAGTGAAACAAAATCAAAAATAAAGAAGTAATATTGAAAAAAACTATAATTTTAATTCACCATAATGTTGGCTAGTGTTTTAAACATTCGATTAAGGGCGTCTTACCGTGTGACGGCCGCTTTTTTAAATTGTTTCGTATTTTTTGATACTGAAATGAAAAAAATACAGAATTTCCAACTTTTACTACATATATCTTTTTAAGTTGTAATTTTGAATTTTTTGGCTAAAATATTTTGCTAAATACAAGATTTGCTTCAATGACACCTATTAAAACAAAAAAAGATAGACAAACGATGTCTATGATTACGACAGACTGGACAGACTAAGTTAAAATAAAAAAATTGCATATAATTTTGTAGGAGGTGGTTATAGACGGAACTAGGATCAAAGTTTGAAAATTAATTTTTTTGAATGCTGTGAGAACTTTACTTTATCGCCAGAACATTCTATGAATGCTGTAGATTGGATTTGTGCAAAAAAAAATCGATTTTTTAATTTTTTGAAACCAGAAAACGGGATGAACTCCTTAATATTTGATGTATACTTATAGGTCAACAAGATGATGCAAGAATGTGCTTAGCTGTAGCTTTAACTGCCGCACGACATGGGGCAACCGTTTGCAATCATGTTGAAGTTAAGGAACTTCTAAAGAAGGATGAAAATGGCAAAAAAGTGCTATGTGGTGCAAAGGTCAAAGATCACATATCTGGAAAAGAATTTACAGTTAAGGCTAAGTGCATTATTAACGCAACGGGACCATTCACTGATTTCATACGGAAAATGGACGATCCGAATGTGAAAACTATTTGCTGTCCAAGTTCAGGTGTACATATTGTGCTTCCTGGTTATTACAGCCCTGATCAAATGGGACTTTTAGATCCTTCCACTTCGGATGGGCGTGTAATTTTTTTCCTACCATGGCAAAGACAAACCATCGCTGGTACTACAGACTTACCTTGTGACATAACGCACAATCCAAGCCCAACAGAAGACGAAATTCAATTTATCTTGAATGAAATAAAAAATTATTTAAATACGGATGTTGAGGTTCGTCGTGGTGACGTTCTGTCGGCTTGGAGTGGTATTCGACCACTTGTCTCGGACCCAAACAAAGAAGATACGCAATCGTTGGCTAGAAATCATATTGTTCATGTGAGTCCATCGAATTTAGTTACAATCGCAGGGGGTAAATGGACTACATACAGGGCTATGGCAGAGCATACCATTGATGCGGCAATTAAAGGTTGGAAAAAAGCAAAGTCGATAATATAATGTCTAATTTACGAAATTTTTAGCTTGTAATTTAAAGCCTGAACGATCAGAAGCCGTAACATCATACTTGAAAATCGAAGGCGGACAGGGCTGGACACCAACTATGTATATTCGTTTGGTACAAGATTTTGGTTTGGAATGTGAAGTAGCCCAACATTTAGCGAAGTCTTATGGTGACAGAGCATTTGCTGTTTCGAAAATGGCATCATTAACTGGAAAACGTTGGCCAATCATTGGCAATCGTATTCATCCAGAATTCCCATATATTGACGCAGAAATACGCTATGGAGTTCGCGAATATGCTTGCACAGCAGTAGATATGATTGCACGACGACTACGTTTAGCGTTTTTAAACGTACAGGCAGCTTCAGAAGCACTACCTGTCATTGTTGATATAATGGGGGAAGAACTTCACTGGTCGAAAGACGAAAAGGAGGTAAATGCAAATAATTTTAAATAACAGCTATCTGTTAAATAACTGGTTACTTTTTCCGATTTCAGAAACAATTAAAGCTGGCTAATGAGTTTTTAGCTCATGAAATGGGACAAATGGTAAATAGAACATCAAAGGAAAGAATACCAATAAAACTGTCCAAAGACGAAATTCAAACGTATGTTAAACGCTTCCAACTCATTGATAAGGATAAGAAAGGCTACGTTTCAATCAATGATATTCGCCGGGCTCTTAAGGTAAGAAGAGATCATGTTAAGTAATTTTTACAATAAATGTATTATCATTACGCCGATCATTATCATCTTTATTTATACTTTCACAACATTTTGCACATAGTATACAAGTTTTGTTGACCCAGCGCTTTCTAGTAATACTTTAAAGTAGTCGAGATAAATACAGAGTTATACATATCAAAATAATCAGGTTTACAAGTTGCGCTGATTTAATTGAAGAGGTTAGTATTGCTGCTGCACAACTAAGCCATTAATTAAGTTACCAAACTGAAATTAGGCAACAGCTGAAACATTTTCCGCGTCTCATCTTTTTTCTTACTGGCGTAGATACCACATACGTGGTTATAGCCGAGTTAACAAGTGCTGATCTCTCCAACGGAGTGGAGGTCTCCTCTTCCTCTGCTTTTACCGGCTGGTACTGAATCGAATACTTTTAAATCATCCATATTTGTTCATAATTACCTATATGATAAATTGGAATTTGCATGAATAAGGTTCAACAAGCGAGATCAGTATTGCAGATGGGCGTAATCGGATATCGGACCCGCCCACAAAACGCCATTAAACGAAACCCATAAAGTGTCATAACTAAGCACTAAATTAAGCTACAAAACTGTATGTTTCTATAGGGAATCACTTGTGGCAATAAATTTTTTTAAAAGTAGGCATACATATGTATATTCCAAACTGCCTTGTTGAAACCCACTAAAAATGCGATAACTCATTGAATAAATACAGCCAATAAGGTAAGGAAGGTATTGTACGCTATGAAAATGGGCGAATGACGTTTATTTCCCATATACCAAGCTTTTAAATTCCATCTGATTCTTTCACTTTACAATATGTTGATATTAATAATCAACATCAATTAAGTAATCCAAAAACAAACTTTGCACAAATATTTCCCTCAAGGTATTTTACCTTACGCCCACAAATTGTCGAAATCGGACTTTATCTTTTCAAAGCCGCAAGCATCAAATATGTGGACCCCATTGCATATGGCTGATTTTTTACCGAACTTATCGGTAACTCTGTGAGGTCTAGTATTGAAATTCGAGGAGAATGTATTTGTGATGTCAGCATGTAATTGTGCTGAAAATGTGTGAAATCGGGGCAATACCTAACTTTATATTTAATTGAATGTAGGAACTTATGGTTGACTTTATACCGCATCTATCGGTCAATATGTTCATATGTATAGTAAGGAAATTTACCAAGATAATCTTTTTAATAGGTTTTTCTCTTGCATAAAGTGAATGAAATCAGGGTAATACTTCCACTACAACGTATAGTATTGGATATATTCTTCTTCTTCTTAATTGGCGTAGACACCACTTACGCGATTATAGCCGAGTTAACAACAGCGCGCCAGTCGTTTCTTCTTTTCGCTACGTGGCGCCAATTGAATATTCCAAGCGTAGCCAGGTCCTTCTCCACCTGGTTCTTCCAACGGAGTGGAGGTCTTCCTTTTCCTTTGCTTCCCCCGGCGGGTACAGCGTCGACTACTTTCAGAGCTGGAGTGTTTTCATCCATCCGGACAACATGACCTAGCCAGCGTAGCCGCTGTCTTTTAATTCGCTGAACTATGTCAATGTCATCGTATATCTCGTACAGCTCATCGTTCCATCGAATGCGATTCAGAATATATTACCTTAAGATAAAAAAAGTGCCATATCGATCCATGAAATACCCCAGGTTCCACATACTACATATTTATAATGATTTTCATTTGATCTTTTCCTCATATAACCTACATACATACATATATATTAAATTTAATTAGACAATAGGGGTATTCGCTTGCTGATTGCAAAAATACTATACCGAAATATACAAGGGCACGAGAGCACCCCTTGCAGAATCTTGTATATATTGATTCGGACAATTTATAGTGAATGACAATTATTCATGGCTATTGTGAATTGGCGCACCTTCTGCATAAATTTTTAACAAAAGAAACTGTAACAAATTTTTATAATTTAAATAGAAATTATAAAATCTATTTCAAACTTAAATTCCTCAACAATTTAACGACGTAATATGTCTTTATGTAAAATGACAGCTAAAACAGGGTTGCAATTATATTTTTGCGTGACATTGCACGCAAATACACATGGGTTTTGGTCTGACTATTTTACAGCCATTGCAAATAATTTTCTGCGTGTGTTTGTTGTTGTGCCGGTGCACCAAGAGGAAATATATGCAATTCTTGCACCGTGCAAGGGTTTTGCAAGAGCAAGCGAATACCCCTAATGTCTTAATGAAACTAATAGCGCGATTATGTAAGCGGTCTCTAGTCACTATTTGAGATAAAGCTTCAATTTGTGACTAGTTACTAAACAGTCTCTAGCATTAGTTACAAAATATTGTCTCAAATTTGAGACCTGATAGTTAGCAGGCCACAAAACCAAAAATAACTCTGGTTCGCCTTTTTGAATATACTGAATAGAAATATTATTGGATTTTCGTGTTTTTATACTTTGTTAACAACTCAAACACGAAAAAGTTAAAACTAAATCAATTTTACATAAATTTCGTTAATATTGTGAAACAAAGTCAACATATATTTTTATTTTTATTAGTAAAATTTTTTTTTGACTATGTTATAGAAAATATAATATTTGTTATCGACATATATATGGATTTATTTTCCTTCAAGTGTAAATGTAATAGATTTTTGCGACTGTCACTTACAGAATTGCAAAATCGTCTGAAGTCACAAAAATTGTCTCTAATTTAAAATCTTAATTTTAGAGACATGTAAGTGTGTATCACAGTACAGAATCGCTCGGTAATACCATGTCCAGACCGAAAATTTAAAAGATTAGATTACATTTAAGCATTTCATAACCCAGTGTTCTTACTGCCGTTGAAAAGATTAAAAACAGCTGTTTTTGCCATTCAAGAATTTAC
The DNA here is from genome assembly GCF_024586455.1 of Bactrocera neohumeralis. Taxonomy (NCBI): domain Eukaryota; kingdom Metazoa; phylum Arthropoda; class Insecta; order Diptera; family Tephritidae; genus Bactrocera; species Bactrocera neohumeralis. The sequence continues at coordinate 31,401,885 of NC_065921.1, read as the reverse complement.
ATCGCTCAATATTTATCAAAAGAAAACATTGTCATATAGTATTTTGTAATAAAAGCCGTATTCTTTTAAATATTTTCCATATAATGGAAATAATGGACGCATTTTTTCATTTGGAAAGTCGATTTTCAGCAGAAATTAGATTCATTGCTCCAATAAAAATTTGTTTGTTTACATTTTTTCCTTTTTGTAGTGTCTAAATCAGCTGTGATAATGTAATAGATTTCCAATGCTGCCAAGTAGATGCCGCAAAATCAGAGTCGCACAGAGAGATTTAACGTGGATCAGTTTCAAATCACTCCGATGAAGTGATTTTGAACTGTCATTTTTGTATGGCGAAATCTTGATAAATTTTGTAAGATTAGTGGGATAAACCACTCAACAGCCGAAATCGTGTGATTAAGTGTCGGTCTGAACATGGTATAAGTGAGCATGCGACTTATAATACACATAAGTTGATAAGATACCCAATCGGATTGTGATTCTTTTACTATTTTGTCGAACAATGAATATTAAATTCAATCGCAGAGTTTCTAATTAAAGTTTTGCCAACAACTGAAGGTGTATTCCCGACTTTGATCTTAGCAAGTTGCAAGAGTAAAAAATGTTCCGCTTCCTTACTCAAATGAAATATGGTCTTCGAGAAAAGTCTTTGTTCTTCTGTTAAGGTTGACTTTTACCAGCCCGACAGCGGCAGCCAACAGAAAAACTTATAGACTGCTAATACTGTTTAAAATATCTGCTACAATTATCGATAAAGGGCGTAGTCTAAACTACCGAAATACCAATATACTGAAATAATCGGCGCGGAAATTAACTCATACCCACCATGCAACTCATAAGGCCTTTGCGTAAGAAAAGGATGAACAATATTACTTATACAAGAGTTCCAGTTAGGATTGTCTATTGGGCTTTAAGAAACTCATACAAACTTTAACAAACACCTCTAGTAGCACTGTTTCGTAAAAGATTAAATTAACCGATAGGCGGCTTGCGTATTGTAGATTATTTTATTAAAATAAAACAATTACAACTTTTTTGTAAATAATATTCAGCAGTGACAGCGGTAGCCAATAAGACTCACAATCTACATCAAACTTGGCTATCTGTTTTTCTCTTACAGCATTTAGTACTTGAGAAGAACTGGGTATAAACATTGACATTGCATTAAAAATTTAATTATACTATTCAGCAAATCTATTGGAAAATTTGCGACTGATGTGCTAAAAAGTCTGTTGGGTATTTTAGGCATTGTATAAACCTACAAGTAACAAATCCTATAATTTTCACCCATACATACGCAGGCGAAAGCTTATAGAATGACAGAAATTACATTAAGAATGCAATAGAATGAGGGAAGACTCAGAACAAAAGCCCAGGCAGTTCGTTAGGGTTTCCTAAATATTCTACTACTAAAACGGCCAAATGCCTTAGAAAAGGCACGAGTGTGTTGCCGTGTTATGCTATCCAATTTATTATTTTAAGGTACGTTTTTGTTAAATTTTCAAATGTATTTCGAAAATTTATAAAGATTAAATTTACCTAGTTTTGATTAACATTTTATTTATTGTATCAAAATATTGGCAAATCGTTTTTGTTTTATTAAAAATATTTGAAGAATATATCTATTTTTGTTCAAATTATTACAAATAGTTTTGTTTAGTATTGCATATATTATATGGGTGAAAATAGGCCTCCGGGGGAACCTAATACCCAAATAATATTGGTAACGCGCCTATACTGCAGCCTCCTTATTATTTTTAAGTCCTTTTATTTAAATCTCTGTTCCGAAAAATCAACTATTTCGATCAGGGGATCTCAGCTGTTGACGACCATATGATTCTTTCGTTACTTGTATATTTCTACAATGGTTACCGCCCCTAGTGAACGAAATTTGTAAAAAGTTGAGCACGTAGTGGAAACGTAGAAATCCGTTCCGAAAGCCGTTCTCTTTTGTTTTCATTTGAACAATGTTGCCATTACTCAATACGTCTATATAGAACACATCTAACTTCTCAATTATAATTTTTCATAATATAATATATCAAAACTGAAATCAAACTATTAAAAATAGTTTATGTATTTATAAATAACAGCATTCGTCTCTGATTTTGAGTTAGCTTAAGAAAATTTCAAACATATGGAAGACTATTTTTATAGTTACTACAGTATATCGAGACTGGCAACCCTGCGTTGTGAGAGAGCAATCAGTTGTGTTTGGGTTTGTTTACATATGTATACATATGTGGCGGTAATAAAATACCACATTAATATTAAAACGATTATTTATTAAGATAATTCAAAAGACTTCTACACTTGTTGGCAGAGATAATGGGATGCCCAACTTATTCCAGTGTGAGAGCGCCTCAAAATAAGCGATTTTTATAACATTTTCCATTATGGCCAGATCGAACAAAATAAGAATTTTTGGGCATTTTAAATTAAAACACCCAACATTTATTACGATTGCAAATTATTATATATTGGACTTTTAATATATGACGAAACTACTTAAATCCTTTTTTATGATTTTATGGGATATTAAAACAACTGACGTTTGATCTTTCAATACTTAATAAGGTGAATTAAGGCTGTTAGTTCTCAATTAATAAATGTTTTTAATCATTTCTAACTGTAAAATAATTCTACTACGCATCAAATTGCAAAACGTTTCATGAAATATATTTAAATTTCGCATTTTCTTTGATTTTCATTGTTTTACATTTTTTATTTGCGATCTTGAACGGCAGCACCAATCCCTCCGTTCACATATATTTTCGGTATAATTTCAATCTGGCCGTTCCAGTCATTCCAATTGCAAAACCAAAACCTACCCAATCTAGTCAATTGTCAAAGTTCGGCAGGGGAGCGGTTCTCACATTTCCAGTGACAGGAGAGTTGAGCATCTCTTATGATGGCCTTCGGTGCTAGCGAATTTTGCTCTTTTGCTTTTTTGTTTTTTTGGTTTCGTCCAATGTATTATCGGCAAATGTGTAAATTTGTTTTTATCACTGGTCTAAATTTTAAGTCAACGCACTTTATTTGAATAGCGAGTTTGTGTAAAATAAAGTAAATTTAAATCGTTTATTATTTTTATTTAATTTGCAGAGTTTCGGAGATGCTGATGTTTCAGGCGAACAACTTCATGAGATACTGAGAGAGATTGATACTAATATGAATGGACAAGTTGAACTTGATGAATATTTACAGGTAAAAATCATATACATATACATATGTATACATACACATATGTACACACTTTATAACTGCTAAAATATCTTTGCAGATGATGTCAGCCATAAAAACTGGAGATGTTGCATATTCACGTTTTGCTAGAATGGCTGAATTGGAAGAGCAAAAGCACGAAGCTGCTCAGCTGAAGCAAAAAATTAGCGTTGATCGTTCGGGTGGTGGATTATAAACGACATATTTTAGGCTTAAAATGTTTTGAATTTATGAAATTTGTTTATTAAATATTAACCGATAAAAACATTGTTTCTAAATTTATATACAGTAAATCGCTTAATCAGATAGGATTTTTTTTTAACTTACATTCGTTGAATTAAATCAGCAATCATTGAACATACGTCCAAATGAATAGTATCAGGGTGCCTACAGAGTGGACGCTCAAAGCCGAGCCGAGCGCAGAGCTGATTTCACGTACTTTGTTTTATACTATTTTCTTCTGTTCTGTTTCTTGTTCGTAACAGTTTCTTTCAGAGAACGTACAATATGGACAGAGAACGTTTATCATAGTCTATGATTCATAGATAAGGTTCACGGCGCTAAGAACGTAAAAATATTTTTGGCTAACTCGGTCGAGATGGAGGAGTTTCTCCACTTTTGGCTCGAAATGAGAAATTTTAACGGTTGCGCTTGAACAGGGCTGAACATGGAATAAAAATTATGCTCAGCACTATATATACATATTAGGGTGTGTCATTCTGAGTCAACCTTTTTTTTCAACTGAAAAACAGGCTAAAAACTTTCGAAAATGTGAAAAAGAAAGTCACTCAAAAGATGAGCTCTTAATATTAATATTAAGAGGTGCCTGTTTCAAATTTTCTGTTTTCCATATAAATAACATGGAAAAAAAATCGGATGGCTTAACCGTTAGTGCTATATATATAAATTGTAATTGTAATTAAATTACCTTTTCAATTTAAAAAAAAAAAAAAATCATTTTTTTTGTGGTGGCTATTGTGCGGTGGTTATTATATGTGCCCGCGATGGCTGCCAGTAGGGATGGTAAACTCGATTCGGATTCTACTCGAGAATCGAGTTTTCTCGTAAAATAATCGATTTATCAAATGTCAAGAATCGATCATTGCCACAGACCTACATAAATATGTCACACGGAAAAACTAAAGACATTGTTCTACAAAAACAACAATCGTCTCAAACACCATCAGCAGCGTCACAAATCAATATGGCAGCCAAATGGTCGCTAAAACTCATAAATTGAACAACTTTCTGAAATTTGTTCTAGAAGGGAAAACTGACAACCCCGTAAACTCGCTAAACACAGAAAGAAGTGACAAAAGTGGCAACATAGTTCTTGTTTACTTAAAATATTTGTCATTTCAAAAATATTTTTTCGTGGCTCGCAAAAATCTGCGTCGATATGTATACACCCTCATATTAAACATACATATTTACGCTAGATTCTGGGCGAAGCTGTTAGAGCGGCAAAGGAAGCGGTGACAGTCGGCGATCTTTCGATTATTTTTTCGGCACAGCTCGGATTTTCTACCAACAACACAATATTTCAAAGTTTTGACGTCGCGTCAATCCTTCGACAGATTGACTCTTTGACATGCAAGCAAAAAACGTGAGCTTCGCCATTGGTTGCCCGTGTCAACGGAAATTTCGCATGAAACATTGAGTGTACATATGTATATATTTACAGTGTATGCATGTATATTGCATGTAGACAAATTAACAACCTTATGCGTATGGTCTGTCATATTTGTTTACACTCACACATAATTATATATGAGTACTTGAATATGTACGACCGCTTGATCTTTGAAGATGATAGCAAAATTTTTAATGTAAATGTATAAATTTAAAAGTAATTACCATAGACCTATATTAATTATTTGGGTAATAATACAAACCTTACTCTATTACACATATGTATGTATATTTTTAATGATTTTATGGAATCATCATGAAATATACATATATGTATGTAAATTTTAACATCCATACATATTTATGTACTAAATATTTGCTTTGATACCAAATACATACATATATACCGATCATAAACGAATCTGTAGGCGTACATTTCTTTACATTGAAATTAGCATTATTTTTCTCATTTAACACTGAAAATGCTCAATTCTGCTATTTTCGAGACCCCTGATGCAAAACTTTGGTGAAACACGTTTATAATTTGGCTGTGGTGAAACTCCCTCATCTCTGCCGAGTACCCTTGCGAAAAGTTACGATATCTGAAATGTGAACCTTCTCTATGATATACACACATACGTTCTCTGTGGGAATTAATTTCTTAAATAAAATCGGAGCCACAATAGATATTCCAAATCGGAAACTAATTTATGGAAATAAAAAATAGAAAAAATACATTTTCTAAAAGATTTAATTTTAGTAAACACCTTGGGACAAGAAAGTCCTAAGACGTCAGCCGAAGAAAGTACCGGCAATATTAAAAATAAAAAAATATTAAAATTGTGGAACAAAAATGTTCTACAACGCCAGCCAGCCGCAGTTCTTACCGGCAAAATAAAATAAAAAGACAATGGTGAAAAATCAAATAAGAATATAAAAATACAAAATTTAACTACTTAGCACAAGAAAATCCTAAAACGCCAGCTGAAGATTTATACCAGCAGAATAAAAATAATAATTATAAAAAAGATATTGTAGAACGAAAATGTTCTACAACGCTAGCCGATGAATTTACCGGCAACAGGAATGATAACTATTCGATATTGGGTGAAAGAGGCTCAGAAATGAATGCTGATAATGATTATTATTCGTTGTTTAAATGAGTTAAGCATCCACCCCCTCTACCCGGTAAAACTGGCGCATCCTAATACAACAGCCCAATTCACCACAGCTGATGACACTACAGCACAACTCAACACATCTGTACAACAACCCACTCAACAAAAAGGATGGGCAACGGGAAAGCAGACTCAATTCGACACTCACAACTCGATCATCAACACGTTACGCTCTGTTTTATGCCGTGTCAACGCACCATACAATTGGATATTCGCCAGATTTCGTCTCAACCCGATTGCTGTGAGCGATCAATTCGATTATGCAACAATTTCGCAGTGCAATTAATTAAACTCGGCCGTACCGATAACATTTATGTATATAAATTTGAAATTGTATTGTATTTTAAATATAAACCAAATTAAAGTAATTGGTACAACCAATTTTTCATTTGCAATTTCCTTCGCGGGTGGAAGTGGGATTTCAATACCCTAATAAACTGCGGAATTAAACATTCGGTAAAGAATCTCTGATGTATGGAGTCATATGTAGAAGTTCACGCAATTGAGGAAAGTTCTCTGATCACCATTAACTTGGGAGTGGCCAGAAACGATTCTTTTACATATGGCTCAAGCAGCTCACGACTTCCGATCTTTGACCAAGTATCCTCTGTCTAGTAAGAAGACGAAATATCCCCTACACAGGGTTGTGCGCAGGGCTTGGGACCCGCCACGTAAAAAAATATACCAATGAAAAAGCATAAACAGCCTAGGAAGAGACACCCCCCTTTTGATAACAAACATGAAAAATAAGGTCTACGATTTATGGGCATGCACCTGGAATGCACGTTCCCTTAATTAGGAAGGTGCCGCTGCCCTGCTGGTTGATGCCCTTGGTAGAGTGAAGGCTGACACCACCGACGTCCAAGAAATGCGATGGACGGGACAACGACTGAGACCTAACATCGACTCGGACCACTATCTTGTACAAGATTCGCACCCTCCTCTGTGCAGCAAAAAACGCACGCTAGCAATCACAAGGAAGGTTCAACGTCGAGAAGCTGTAATCACAACTGATATCCGAACGATTTTCGACTCGACTTGCACTTCTGCTTGGTATAAGGTAACTGTGGGATGGCATTTCAAGCACCATCGTACAGCTGCAACTAAAACCATTGGTTTTCGGAAAATGCAAAAGAACAGCTGGTACGACGAGCAGTGTCCTGTTGCAGCGGAGAGAAAACAGACTGACTACCTCACAACGCTACGATCGACCACAATACGTACGGGATAGGATAGATACCAAAGGTTGAAGAGGGAAGCGAGACGCATTTGCAGACAGAAAAAGAAAGAGGCCGAAGTGCATGAGTATGAAGTGCTTGACAAGCTGGCCGACAGGGGTAATGCTCGAAAATTCTACGAAAAATTGCAGCGAAAAAAGGTTTCAAAACCGGAGCATACTCTTGTAGAATCCCCAAAGATGACCCAGTCACTGATGCCTAGAGTATACTTATATTATGGAGGGAACACTTCTCCAGCCTGCTGAATGGCAGTGAACGTACAACGCCAGGAGAAGGCGAACCCGATTCCCCAATCGATGACGATGGAGCAGACGTTCCATTGCCCGACCATGAAGAAGTTTGAATAGCAATTACCCGTCTGAAGAACAACAAAGCAGCGGGGGCCGATGGATTGCCGGCCGAACTATTTAAACACGGCGGCGAAGAACTGATAAGGAGTATGCTCAACATCGCGTATAAGGTTCTATCGAGCGTATTGTGTGAAAGATTATAACCCAACGTCAACAAACTGATTGGACCTTATCAGTGTGGCTTTAGACCTGGCAAATCAACAACCGACCAGGTATTTACCAAGCGGCAAATTTTGGTAACGACCCGTCAAAAGAGAATCGACGCACACCACCTTTTCGTCGATTTCAAAGCTGCTTTCGACAGCACGAAAAGGAGCTACCTTTGGTATCCCCGCAAAACTAATACGGCTAAGTAAACTGACGTTGAGCACCACCAAAAGCTCCGTCAGGATCGGGAAGAGCCTCTCCGAGCCGTTCGATACCAAACGAGGTTTCAGACAAGGCGACTCTCTATCGTGCGACTTCTTCAATCTGCTGCTGGAGAAAATAATTCCAGCTGTAGAACTTAATCGAGCAGGTACAATCTTTGATATATTGATATCATCGGCCTCAACACCCGCGCCGTTAGTTATGCTTTCTCCAGACTGGACAAGTAAGCAAAGCAAATGGGTCTGGTAGTGAACGAGGGCAAGACGAAATATCTCGTGTCATAAAACAAACAGTCGTCGCACTCGCGGCTTGGCTCTCACGTCACCGTTGTCAGTCATAACTTTGAAGTCGTAGATAATTTCGTCTATTTTGGAACCAGTGTAAACACCACCAACAATGTCAGCCTGGAAATCTAACGCTGGATAACTCTTGCCAAAAGATGCTACTTTAGACTGAGTTAGGCAATTGAGAAATAAAGTCCTCTCTCGACGAACAAAAACCAAACTCTATAAGTCACTCATAATTCCCGTCCTGCTAAATGGTGCAGAGGTTTGGACGATGATAACAACTGATGAGACGACGTCGCGAGTTTTCGAGAGAAAAGTTCTACGAAAGATGTATGGTCCTATGCGCAATCATTTGATAGTTTGTTTCGGTTTCTTTTGAGCTTCGGCCATTGGTTGCCCGTGACAATGCGAAAAGACGCGTGCGGCACTTGTTATTCCCTTATGAATCTTTGTACATATGTACGTATAATATATGTATGTATATGCCATAGAAATTCTAGTGCTACAAAACTGGAAATGATAACGAAATAATGCGAATATGCATATTTCTTGAGGGTCATCAATTTTTTTTTGAGAAATGAAAAGAATGACTCAATACGTGTTTATATGAGCACATTTAAGTTCATTTGGCACATATTCTTTTGTAATAGTTAAAATAAATAAAACTTTTTTGAAATAATAATTTATTTAAAATTATTTTTTATTTAATTTTTCCCGATTTTGTAAAAAAGTTATAATTTTTACCATTTTTCCAAAAAAATGGTTCATATGATACAAAATAATCACTCATATGTGGCTTTGTATATTTTTTCTTCAAAGCAATTCTCTTCTCGTGCTCATTTCTGCTAAATAGCAGCTAGAATGGTGAATCCCTTACTTCAATTCTATCAGCTCTGTTAGCCGTCCAACCGAACCATCATACAGAATTCAATTTGCACCTTCTCTATGTTTTAAGTTCTAAGTATGTGTAAACAATGTTAACATTTCACAGCGTGAATTCCATGGTTGTGGTGTGAATTCCGTGGAAGAGAACGTTTCAGCCCTGAATGTTTTCGATTTAGTACTCGCCTTTTGAAGCAGAGGAAGGGGAGGACTTCCACTCCGTTGGAGAGATGAAGTGGAAAAGGGCCTGAATGCACTTGGTATCTCGAATTGGCCCAAATAACGAAATGAAGAAACGACTTGTGCGCTGTTTTTAACCTGGCTAAAACCCCGTAAGTGGTGTCTACGTCAGTAAAGAAGAAATACGTATAGAAAAGCAACACATTATAACACGTCTTTTATATAATTGATGTTAAATAAAGACTAACAATAACATTTTTAGTATGATTGTTTTGAGATATTTACGCGAATGGATCGATTTTATACGAATAGAACGTGTTATTACCTCAATGGTTTAACGAGGAGTGACTTAAATTAATTCCATTGTTGTGCTACGCGAATTGATACAGCATCGTCTCCGACAGCTTCACAAATTTCATTTGTGGCTTGCGTGGCATTCTTCCCTTTTTCATACAAAAATTTTAAAATATTTCGAATTTCTTCATTATTTTCACTCATTTTTGATCAGCTTTTTCCAACTTCCACGAATTTTATTTTTATTTTGGTTAAATGAAGCTTAAAATCTCACCTTTCCAAGTCAATTGGAAGTTTGAAAATATTTATATTAGTTATATGGGGACTAAAGGAGGCATTGACCCGATTTTATCCGTTTGTAGAATGAGGTCATGCTGTCATCACAACAGTACTTGTATTTCTCCCGAATTCAAAAACACCCAAATGCACTGCAGTCTAGACATTTGGTGTCTGCTTCCTTGAAATAGAGCTGCAAAACTATCGATAGACGGACTGTTCGATAGTTTCAAAAAATACTTTCGATACTTTACCCTGTGAAATACGCTTACTTTTCGCTGGTTTAAATTAAGAGACCTTCATTTTTATGAAATAATCTTTGGATTTATTTATAAAACAAAACATGAGCAATAACAGAAACACACAAAAAATTATAAATAGATGAAATTTTACTACTTAGTTATACATTATATTTTATAATTGACATGTTTTGTATCATTTTACTCAGATTTCTTTAAAGATATAAAATTATCGAACAGCAAGTGGTATCCACGTTACCTAGACCGAAGTCAGGGATGACAATTTTAACTTTCTTTTAATATAGTTTATTGAAAAATTGCTAAAAATAAAATAATGGACCTTCACCCCCCCGATTAGCTGCTGTACTGTGTTAGCACAAGAGTGTTGACTTTATTTGCCTAAGCTACAAAAAAATAGTTATTGTATTATACATCTTCTGGGCTCTGAACTCTTTAGTTCTATTTTCTCTGGAGACTTGTCCTCTGGAATTGCTGAACTCTTTATTAAACCATTTTCCTTTAATTCCGTGACTGTCACTAAAAAAAGAGAATTTGTTAATTATACCACAAATATCTTTATGTATATGCAATAATTTTTATGCTTCTGTTATAGTTAAATATACAAATTTTAAGATGTGTTATAAAATAGTTGTAGATATTGTAGAATATGAGGGGCTTTGTATTTCTCTGTTTGGGACGTCACTTTCCATTTGTGGTTCATTTATTAATATCTTTATACTTTTTGGGCCTAACATACACTTAGCCTAAGCCGCGTGGCTGCGCTGCCCGTTACGCCAGCAGCGGAGCGATATTTTTATATATAATATATGCATATGTATATATGTAAGTATATCTTTCATGAGGGGGGCTTTTTACGTGGCGGGTCCCAAACCCAGTGCACAACCCTATGTAGGGGATGTTTCGCCTTCGAACGGCTGTTTTTAGGCTGCCCAGAGGATACTTGGTCAAAGACCGGAAGTTGTGAACTGCCTGAGCCATGTGTAAAAGAATCGTTTCTGGCCACTCCCAAGTGAATGGCGATCAGAGAACTTTCCTCACTTGCGTGAACTTCTACACATGACTACATCCTCCCAAGCCCGATTCCCCAATCGATGACGATGGAGCAGACGTTCCACTGCCCGACCATGAAGAAGTTCGAATAGCAATTACCCGCCTGAAGAACAACAAAGCGGCGGGGGCCGATGGACATGTCGGTCGAGTTATTCAAACACGGCGGCGAAGTACTGATAAGGAGCATGCATCAGCTTCTTTGTAAAATATGGTCGGACGAAAGCATACCCAACGATTGGAATTTAAGTGTGCTCTGCCCAATCCATAAAAAAGGAGACCCCACAATCTGCGCCAACTACCGTGGGATAAACCTCCTCAACATCGCATATAAGGTTCTATCGAGCGTATTGTGTGAAAGGTTAAAGCCCAACGTCAACAAACTGATTGGACCTTGTCAGTGTGGCTTTAGACCTGGCAAATCAACAACCGACCAGATATTCACCATGCGCCAAATCTTGGGAAAGACCCGTGAAAGGAGAATGGACACACACCACCTGTTCGTCTATTTCAAAGCTGCTTTCGACAGCACGAAAAGGAGCTACCTTTATGCCGCGATGTCTGAATTTGGTATCCTCGCAAAACTAATACTGACGTTGAGCAACACGAAAAGCTCCGTCAGGATCGGGAAGGACCTCTCCGAGCTGTTCGATACCAAACGAGGTTTCAGACAAAGCGACTCCCTATCGTGCGACTTCTTCAACCTGCTGCTGGAGAAAATAATTCGAGCTGCAGAATTTAATCGAGCAGGTACAATCTTTTATAAGAGTGTACAGCTGCTGGCGTATGCCGATGATATTGATATCATCTCTTTTAAATGGTTGATGGTGCAGAGCTCAATTTTCCCCAAAAAGCAATGCTTTTTTAACACGCGTAATGCTTTTTAATCCATTTTTTTGTAAACTAACACAAGTTCCTTGACAAAAATGCTATATCTCACTAAAATCATATATATAGATGGTATTAGTAGTACTATCTATGTATCAGCCATAGTAACGCGTAGAAGGTTCCTCTAGTAATAGAAAAGCATTGCTCCTAACAAGAAAAGACCGTTGATGAATCATTATAGCAAATATCAAATTAAACAGTCTAGATTAGATTTTCAGAATTTCGTCGTAACTGTACCAGCATAAGTGATGCCGATCAGGAAGGCTATAAGAAATAGTAACTTCAGACAGCTTAAATTAACGTAACTAAATTTATACATATATAAAATATATATAAAAAATATGTATTATGTTAATATACTCACAAAAGGTTTTGTAAACTTTCAAATGATCAACTTCCGTTCTAACTTTCAGTCTTATATAGTTTTCTAGTATTTTTTTTTTACTTTGCACACATCTCCTGATGTCGGTTAATCCAGACTCTCCAATTTGCTCGTATAAATTCAATTTAGGGTCCCAATAAAAAGGTAGCTTACACATTTCAAGACTATTGCTAAGATCTGTAAACAGCTGTAAAAATACATAAAAGTCATATAGTTGAGCTTAATTAAATAAAATTATAGCTAATGTGAAAATCAATATCGTATAATAATAGGAATTATGTATAAAGTGGAAGGTCCTGAAGATTTGAAAAATGTACATATAGTATTAACATTGTATAAATAAGAAGACTGAATACAAGTTTGATTGCAATGGATTCAATATTTCGTCTAATAACAAATATTGAAATCATACGCAACATATTATTACAGATTCCAACAACTATTTCCAGAGTATACACATATTGCGAGAGTAAGTATATAATTTACCTTGTTTTTTATATTCTAAATGTTGTTTAATTGTGGGTGTTTGTGCTATGAACTGTAATTATTTCGAACTAAATGTGAGTTGTCATTCATATCAAAAGGTAAGTTGTTATGGAACAACTATCTAAAAATTTATGGAGATTTAGTAAAAATTTAGCCATTTTTCAAAGTTTAGCCATGAAAGAAATATTAAAAATTGAGCTTTAATTAATTTTGTTTTTTACCATAAGAATACACTAATTTAAAATTTTTCGCGCCACCGCAGCTTTAACACCCTTCTCAGGGGAATTTCTTATAGCATAAAAGGGTATAATTTTGATTTTGATCGGTCTGTTCGTATGCCAACTATATACTTTGTGAACAATATGCAGTTACCGAATTTCGAGACGATATCTTGTCAAGTAAAAAAGAATGGGAATGGGTGTTATGTAATCTCTACGAAGCTAATATGAGAGTATCGGTAAAAAAATTAAAAGTTTTTCAAACAAGACATAGAATATAAAGTGAAGTGATATAAAAACAAGTCCTGAAAAGGTCAACGGTATAAAACGTTATGAACTAACCAGCCAACAACACTTTGCGGACTTCGTTCGTTTCTGGAATTTGCACTGGAATGCTAAAAGGGAACGACGGCAAAATAACTCCACCAAGTGAAATAAAATTAAAGTTCAATTGACACCAGAAGGTGAAAACGCATTTAACAAACTTAAAGAAATTCTGTCTTCAAAAGATGACTCATTAACGTATCCTGATTTCACTAAACCGTTCGATATGTAAACCGATGGACCACCAACCTCTGACTATCGTTGTTTCGGATAAAAATCCAAACGCTGGAAGTCTTTTATAGAGAGTTTTAACGCAAAGATCCTTTATAAAACAGGAAATGAAAATCATATCACCGAGGCATCATCAAGGCAGCAAATAAATATGATAGAGGATGACCATCACTACAACGAAAATTCCGAAATAATAGTGGCTAAGCAAGCATAACCGAGCTCATAGAGTAGCATAAGAAATGGTGAAGCAGATCTTGAATGGCTAGTTTTTTCAAGTCAAGTGAAGTATTTTCGAGGTACTAGGTGCCGTTGATTTGATTTTATTAGCCATTGTAACGTACAAGAGGATGGAGTTATGTGTAGAAGTTCACGCAAGTGAGGAAAGTTCTCTGATCGCCATTCACTTGGGAGTGGCCAAAAACGATTCTTTTACATATTACTCAAGCAGCTCACGACTTCCGGTTTTTGACCAAGTTTCCTCTGGGTAGCCTAAGAACATCCGTTTGAAGGCGAGCTAAAGTGAGAAGGCGAAACATCCCCTACATAGGGTTGTGCGCTGGGTTTGGGACCCGCCACGTAAAAAGCTCACCCCAATGAAAAACTACCAACAGCCTCGGATGAGAAACCCCCCTTTTGATGACGACCATGGCAAATGAAATAAAGACAATGATATAAGGGCATGCACCTGGAATGTCCGGTCCCTTAATTGGGAAGGTGCCGCTGCCCAGCTGGTTGATGTCCTCGGGAAAATAAAGGCTGGCATCACCGCCGTCCAAGAAATGCGATGGACGGGACAAGGACAGAGACGAGTAGGTCATTCTGTCATTTAATACAGTGGCCATATAAAGGAGCGCAAGTTTGGTGTTGGATTCGTGGTGGGAGAGAGACTCCGCCGCCGAGTACTATCATTCACTCCGGTGAATGAACGTCTAGCCACAATCCGCATCAAAGCGAGGTTCTTCAACATATCGCTGGTTTGCGCCCACGCCCCGACGGAAGAGAAAAACGAAGTGACCAAAGATGTGCTTGGAGCGCACTTATGAGAGCTGCCCCCGCCACGATGTCAAAATCGTGCTTGGCGACTTTAACGCCAGGGTGGGTAAAGAAGGTATCTTTGGCACTACGGTCGGTAAATTCAGCCTCCACGACGAAACATCCCCAAATGGGTTGAGGCTGCTCGACTTCGCCGGGGCCCGGATTATGGTTATCTGTAGTACTAGATTCCAGCATAAAAAGATTCGTCAAGCTACCTGGCTGTCTACGGATCGAAAAACTACCAACTACTACTACCTTCCGTCTGAAGACACGTCTCCAGTGTTCTAAACGTGCGTACGCTCCGAGGTCCTAACGTCGACTCGGACCACTATCTTGTTGCAGCCAAGATTCGCACCCGCCTCTGTGCAGCAAAAAACCTACGTCAACAAACACAAGGAAGGTTCGACGTCGAGGAGCTGCAATCACAACAGACAACGGAACGATTTGCCACTCGGCTTGCACTCCTGCTCTCTGAGAGCAGTCGTCAATAACTCGGTATAAGGGAACTGTGGGACGGAATTTCAAACTCCTTACGTACAGCTGCAGACGAAACCATTGGTTTTCGGAAAGTGCAGAAGAACAGTTGAACAGTGCCGTGTCGCAGCGGAGAGAAAACAGATTGTCTACCTCGCAACGTTACGATCGACCACAACACGTGCGGAATGGGATAGATACCGAGAGTTGAAGAGGGAAGCGAGACGCATTTGCAGACAGAAAAAGAAAGAGGCCGAAATGCGTGAGTATGATGAGCTTGTTAAGCTGGCCGACAGGGGTAATGCTGGAAAATTCTACGAAAAAATGCGGCGGCTTACAGAAGGTTTCAAAACCGGAGCATACTCTTGTAGAACCCCCAAAGTTGATCTAGTCACCGATGCCCAGAGCATACATAAATTATGGAGGGAACACTTCTCCAGCCTGCTGAATGGCAGTGAACGTACAACGCCAGGTGAACCCGATTCCCCAATCGATGACGATGGAGCATTGCCCGACCATGAAGAAGTTCGAATAGCAATTACCCGCCTGAAGAACAACAAAGCGGCGGGGACCGATGGATTGCCGGCCGAGCTATTCAAACGCGGAGGCGAAGAGCTGATAAAGAGCATGCATCAGCTTCTTTGTAAAATATGGTCGGACGAAAGCATGCCCAACGATTGGAATTTAAGTGTGCTCTGCCCAATCCATAAAAAAGGAGACCCCACAATCTGCGCCAACTACCGTGGGATAAACCTCCTCAACATCGCATATAAGGTTCTATCGAGCGTATTGTGTGAAAGATTAAAGCCCACCGTCAACAAACTGATTGGATCTAACAACCGACCAGATATTCACCACGCGCCAAATCTTGAAAAAGACCCGTGAAAGGAGAATCGACACACACCACCTCTTCGTCGGTTTCAAAGCTGCTTTCGACAGCATGAAAAGGAGCTGCCTTTATGCCGCGATGTCTGAATTTGGTATCCCCGCAAAACTAATATGGCTGTGTAAACTGACGTTGAGCAACACGAAAAGCTCCGTCAGGATCGGGAAGGACCTCTCCGAGCTGTTCGATACCAAATGAGGTTTCAGACAAAGCGACTCCCTATCGTGCGACTTCTTCAATCTGCTGCTGGAGAAAATAATTCCAGCTGCAGAACTTAATCGAGCAGGTACAATCTTTTATAAGAGTATACAGCTGCTGGCGTATGCCAATGATATTGATATCATCGGCCTCAACACCCGCGCCGTTAGTTCTGCAAAACTTTATTATCTTAACAATAAAGATAAATTCTTGACAACAACATTAAATTATATGTGTTTTATTTCTTCTTCAAAACCACATGTCTAAAAAACATTCTTAACGTAACGTTTTGCCAACACCAGAAAATAGGCCACCACCTTTGACTTTTGAAAATTGCGGGAGTATACTCGTATAATGGTCGTTTACACACGAAATTAGGCCTCCCTTACTTGTTAAATGTGGAATTTTAATTTTAAAGTTCTTAACAATGTTGCTTGTGTTCTATAGTGTTTTGCCTCCATCCGTATTAATTGCTCAACAATTTCTTTTTGGCTGTAGTATGATTAACTTTAAGTCCAACAGATAAACACTTACAATATATCCTTGAGTTGCAAGTATGATTGATTAATTTTTATACATAAGTCAAAGCTCTTACTACTACAAGTAAGTTGTTCTTACTAAATTTAAAATATTACAATCTAACGGCATATTTAATATTTTTAAGTCAGTGTAACTTTGTAAGAAAGCAAATTAAAATAATTATTTGAGACTTACTTGTATAACAACAAATCCAATGGGCTGGTACCAAAACTTTTCCGGCTCTCTTGATGCTCTCCACAGAAACAAAGTTTTTATGTAATAACTTTTTAAATTGTGCATATTTGTGTGTATATCCCGAAATTTTTTAATAATCCTTAAAGCGTTCTTTAAATTATTTTTATTTTTTATCATTTCATTTTCTAGGTTATCGTAAGATGCACGAAATGATGTATCACTGTGTATAAATTTTAACGGTTTAGGAATGGCGTCCCAATTTTTCGATATGCTTGGTAAAATGGCTTTGGAACTGATTAACACTATAGCTGGCACAAAATCCACTGAATACATATAAGGTTCTTTGACAGAAATTGTATGTGCTGGACCTTGTTTGCTGTAGGATAAAGTCGTTGTGATATCATTATAAATTATTTTTTTATTTATATCATCTAGCGCTTTTGTAAAACAGCTTTCCAACCAACTTTGCAGTAATTGTATGGAGAGTAGACTTTCGGAGGTTACCATTTTCTTTAATTGTTTATAAGTATTTACATGTTGCTTTTGATTTATAATAACATGAAGTATCTCTGATAAATCCAATTTTACATTTCCTGGTATTTTTTTATCCTTTACCACTAGCATGCGTTTTTCTTCGGGCAACTTAAGGCGGAATACCAGATCATACTCATTCGGATATTTTACTTTCAAATTGTCAGCATAACTCCCTATAAACGTAAGTCAAATAATTGAATACATATGGAGAAAAAATCGTGGAGTAAAGAAGTTCGATTTCGTTACAAAGATTTTTATATAAATCATGTCCAAAGACAAAATATTCTCGAAAAAAATAAAGAAATTATTATATACTCATCAAACATACACTTTGAGTTAAACAAAAATACTTTGGAACAAATTATTTAATTAAGCTAAAAATCAGAATTCTTACACCAAAGAAAGTTTTTTTTTTCAAATACAATATTCACGAACCTTCAAAGGTGCTTCCTTAAAAAAAATATGTTATGAAAAATTTTTGTTTGAAATTAAATTTTTATATAAGTATTACTTAAAATTTTTTAAATTTCACTATTCTTGCATCATGCTGTGTACCTGAGCATATTTTTGTACAACTGACAATTGTTGGTAACAATTAATACAGTCTCAAAAATAATAAGCATAGATATAGAGAGATGAGTTATGCGCAACGTTAGAAACTCTCCGTGCAATTAAATGCCCTAAAAGGGCCCTCCAGGAGATTATTTAACCATAGAATATTTTGTATTTATGTACAGAATATAAAAACCAAATAAGGTTTGTGGCGGTCCCAGCTTAACAAGCTCTCTGAGGAGCAGAGAGCGTAATAGGACAGATTGGCACAGAGGTAAGGATAGCCCAATTCCGCCGCGACTGCTGGTCAGTTGTCTCCGAGCATCTGGAGAGTCAGAACAAACATTTTCGCGTGACGTGTTTCTGTGAGTGGCGCAAGCCGAAAATACAGCGTTCGTAAGAGCAGAGGCACGCGATTAAATTCTTTGTGAAACTCGGTAAATCTGGGGGTGGGAGGTTTACCCAGATGTTGCTTTAGCAAGAAGCTATGTGTTTCGGTAGCACCAGGTCTTTTTGAAGGGCCGGGAAGAGGTCGCTAATGAAGACCGTGCTGGTAAACCTGGGATTTTTGAACTCAGACCGTCAACTAAATATTCGTTTAATTGCCCAGATATTAAATTCATCAAAAATTTGTTTTCCTTGTTTGAAAAGGCCGATGAAAGGCAAGCATTTTGAGACGACAGAGGGGATCCAAGCAGTATGCACCTCGGCTCTCAAGGCTATTCCGGAGAATGCCTTCCATAACACCTTCAATACTTGGCAGCGTTGCATCGACGCATATGAATTTTTTTTTTATAAATTACTTTCCGGACAAACCCTTTTCTTAAAGAATATATTTTTTATAACTCAGTTTGTTCGACAACTGATAGTTCTGCTGTGTACATGTGAAATTAGGGAAACAGATACCACTTTAGTTAAGTTATTAACATTTTGAGCATTTAGCTATAAAACAAGTAAACTGTACTATGCTGGTTTCGAGCTATCGTATACAGAAAATGCTTGTTCGGTGCATTATTTCACATTCATGATATTATGGCATGATCGACACCGTGAAGTATTCTCCTAAATGCTTATCAGAGCAAATTTTTTCAACATAACATATACTTTGCCCACGCCCCGACGGAAGAGAAGCGACAATATGAGCAAATATGTAAAAATTGTCCTTGACGATTTCAACGCCAGGGTTCTTCTAGTCATAAAACATCTTAAAATATTTGATTTTAAAGATTTGTTAAATAATATGTGGTTTAAAGTAACAAGTAAGGAAGAGCTAAGTTGGGGTACAACTGAACATTTCATACTCTTGCAACTTGCTAGGATTAAAGCCGTGGTAACACTTTCAGGTATATAAGTAAGGTTCTTTTCGGTAAAAAGTTGAACAGTTTTGGTTTCATTTATACAATTTTTGGTCATAAGAAGACATACTTCAAAGGCATTATTCGTGCAAAGTTATATTCCATTATATTAATAGCTTTTTGACAGTACACAGGAAAGTGAAAGAATCAAGTGGAGTTTAAAATTGTATTATATGGGAAGCAGGTGGGGTTGGAGTCCGATTTAACTCATATTCACAATATAATAACTTTTTTCAACTTCCCCTAATTTATTTTTATTGGGTTAAATGAAGCTTAAATCTCATCATGTGATTGGTATCACTGGAGATATTTAGTGTTAATTGCCTTATTACTCCAATGGCATTAAATTACTTTTATGTGAAATACAATAACGCTTCGAAACTTTTACTTTGAAAAATGAACGTTTTTATCTATACTCGTATTAGGTTGTCAAATATCTCCCTTCCGTTTTTTCGCTCTTTATTCAATGCTTTATAAAAAGTGTTACAATGATCGGATTTAGTTCAAATATGCGTCGTTTTGTTCGATAATCTGTTTCCGTCTAGACGCCAACTTCATAATACCCCCCTCGTAGAAGCCACCCTCCTTATTTGCGAAGAACTCGAAGAGCCACTTTTCACAAGCTGAGTTTTTTTTGGGTTCAACTTTGCACCAAGAAGGGCGTTCGCCATGGACAGAAACAGGTGGTAATCACTTGGCGCTATGTCCGGGCTATAAGGTGGATGCGATAAAACCTCCCATTCGAGCTCCCGTAGCTTCTGACGAGTCGTCAACGAAGTGTGGTCTGGCGTTGTCCTAGTGGAACACTACACCCTTCCTGTTGGCCAATTCTGGACGCTTCTGGTCGATTCCCTGCTTCAAGTGGTCCAGTTGTTCGCAGTAGATGGTGGATTTAAGCGTCTGGCCATATGGGAGCAACTCATAGTGGATGGTCCCCTTCCAATCCCACCAAACACACAGCAAAACCTTCCTGGCCGTTAATCCCGGCTTGGCCACTGTTTTGAACGATTCACCGGCTTTTGACTTTGATATTGTCGTATGTGATCCATTTTTCGTCACCAGTCACCATCCGCTTCAAAAATGGGTCGAGTTCGGTCCGTTTCAGCAGCATATCGCAAGCGTTGATTCGGTCCAGAAGGTTTTTTTGCGTCAAATCAAGCGTCACCCAAACATAAACATTGTGTATCCAGCCTTCTGCAGATGGTTTAAAATGGTTTGGTGACTAACTCCCATCTTCTGCGCGATGTCACGAGATGCCACATGCCGGTCTAACTCGATATTTTCCATGATTTGAACGGTATTCGTCGTCACAGGTCTTCCGCCGTCTGGCTTATCTATGGTGTCGTTTTCACCCGCTCTGAATCGTCGAAGCCATTCCTCCGCAATTCGAAGTGATAGAGTACCATCCCCTAAAAATCTGTATCTGTTGAACGCAATATCCAAACAAATCATGCATAGCGTCGTTTTGTAGGTTATGTCAAGACTTTTCAAAGATGTATAGTATTGCCAGATACGAGCTCTATAGCGCTTTATACATAGCCGCGAAATTCAAAAGACAAAAAGGCGGAAGGGAGATATTTCTATATATGTATTAGCGTGTGGTAACGTCAGAAGTTGCTAGAATAGTCCTAGTAGCGTCAGAAGTTGCCAGAATAATAACTGTTCAGTGGTATAAGACTCGTTACTGCAATTCAGCTAAACATCTGTAATTGTCTCTTCCATCGACTTTGATTTTAAAAACGTAATCATCTATGTGCTCTAAAACTTCGTGCGGTCCAGAATAGGGTAGTTGGTGTGGGCTCCTCTAATATGCTCACGAAATTTCTCGACGAAAATCTGTGGGTTCGGTGGCATGTCCTCTGAAACGAAAAATTCTCCGGGCACACGTAAAACTGTACCAAATTGTATTATATGGCAAGGTCAGCAGGTGAGGCGTTTAGGTCTTCTTTATAGCACGTGCGAAGATCTAGGAGCACCCTTGGAAGAACTTCTGGCCAAAAAAAAAAGTTGCATGTTAGAGCTGTCTTGAGTATTCTGTGCCACCTTTCTACCAGTTCATTTGATTGCGGATGATAGGGTGTTGTTCTTATGCGATGGGCACCAATCAGCCGTGAAAAGCGCAGACTCAAATTGGGTTCCTTGATCTGTGGTGATGGTGAGCGTGTGCCGAGCTGAGTAATCCAGTTCGAGTAGAAAGCAGTGCAAACGACGGGCCATCTGGAAAATCTATCTATGATTGTTAAACAGTACCTGAGATGATTGACACCTGGAAGTTCAATGAGGTCGAGGTGCACATGGTTGAACCTAGCGTCAGGTACGTCAATGTGTTTAGGTGTGAGGCGATTGAGACGCTGAATCTTGAAGCGTTGGCACGGTATGCAGTTGCGGGACCAGTTCAGTGCGTCTTTCTTGATGCCCCGCCAAATGTACTTTTGCTTGAGTGTGCGGGCCGTAACTCGACCACTGGGATGAGAGATCGATGGACTGTGTCGAAGGAAACTCGGCGAAGATTTTTGGGAATGAAAGGTCTTACCACGTCGGATGATATGTCACAATAAATGGAGGTGTTTTCGTCAATTGATAGACGCTGGAATTTGAAAATCATGTTGTTGCGATAAGCTGCTGGAGTTCTTCATCCTCTGGTTGCTCATGCTGAATTCTTTCGGCGCTCAAAATGGTCGGCATGCTAATGATCTGATCCTGGATAGGGTATCAGGCACCATATTCTCTTCACCTTTGAGGTAAGCGATCTCCGTGGTGAACTGGGAGATGTAATCGAGTTGGTTTAGCTGTCGTGGTGAAGCTCTGCTGGCTCTCTGGGCGAAAGCGTAGGTTAAGGGCTTGTGATCCGTTTTAATAATAAAGTGGCGTCCCTCTAGTATGTG
This sequence comes from Bactrocera neohumeralis, assembly GCF_024586455.1. Lineage (NCBI taxonomy): Eukaryota > Metazoa > Arthropoda > Insecta > Diptera > Tephritidae > Bactrocera > Bactrocera neohumeralis. The sequence goes on along the minus strand of NC_065921.1, from coordinate 31,379,508 downwards.
TCGGAAAAATTTAATAGCTGCAAATGCTGCTAACAGCTCTCTGTCGTATGTGCTGTACTTCAACTCTGTGGGGCTGAGCTTTCTGGAGAAAAATCCAATTGGTTTCCAGATACTATCCTCGAACTGCTCTAACGATGCGCCTACGGCTGATTCGGATGCGTCAGTTGTGAGAGAGAGAGAGAGAGAGAAGGCGGCAGATGAAAGGAATGTTCTAGTTGCTGCTGCAACACTCTTTTCACAGTCTTCTAGGGCTTTTTCAGCCTCTGGTGTTCAAGGCACTTTGCTTTTGTCGTTTTTCTTGGCATTTTTTAGAAAGGAATTCAATGGTGCCTGCAGTTGTGAAGCATTGGGAATGCATTTGCGGTAGTAATTGATCATCCCCAGTAATCTAGTGAGATCGCTGATGGTTTCAGGCTTAGGAAATGACAAGATCGTATCAACGCGTTCAGCTGGAGGTTTGTATCCGTAATTGTTAATTGTATAACCAAGATATGTCACCTCTTCTTTTGCGAAATTGCATTTACTGGAATTCATAGTGAGATTGTTGGCGCGTAGTACGTTGAAAATCTGCTCTAGGTGCTGGAGATGTTCCTTATGGGTTTCAGAAGCCACTATGAGGTCATCAATGAAACAGCCAAAGAAGTCCAAACCTCTTAAGATGTTGTCCATATGGCGCTGAAAGGTTTGGGTTGCATTGCGTAGTTACCAGGAACTCAAAAGAACCGAAAGGTGTTGTGACTGCTGTCTTCTCGATGTCTTCTGGAGCTACAGGAATCTGATGATATGCACGAGTGAGATTGATTGTTGAAAATCGTTCAACTACAGGAGGGAGAAGGGCCATGTGAAAGCTCGACGAAGATCAAGGTTGAGAGTGACTGGTTGACGACAGTATGCATCAATATAGTCGAGTTTGATCCGTAAAGTTTATATTCCGACAGTAGTAGTTTTTGCTCGTGGTACTATAGGGACCTCTGAGCCAGAGTCAACGAGGAATCTCTGGTGTGACGATCTGTTATCTACATGCGAGCGATACTCCTTGTTGGATGGAACATGATGACTGCTGTCGCCAACCGCCTTGACTGGTGACGACAGCCTCGCTAGTTTCTCTGGTTGGCAGTAGGCTTGTAGGTGCAGGGTTGAATGCATCGGTGGGCTTTCTCTCCGAATTTGTTGTGATAGAAACAAAGACCTGATGTTCCTGGAGTTCGATATCGTGATCGTGGACGTCTCTCGCTGCTTTTTCCGAGTTCGCTGGACAACTCGGAGAGTGCGGCTGTCAGAGTCTTTATGGCCCGGTCTAGGTTGCTGAGCCTGTACTCCACAGAGGGTCTGGTGTCGTAACTGTTAAGTGGCTTGGAATGGAAACCACTGCTTGCGTAGGCCTGGACATGAGTTGGTAAAGCCTGGGTTGACATAACCTGAGAACTGGTGTGGTTTTCCATGGCACTGTCTGCAGCTTCGGCGAGCTGGTCAAGCGTGCTGTTATTCTGGACGGCTTTAAGGATTTTGCATACGATGTCAGGCAGCAGTGCCAACCACTTACTGCGAAGAAGCTCTTCTGATGCGCCAGGATCCTCATCTCCCTGGCGATTCCCGAGTTCAAGCTCTGTCAATGGCTTGTACAACTACCGATCAACTGAATCGATGAAACGTTTTATTATATTGTTTTTTAAATAGATGTACTTATATTGAGCTGGTGGTGCCCTGATGATGTCCGACATCTCCTTGAGTATTTCTGACTTTAAAGCGCCGACGACTGCCTGGTACATAGTATTGTCGTTCCTGATGTTTCGCGACCCTAGCTGTGCCTCCACCTCTATTAACCAGAGTTCAGGATCGTTGGTCCAGAATTCAGGGAGTCTGAATTATGTGGCTGCCATAATTTGTGCATCGTTATTAGGCTGGACGTTGCGATACGGATAGTGATGTTAAAGTTGCCTTGTACGGCATTGAAATTAATGTTTGCACCAGTTGCTGTGTCGCTGAAAAGCACGTTCTGAGCGTCTCCGGACAACAAAGAATTCTGTAGCAGCAGGTCGTTTCGCCGCTGTTGTGTCGTCTTTGCTACCCTTTGGTCTTGTTGATTTTGTTCATCATTTTTGTTGTACTTATAGTAACATGTGAATACTATTGGGATTAGTTTGACGCAATCCTCAGGAATCACGTTGGGGTTACCAATTTTAGAGTTAATTGCTTTATTACTACAATGGTATCAAATGACTTTTATATGAAATACAATAACACCTCGAAACTTTTACTTTGAAAAATGATCGCTTTTATTTATATATGCCCGTAGCATCAGAAGTTGCCAGAATAATAACTGTTCAGTGGCATAAGACTCGTAACTGCAATTCAGCTAAACATCTGTAATTGTGCTGTTGTGGCATGGTAATATTTTTGGTAAAAATTCAATAGCTATTTTTATATACTATACTAATATTTCGTACATATTTCTAGGACTAGGATATTTTTGAAATTTTTTGTGTACCTAATTATGACTCGCAAAGTTAAATCTTCAAAATTCTTGCTATCATGATGAACAGTGCAGACGTGAGCAGGCAGAAGTTAGAGCTAGAGGTGCCCAACGTGAGAAAAATGTTATCCGCATAGCTCAAGAAAACGCACAGCCTATGGTGACTCAGCGGTCCACTCAAACACCCGACATAGCAATTTCTCGACGCCGATAGCAATTCCCAATTAATGGCTAATCAGCGTGCTTCTGAGAAGTAGAGGAGACAAATGCTCAACGACTTGCAATCGTTTTGCGTCAAGCAGAACTTCTGCAAATATTTACTAGAAATTCTTGGAAGTAATTGAAAAATGTAGTTTCGAATATTACGGGACATTGGACTACATTAGGCACAGGCTCATTAAAATTTGCCGTGGGGCGTTAAAATGGAATGAGGAAAGAGCGGGAATGTGTCTGGGAGCAAAGTAGCCAGTCCCATTTTAGAAGAGCCTTTAAAACCGTTAAAACCATTTTTCACTGCACCGATAGTGAATGTTGCGAAAATACAATGACTCTCTTGCTAGGATTGCAGACACTCACCGATATTATGATGCCCTGCCATTTATTTACTGAAAACAAATTTAATTTATTGCAACGCTGCAGGATTATCTCAATTCTGGGTGGATATGTATGTAAAGATGGAAAGCAAACGTCTGCACTACATAGCTTTGAATCAGAGAAAGATACGTGTCGAGAGAGACGTACACCTCCAAGGCACCATTGCAAACGACCGCAATGTCAACTCGAATAACTTGGGTCACAAGGTGATCCTCTCGTCGTTGTTCGTAAACAGTCCCCGCTATTTGCATGAATATACTTAAGACGCATTTTCATATGCCTGGTTCGAAATAAATAAGAAGTTGATGTTGAGTTGGTCGAAAACTAACGGACCGACACGACATCGTCGCTTGAGTCTTTCCCATAAAGGTAGAAGCTCTCCTCACTAAAGGTAAGGTGTTCGATGACTCTATTGAGTGCGAAAACAGGTACTGCGGCATGACCATTAATATTAATCGAAAAGCACAGCGGAAAGTGTGTCCGTGCACACTAGCTGAGTAATCCCATATTTACCGCTGATTTGTAAACTTTTAACGCTCACATACTATTTAAATGAGTTAAGCCTTCACCCACTCTACCTGGGAACAACTGGCGCACCTTAGCAAAACACAGCTCAATACACCACAGCCGATGACAAAATAACACAACATCAACTCAACTCACCACACCTGTACACCAACCAACTAAACAAAAAGAATGGACAACGGGATAGCAGACACAATTCGTTATACACATTAATTCGCACTTCAACTTTCGCTTTATACATTCGTTTACCGACATCTAACCTGCGCGTTGGAACGTCGTCACCACACTGTTCCTGCTCGCTGCCACTCGTTGGACATTCAACTCAGCACCGATCCTGTGCGCTAAGAGATACAATTCGATTTCCAACGGTCCTCATCCTATGGTCGCCGTTACCTTGCGCAATCAATTTTACATCTGTGTTTTCTTTAAAATTCAATAAATTTAACCCTAAAAGTGTTTAACTACTCATAATTAACTAATGAGTTTTCCTTTACATAATTAGCGGATGCTTATTGAACTAAAAATAAAGTTGTGGATGTTTTCCACTAAATTGGGCATCCAAATATTCACATTCATATGTAAATACATAAGCAAGAACAGTGACGAGGTCATTTTTACCGTGAAACAGGAGAGTAACGCAACGATCGACTCAAAGGGTGAGGTCCTGATGTTTCGGTAGTAACGAATCGGCTGAGAGAAAACCCGGTTCACTATTACATGAAAGACATTCATAGTGACCCATCTTGCTGTGCACCTCCCAAACGGCAAAAGTGTTTGCTCTGACGTTATTCTAATTAAAAGTTCCAAGATCTTACACGTGGAAAGCGTCATGCAAAGAGTGTAAACGTTCCCTATAGGGCGTACCCGTCGACGGTTGGTCTGGTGTAAAAACCTCAGTTGTATAATTTATACCGTACACATAACGAACTTTGAGTGTTATTTTATACGGTTGCTGCTGACTAGAATCCAAGGCCCAAGTAGTTTGCAAGCGCTCAAAAGAAGGTGTTGCTTGAAGACGACTGCCACTGGGACGAAACGGGGGATGATGCCATGCTATGTCGGTCAGCGACTACTCGTGATTATGATAAACACATGAGATATGTATGTATGTATATGTAACTAAAACTAAGGGATAATCCTTCTCTTATATGTAATGGTATATCTGAATTTCAAAAACGAGTTGAATCGGAAAAATACATCTCTTAACCCCAACATACCTAATAAAAAGATGTTCGAACTTCAGGGTGACTTGGTACCGCATATATTGGCCAATATGTAAATTATGCCAATGAAAATAAGAGAGCGTGTTATAACAGTGTATCTTTGTGCTTAAAATAAATCAATTTGAGCGAAACCTTGGCCTACCCCTATATAACTAATATCAGGATTTTCGAATATCCGGCTGACATGACTCTATATGATTGGTTTTACGCCTTAAAGTATTGATTATAGCAAGTTGCAAAAGTATAAAATGTTCGGTTGCACTCGAACTTAGCCCTTCCTTACTTGTTTCTTTCATTATCTTCTTTTTCAAAACCAATATCATAATGGTTACCCATATCTAAACCTAAAAAATAGTTGTTTGTAAAATAAAATTGTATACTAATATTGTATATATTTTTTATTTAATACTATTCAATTTTAACCTATGCTCTTATTACACTGAAATTGTTTGTGAAATTTAATGAAGGAGATATCGCAGTATTAGTAGCTTTCAACATAACCTTTAAATGGAAAGTGGGTGGGGTTATTGTTCGATTTCACCAATTTTCACACTGTTGGAGCAGATGTCGAACGTATTTTTCTTGAGCAAATTTTGTTGATACAGCTCAGACATAGCTTTACCGGTTTGTTAGATACATATGTACATAAAACTTATTAGGGACGAGCCACATCTACTTTTTAAACATTTTAAGCCCATAGAGTCCGCTGACTACTGCAATCTGCTGCACCAAACTTAAGTTTCTTAATTTGAAGTTTAATTATGGCATTTTACACGTTTTCGTTCAATAGTATTTTGTGGGCGAGGCAATGATTCGATTACCATCCTCTTCATTTGGCTAGAAAATTCGTATACACAATTTTAACACGATATATCAATTTTTACTAAAGTTATCGGTCCACAGACACACGGGCGGACCACAGACAGTCACGAATTTGTTGATGTATAGACCACTCCGTCGCCGAGTACTATAATTCACTCCGGTGGATAAACGTCTAGCTACAATCCGTATCAAAGCGAGGTGTCGCTGATTTGCGCTCACGCTCCGACGGAAGAGAAAGACGATGTGAGCAAAGATGTCTTATATGAGCGCTTTAAGCACACCTATGAGAGCTGCCCCCGCCCCGATGTCAAAATCGTGCTTGGTGACTTTAACGCCATTGTGGACAGAGAAGGTATCTTCGGCGCAACAGTCGGTAAATTCAGCCTCCACGCGGAAATATCCCCAAATGGGTTGAGGCTGATCGACTTTGCCGGGGCCCGAATTATGGTTATCTGTAGTATTAGATTCCAACACAATAAAATACATCAAGCTACCTGGCTGTCTCCAGAACGAAAAGCCACCAACCAGATCGATCATGTTGTAATAGGCGGAAGACACGTCTCCAGTACTCTAGACGTGTGTACGCTCCGAGGTCCTAACATCGACCCGGACCACCTTGTGGCAACCAAGATTCGCACCCGCCTCTGTGCAGCAAAAAACGCACGTCAACACACACAAGGAGGTTCGACGTCGAGAGCTGCAATCACAACAGACAGCCGAACGATTTTCTACTCGACTTGCAGTCCTGCTCTCTGAGAGCACTCATCAATAACTCCTTATAAGGGAACTGTGGGACGGCATTTCAAGGCCCTTACGTACAGCTTCAACCAAAACCATTTGTTTTCGGAAAATGCAAAAGAACAGCTGGTACGACGAGGAGTGCCGTGTTACAGCGGAAAGAAATAAGGCTGCCTACCTCGTAATGTTACAATCGACCACAACACGTGCGGGATGGGATAGATACCAAAAGTTGAAGAGGGAAGCGAGATGCATTTGCAGACAGAAAAAAAGAGAGGCCGAAATGCGTGAGTATGAAGAGCTTGACAAGCTGGCTGTAATGGCAGTGAAAGCATAACGCCAGGAGAAGTCGAACCCGATTCCCCAATCGATGACGATGGAGCAGACGTTCCATTGCCCGTTTATGAAGAAGATTGAATAGCATTACCCGTCTGAAAAACAACAAAGCGGCGGTGACCGATGGATTGCCGGCCGACCCATTCAAACAAAGCGGCGAAGAACTAATAAGGAGCTTGCATGAGCTTTATTGTAAAATATGGTCGGGCGAAAGCATGCCCAACGATTGGAATTTAAGTGTACTCTGCCCAATCCCAAAAAGGGAGACCCCACAATCTGCGCCAACTACCGTGGGATAAGCCTACTCAACATCGCATATAAGGTTCTATCATGCGTATTGTGGGAAAGATTATCCGTCAACAAATTGATTGGACCTAATCAGTGTGGCTTTGGACCTGGAAATCTACAACTGACCAGATATTTACCATGCGCCAAATCTTGGAAAAGACCTCTCCATCAATTTAAATCAGCTTTTGACAGAACGAAAAGGAGCTACCTTTATGCTACGATGTCTGAATTTGGTATCCCCGCAAAACTCATAAGGTTGTGTAAACTGATGTTGAACAATACCAAAAGCTCTGTCAGGAACGATTCCCTTTCGTGCGACTTCTTCAATCTTCTCTTGAAGAAAATAATTCGAGCTGTAGAACTAAATAGAGAAGGTACCATCTGCTATAAAAGTGTACAGCTGCTGGTGTACGCCGATGATATTGATATCATTGGCCGCAATAACCGCGCCGTTAGTATTGCTTTCTTCAGAATGGATAAGGAAGCGCAGCAAATGGATCTAGCAGTGAACGAGGACAAAACGAAATATCTCCTGTCATCAAACAAATAGTCGTCGCATTCGCCACCAAGGACCCACGTCGCTGTTGACAGTCATAACTTCGACATAGATAATTTCGTCTATCGTGAAACCAGTATTAACAGGAACAACAATATCAGCCTCGAAATCTTACGTTGAATAAATTTTGCCAACAGGTGCTATTTCGGACTGAGTAGGCAATAAGTATATTATTACCGCCTTGCTACTATATGGTGCAGAGGCATGGACGATGACATGATGAGTTGACGTTACAAGTTTACGAGAGAAAAGTTCTACGAAAGATTCATGGTCCGAATATCGCATTCGATTGAACGAGGAGATGTATGGGATATACGATGACATTGAAATAGTTCATCGAATTAAAAGACAGCGGCTTCGCTGGATAGGTCATGTCATCCAAATGGACGAAAACACTCTAGTTCTCCTTTCCGTTGGAAAGACCAGGTGGAGAAGGACTTGGTTTCACTGGGAATCTCCAATTCTCGCCACATTGCGAAAAGAAGAAACGACTGGCGCGGTGTTGTTAACTCGGCTACAACCGCGCAAACGTTCTCTACGTTAGTAAAGAAAAGGAAGACGAATATATAGATATCAGGTTATTGTTACGCACCATATTTTAAATTGGTCGAAAAGTCTCTTATATAGTATACAGGATTTCACTTAAAAGGGGGTGGGGTCATCGAAACCTTAATTTTTTCTAATATTTGTCCGGTGTAACTGGACTGTCTCTTGGGAGTGACACTATCACATAGGAAGACATAATCATTCACGCACCGGAATTGACCCGCATTTTAACCGGCCAAGGGCTGGTCACTGGGTTGCCCCGTATCCTCCTGACTCGTGCTGGGATTGAGTCCAACCCGGGCCCGAAGGAGTTTTTCCGCTGCGTTTGCGCCAAAAGGTTCCATCCAAACTCCACCTCAGTCAGGTGTAATACATGTAATGGATGAAGCCATCTTTAGACCTGATCAAGCCTCAAGACACACAGCGAGTGGACCACAAGCTACGTTGCCCCATGTTGCCAACGGACTACTGCGACGTTAGCTGTGCAACCTTCACTTTGTTCGCGCATTGCACCGCCACTCCACCCGAGCGGCCAACAGAGAAGACTTCAATGATCTATAGAAACTCAAATAGGCAACATGACTCCCATTCTGAGTAAGGTACCTCGCCAAGGTCCTCAACCTGTCGCTGACCACTCTTCACCGATGTGTGGAAAGTCGGAAGAGTGGTCCCACTACTGAAACATGGGAAACCAGCTAACAAAGGGGAGTCTTATAGTCCTATAACTTTCTTCTCCTCAGTAGTGAAGAAACTTGATGCCTTGTTACTCCCGACCTTCACTCACTACCTGAGCCTAGCAAACCACCATCATGGCTTCCGAAAAGTGCACAGTACCACCACAGCACTTAGCATCATAAACGCCCAGATAGTTCTCGGCCTTAACCTGAAACCACACTGTGAGAGAACGATCCTCGCAGCGTTGGACTTGTCAGTCACACAACGCTACTGCAGAACATCGAAAAAACCACGCTCCCTCCAGAGCTGAAGAGGTGGATATTGATTTTGTATTTTGAAGCAGGTTAAACTCTTACCTATCCTGAATAGAGAATATATGTCCTGGCTACCTCTTGTCATGCCCCACCAACACCTCTCATCTGACACCCCCTTTGGTCCGACCCCGTCGAAACGTCACGTATTTTGGGCCTTCCGTTGGATGACGTCAACGGCAACTTAGCCTTTTTTTACCATCCTACCGGGATTAAGCATCCGTTAAAATAGCAACAACAGATCCTTGTTAGCATCGATCTCTTAATCTAACCTAACATATAATATTTGTACATTGGGTATTTTAAAAATAACTTTTAGCAACTAATTATTTAGATATTAATTTTAGGTAACCGGTTTCATGGTAGATCTTTGTCGACAACCCTAAATAAATTAATTTTTTTTTAAATTCACACAACATAATATAATAATACATAAAAAATTAATCAAAGAAACAATACTGTTGAAATATCTTTGAGGCGGTAGAAAACGAACATATGTACATACATAAACAAACACATAATCTACGAATGTACGTACTACGTACCATGTCAAAATTAAAGCGGCGGCAACGCTAAGCACTGTAGAAACATACAAGTAACAAACGAATCATATGGTCGTCAACAGCTGAGATCACCTTATCGAATTAGTTGATTTTTCGGCACCGAGATTTAAATAAAAGGACTTAAAAATAGTAAAGAGGTTGCAGTATAGACGCGTTACCGATATTTTTTGGGTGTTAGGCTCCCCCGGAGGCATATTTTTACCCATATAATATATAGTACAGTACTAAAAACTATTTGCAATAATTTAAACAAAAATAGATATATTCTTCAAATATTTTTAATAAAATAGAAAAGATTTACCAATATTTTGATACATTAAATAAAATGTTAATCAAAACTAGGCACATTTAATCTTTATGAATTTTAATTATCGAAATATATTTGAAAATTTAACAAAAACGTACTTAAAGTAAAAAATTTTATAGCATAACACGGCAACACACGCTTGCCTTTTTTAAGGGGTTAGGGGTTGTCAGAGGCACGAAAAAATGAGACTTTTCAGTATTTTTTTTTTTTTTTTTGCTATTAAATCATGTTATTTTACAAAAGTAGTAATATGGCATTATTGTAGGATGTGTTGACGTGAAGTCACGAAAACTTCAAAAAAAAACTTAATTTCCAAAGTTATAATTGTTTGTGTTGACCCTGTTCCAAAAAAAGGTACTTGCGGTGACAAGCATAAGTCCTTGGAGGTTCATCTAAAATCAATCGGACAAAAAAAATTAGTTTTATGAATAGATAAACTCGGGCCTAATCGAAGGATTTTTTTTATTTTCAAAATTAACAAAATGGCGGCCTCAGGAAATTTTTTTCAAAATTTGTGCGAAAAAATCAACAGTTAATTGGTCTTAAAAAATCGAAATTTTCGAAAAAATAAAAATCCTTCGATCAGGCCCGAGTTTATTATGTATTCGAAAAGCTGCACAAATTTCATTAAAATCTACTGAACAGTTTTCGAGTTACAGTTGTCACCGGTCCAAAAAACATAGTTTTGAGAAAAACGCGTTTAAAGTTTCACACCAGCGCTTTGAAGTGCGCGAGCTCTCTTTGTTATTTGTCGAATAACTGAAAAACTGATTATCGGATCAACGTGAAATTTTCAGGGAATATTTTTAAGATATTACACTTAACGAAAATGCAAAAAAAAATATAATTTTCTGAAAATTCTAATTACAACTAACCCCTTAAGGCATTTGGCCGTTTTAGTAGTAGAAAATTTAGGAAACCCCAATGAAGTGCCTGGCCGTTTGCCCTGAGTCTCCCTCATTTTATGGCATTCTTAATGTAATTTTTGTGATTCTACTCGTATAAGCTTTCGCCTGCGTATGTATGGGTGAAAAAGATAGGATTTATTACTTGTAGGTTTCTACAATGACGCTGAGAAGACGCTTGAAAAATTCAATTTTGTCAACGCGCTAAAAGTAAAGTTATCTGCGGTAAACCAAGAAATTGTTAAGATATTATGGAAACTGTAAATAGAACTCATAATAAATGAGGAGTCGCTCTTTAAATTTCGTTTCGCACTAATTGTGTCACCTACTTTTAGCAAGTTTATTTCTGGCATTCCGCCTGTTTTGATATCCTTAATATCAATCGCTATAAACATAACCAGAAAACTTATTGAGAGGAAAATAAAGGCATTTATCAGTAATTATTATTTTCCATGTTTTGTTAAAATTTATCTGTTAGACATTACTTTGCGAAATTGCAATTTACGCAACCATAAAACGTCGAGCACTGGCTCTGATTAGATTGTCAAGATAATAATTATTGTCCGTAGAGTATGTGGGTTATTACACGCGGCAACTTTTGTTGCGGCAATTCATGGATTATAGGCGAGGGGGCGACGAGGAGGGGAGAACCGCGCCGAGTTTCCAGTGTTCAGCAACACGCTTTGTGTTCTTATTCGTAACAGTTCGCTGCGACTTTTTTCGGCATTCGTGTTCTTTCTTTCGTAGTACATAGTTGCATTTGCGTATATTTTTTTGAAATTAATATTTAGAATATACCTATTTAAAAAATTTAATTTCATCTTTTGGTAAGTAATTTGCAAATATGTATACAAATATACATAATATAATATAAATATTTTAGAAAATGGAGTATGACGAAAAAATCGAATTAATTAAAGATATTGTGAAATGTATGGATGAAGCCATACAAATTGATTCAGACGATAGTGAAAAGGGTGATATATGTGAAGGTTTTTTGAAGTATAAATAAAATGTATTTCTCAATTGACAGAACTGATTAATATATGTGATAGAGTGGCCCAACTACCTATAAGGAAAAATAAACGACAATGGGTTAAAGTAAAGTGAAAGAGAATCAGAAAAGAACTCGAACACAGTTGCGCAACACAAGTTGCTCGTGTGAATGTAATGGGCGACAGCAAAAGAGAATCGCCCGAGAATTAGCAACAAAAGTTGCCGTGTGTAATAATACACTATGCGGGTTAAGAATGCTCTACGTATTTATGAAGAAGCAAGAATAATAGAAACAAGATTGCGCAATGACGAGTTCAAATTTTGTTCGTTCTGCGCATCTACGTCACGGTTGACCAACGTACAATCAGCTGATTTTCAGTTGCCTGTTTTTCTTTGCAATAAGAATCAATTTTGTATTGCAGGCATACAAAAACATGAATATCATCAAAAGATAACATTAAAATAAGTGAATATTAATAAAAGATATCAATATAAGTGAATATTTTATAGTGAATATTTACCTACATATTCATTTCATTGTATCTTCGTTGTATTATTTAATTTTGTCTCTTTGCTGTGTTTGTTTCAACTATATACATTTATGCAAATAAAAATATTGAATATTTTTTGACCAACTATCAATTTATTGTCTTATTTAATTTTCTTTTTTTGCTGTACATATTTTCATTTAAGTTTTTATTTAAGGAACGAATCCTAAAATACATTCTAGCTCGGAAAAACAATTCTTTTACTTTGGTGGTACAATTTACAAAATTACTTAAATGTAAGTGCTTCTGGACGAAATTTGTACATATGTATATGCAAATCAGTACCATTTAAGTCGTCAAATACTGCTTGCAAGGCTCTTATATGCTCCATCAACATATCTGTTGGTTTTGAGAGTCCTCCTTCAGATAGGTGATCCACCAAGGTATAAGACGAACAATTCTGAATTGGCGGAAATTTCGGGGTTCTCTTTACCAAGTTTGTTGCAGATGTGCCCTGCCAAATTTTCATGCCCGTCGTTGTTGAGAATCTTCAAGTCATCATTTTTTTCAATTGGGTCAGCGGAATTTAGATCAACTGACACACGTTGAAAAATATTACCTGCAAAAATATAATAAACATACATACATGCGTATAAATAAATGGAATAAATTGTTAGTTAAGATAATTATTACAATTAGGATAAGAAACAGTGGTTAGTATGCAAAAACTTAGTTTGTATGTAAGTACATATTTCCATTAGTTAACATCAATACATTTTTATATAAGAATGTTTTCTGTAGTTTTAGGTTTATAATACTATGTACGTTTAATATTTTGATAATTACCAGTAAGATATAAATAATTCCCTTCCAAATCTGGTGTGTTGTCGACTTCAACATTTCCTTCATCTGTAATCGGTCCTTCGTTGTGACCAAGTATATAGGAACGCAGCCTATACTTGAACTCCTTCTTGTCAGGGTGATCGTGATAGCAACTTCGTTAGACTCCGCGAACTTAAACCTGTAAGAGTGTTTGGTTATAAAAGTAAAATTATTGTAATCAAAATGCTATAATTACCCATTTCAAACAAATTTCTTGAAATTTGCAAATTTCTTTCGAAGGCTTTTGGCGTGAAGTGCTCAAAAATGAATCCACTGTTTTAGTACCTTTTTATCCTAAGGGAAATGGAAAAATCTCCATTTCGTAGCACTATTTTTAATATTGTTTTTATGCAGCCGAACACTGCGCAACTAATTTTAAAAAATATAAAATTTCACAATCAATACTACACGCGAAAATACAATTCGAATTCACATTCAAAGGCGCGGGCGAATAGTAAGTCAACCGTGACATTAGCAAGAACAGCTGACTGAAAGCAAACATGCGCAACGCGCAATCTTGTTTCTATCATTCTTGATGAAGAAGCATACGATCATACACTCGTGGCCACGCAACGTTTACCACTATACTTTCTTAATTTTTCGGAGATTTTTCGTTCATATCGGCTTCTTATATTTCGAGCTCATTTTTTAAAGCTCATTAACTTTCAGATCGTTTTGTCTACAGCTGAATGTGTTTTGTATTTAATTTTCAATATTTTTGATAAATAACATGCCATTAATTTATTTCTGAATAAAAAATTTCTATACCGCAAAAAGAAACGCTATAAAGTGTTGTCAAATATACATAAGTATATATACAACACTTGAAACTTTTGTGTGTTAAGCTTTGCGTGGCCGAATGTATGTTTCATTCCAAGTCAATTTAGCTTTTGAAACATAATATTTACCTCTCAAATAATTGCCATTATAGAGTGCAGCAAAGGTTTGATTCTTTTTTAGAGCAGTAAATATTGTATCACGCAAGACCTCAAAATGCGCCATATATTCTCGTTTGTATCGTTTTATATTGATTTCAGAGTTGATTTTTGCAAAAATTTCGTCCATTTTTACTGATTACTCAATATCGTTGAAATACTATAATATTAGAATATCGTATAAAATTCTAAAGCTGGTGCAATTTCCTTTATTTTGCAAAGTTTCTTAAATCAGCGATCACGATCTTGTGCAAATTGTAAGAGAGTGGTGGAAGACTAATTTCAACCATTCTTTAAGAATGACAGAAATTACGATAAAATGCAATAGATGCATGGAGCACATAGATGGTGATAAGCGACAGACAGCATTTGTCAAAAAATTAAAATACTCACGTTATTGCCTGTGAAGACTCAATATTGCTTATGGAATACAAAATATGGCATACAAATTTGTATGCTAACTATTGCATGTAATAAACTCTTAGATTAGTAGTGTGACAGATCAGTTTTTTTTATTTTCAATTGATTAGCGATCAAACATACGCTAAATTAGCTCGAACCTATCTAGCCGACGTCATTTCGCAAGTTATTATTAGGAATAAAGGGATGTCCAACTTATTCCAGTGTGAGAGCGCTTTAAAAATTAGCGTTTTTATAACATTTTCCATTATTCCAAGATTGGACAAAATAATAATTTTTGGGCATTTAAATGAAGACACCCAACAGTTAGTACGAATAAAAATTTCTATATAGTGGTTATTTAATACATAGAGAAACTATTTAAATATTTTTATGGTATGTTAAAACAAGTGACTTTTGACCTTTCAATACCCAATAAAAGGTTTTAAGATTTTTAGCTCTTAATCAATAAATGTTTTTAATAATTTTCCATTGAAAATATTACTATGATGCTTGGCATTACAAAACGTTTTATCAAAAGCATTTAAATTTCATAAATTTATTTAATTTTCATTGTTTTACATTTTTTGTAAGCGGTATTGAACAATGCACCAAATCCCTCCATTTACATATTTTTTGGTAAGATTTCAATCTGGCCTCCGCTCGTTTCCAATTGCTAAACGTCAAAACCTCCTGAGCTCGATCAACTGTCAAAGTTCAGGAGGTTGTAATATTTAGCAATTGTTCTCTCACTTCCAATGAGAGAGGAGTTGGACATCTCTTTCAGCCCTATTCTCATGCCCTCACAAAAATCACCACACTCACTATAGTGATGTTTCTCACTATAGTGATGGTTACCTCATGCTGGCGAAAATTCAAAAGCTCAAATGCTCACTATTATATCAAATATCTGTGACGTGTGAAAGCAGCCATCACCATACAAAAACATATGTGTTTGTTTTGTTTTACATCAATATTTAACATTTTTTAAAAAATATTTGAGTGTTATAACTAGCATGGAAGAACTGTTCTTTGTGTATGCGGCAATTGTTGTGGAGGAGGAATCGGGGGGTAGGAGGAAAATTTTGAAGGGTTTACGAGACAAAAGCGATCCTTTTACTATGCAAGACACAACATTTATAAATACATTTCGATTGCCAAAATCGCTATGTAAAGTACTTATAGGTGAATTGGTGCCGCATGATGTGCAGAAGTCGAGTATATCTTTTGATCTGCGTTTCCTGGCGTGTTTGTATTTTTACGGGCATGGCTCTTTCCCAAAATGCGTTGGTAATAGTAATATGCTCTCTAAGAGCCAGTCCTCTGTGTCTACAGCCCTGCACTTTATTTCGAAATTTATTGTGGATGTTAAGGGCAGTGAAATTTATTTCCCTTCAAGCGCGCAGGATGTTTCAGATAGGGGTAAGATAAATAAAAAAAAATAAATATAAAATATAAATAAATTTTCTCTTAAAGATTTTACACGAAATTTGGGATCAAGGGCACAATCGGCGCAATCGATTGTACCCATATTGGGATTGTTTCACCCTCAAGCACAGGCGCCACTACTCCTCTCTCACTTTTCATGAACCGGAAAGGATTTTACTGCCTTAATGTAGAAGCAGTACGTAATGTTCTGTATTATACAAACTATTTACCAATCTTTCTGTTAATACATATGTATATATTTGCATTTTTGGCAGGTTTGTGATCATCGACTTCTGTTCACTGCTGTCAACGCGAGATATCCCGGGTCTTGCCATGATTCTGGTATTTGGACCACATCCCCAACACGTATGCACCACATAAGTACCTATAACACGCAAAGTGATTCGTGGTTGTTAGGTGACCAAGGATATCCATTGGAGCCATCGCTGTTAACGCCAGTCGCTGAACCTTCAAATGCAAGGGAAGTGCGTTACAATAAGTTGCACGCCAAAGCACGTAATACCATTGAGAGAGCCTTTGGTGTTTTGAACTCACGATTCCGGTGCCTCTCAAAACACCGCATTCTTCATTACAGCCCTGAAAAGGCGTCTATGATTATTTACGCGTGTACAATTCTTCACAAAATTTTACTGAAGCATGGTGTGGCTGCAGACCTCGGCTTCGAAGAAGTTTTAGAAGAATCACAAGACACCGAAATTGTTTTCGAAAACCCCAATTTTAGGGAGGGTGCTAGAGTAAGAGAACGTTACATCATGTCTTTATAATATACATGTGTATATATTTCCAGTGGCGTTATGTACCATAAATATAAGTATATACATATACATATGTAAGTTACTTACTGTCTCTGTACATTTTACTTCCTCTAAGTATGAATAAAAAGACATCTGCATATGTTTAAATAATTCATCATATTTTATTTTTATTATTATTTATTTAATTTTTCGCACAATTTAACCATAACCTCTGACATCGAGGTTAGCGCTTGTGACATTTGGTTCAGCACCCCCGTCATCTGATCGTTTTGCTCTACAATTCTCTTTTGTAGAGCAATTCTCCTCTCGCTTTTCACGGTCCTCCATTTTTTTTAGCATTGATCCAAGCATCTTCGCTGCAGTCAATTTACCTTCAGAAGGGATGTAAGTAGGCGATGGCATAGAAAAAGGAAAGATGGGAGGGGATAAGGAAGAGGAGGACAAATCTGGAGGTGATGGTGAGGAAGAAAAATTGAGCTGGAGCAGGCGATGTGACTGTTGGGGAGGAAGCTGGAGCTTGAGCGGGGACTGGTTCTGTATTTAAATACAACGGCGGCAAAACCTGTAAGTATAAAACGGACCAAATATTGCCTCATGTAATAATAAAATTATAGTCCGACAAATATTAAATTAAAATATTACCTGGCGACCCAAAGTCCCAACACCCGGCAATCCATCCACCGCTGCTGCCCCAAAGGTTATAATGGCTTGCTCCTCGAACTCCGTTATTCCTTTTATCGGAGGGCCTCCACCAGTCGCTTGCGCATGTGCCTTAAGTTTGCGCGCTCGCGATCGCAACTGATGTTTCCAATGCATTAAGCACTATGGAAACATATTTTAATAATGTGAAACATACATAAGCATTTATGAACTTACCCCTTGGCTGCCGACCGAGGTGGACCTCTTAAGGCATTTAAGGTATCTGCTAATTCCGACCAAAATATTTGTAGCCCTTGAGGGTTGGTCGGAGTTAGCTTCCCCCGTTGCAACTCAGGATGCTGCTTGCAAAAGATTACAAAATGTTGCAGCTGCTCCTGAGTTGTCCTTTCGGTTTTTGTACGCATAGGAATCTATGAAATTATTATAGTTACATTTAAAATTTGCAA
Organism: Bactrocera neohumeralis; assembly: GCF_024586455.1. Lineage (NCBI taxonomy): Eukaryota > Metazoa > Arthropoda > Insecta > Diptera > Tephritidae > Bactrocera > Bactrocera neohumeralis. The sequence continues at coordinate 31,361,636 of NC_065921.1, read as the reverse complement.
AATTACTTACATATCTTGATTATCCATGCTTTACCACGAACTTGCGTAAATATGTATGAAGATGTATGAACGTGCATACATATCGACGCAAATTTTTGCGAGCACGGAAAAATATTTTAGAATTGACAAATATTATAAATCGACAACAGCTATGTTGCCACTTTTCTCACTTCTTTCAGTGAAGAAGCATCAGAAAGTTGTTCAATTTATGATTTTTAGCTTTTGCCATCGTCGTGAAAAGACGCTTGTAGGCAAAGGCATGCTCGGGGAGATGTAATGGTGTTTGCCTTTATGAATGAAGCGAGTTTGCCTGTTGAAAGTGCGCTTACTTTCATGAATGAAAAAGTTGTTGTTGTGTATGTTTCTACAAACTTGAGCATCGACTATTTGGCTGCCATGGCTATTGACTTGTGACGCTGCTGATGCTACTTGAAACGATTGTTGTTTTTGTAGAACAATATTTGTAATTTTTGCGGATGCCATATCTACATGTGTACGTATATAAGTATGTATGTATGATGCCATTTCAAACGATTGTTGTTTTGTAAAGCAATGTTTGTAGTTTTTGGGGGTGACATATTTGCACGTGTACGCATATGTATACAAGTATGTAAGTTTGTGTATGCGTTATTTGTGTACCAATGTCATACGCACATATTTATGTATGTACATATGAGCAGCGCGCACATGTTATTATTGATAAGTGATAATATGATTTGAATTCGCGAAGTTTTGAATGATAAAATATACGATTAATGTTCATTTATCACTATTGTGATATATCTAATTTTTTAAATAATATGATAGTTTGTTATATAAATATGTAAGTATGAATATATCAAGTACAAAAAATAATCAAAAAATAGGCTTTATTTTCACATTAACTACGAATATTGCTTTGAAAAAGATTTAATTTAAATGTATTCAATTGCTAATGTATTCATTAATATTCACAAAAAGAATTCATACGAATACACTTGTTTGCATATAAACGTATAAAAATATAAGCAAAAGAGCGAACATACCTCTGTTAGTTTTGAGCATAATTTTTATTCCACGCTCAGCTCTCTTCAAGCGAAAATGTTAAAATTTCCGCTGCCGAGCTGGCAGTGGTGAAACTCCTCCATCTCGACCGAGTTAGTCAAACATATTTTTACGTTCTTCGCGCCGTGAACCTTCTCTATTATAAACGTTCTCTGGTATGAATGTTAAACACTGCAGCAGGAAGGTTGCAGTTACGCTTCTTGTATATGTACATGTAGGTGTTTACACTTTTGAAAATTAATAGATGCACCAATGTTAATGACCAATTTGCTATTAACTTTTTCCATTAAATAATTTATTTTTTCAAATGTAGAAATAATGTCACCGATAATAATGTGGTATTCCATTTTTTATACCGCATGCCCCTACAAAACGGGTAATAGTTAACTACCTGGTCATCGATATGTTATCAGTAAATAACGTCTTCGTTATCCGTTAGGTTATTTTTTTTCTAGCTTTGGGAAAAATTAACCCTTTCACCTCTTTCAGTACACGTCGGTGTGATTAGATTTGGCTAGCGAACACGTTGCATGCTGTTCCCGGTAGAATAGTGTTTTTTTACTTCTTGTTTTTACGAGTGGCAGCATTATACCGGGATCTTCTAGCTGTATCTGTAGAATAGGAAGAGCAAGGTCATCTGTAAGGAAGACGGTCAAATGGTGCGCACAAATGCTGCATCTAAATGATTTCCTCCCAGGCGGTGGATTTCTGCCAGCAGTTCAGACGGCCGTCGAACGACAGCCGGTTCTACGTACCGGAATTGACTCGGATTTTATCCAATCAAGGGCTGTTTTTTCGGCGATCTAACCCCGTTTGTATCGGTGAGTGTTAATTTGTGTTTGTCATCATTGGAGCAATGCCTTGCATCAGGGTTGCTCCGTATCCTCCTGACTCGTGCTGACATCGAGCAGCCAACCAGGGACCACGGAGGAATTTTTTGCCTGCGTACTGCGACAAAAAGGCTCCATCTGCAAACTCCGCGCTGCGGTCAGGTGTAATACATGCAATGGATGGAGCCATCTTAAGACCTGCTCAGGCCTTAAGACTCACATGGAGTGGACCACGACTTACGTGGCCCCATGTTGCATACGCAATACTGCGACATCAGCCTCTACGGCTGTGCACCACATTGTTCGTACGTCGTCCCATGCGCCGCCGCTCACACACAAGTGGCCAACAGAGGCGACAATCTCCACTGCGGTTTCAGGAGCTCAAACAGGCAACATAGCTCCCACTCTGAACTGCAACGGACTCCAGAGCAAAAACGAGGAGATAGTTGTACTAATGAATCGGCCAAGCTAAACAGCCACTCAGATCTTCTGAGTTGTGCAGGTTTCAACGTAATTCGTAAAGATCGCGAGCGCGATAATGGTGGTGGCCTAGCCTTCATATTGCACAGCACCATGCAGTATCGTCTAATCGATGAGGACATCGACCGCAGGGATATTACCCTAGAATGTCAGGGTATAGCTATCCGGTCAGGCGATGTCGAGCTCGTAATATTTAATATATACATCCCCCCAGTTACATGTTGCCCTACAGGATATCACCCGAATATAGGCGTACTACTTCGTGGTGAAAACCGTTTGGTGCTTGGTGACTTTAACGCGCACCATGATCTTTGGCATTCCTGCCTGTCAAATGATCGTAGGGGGATGGAGCTGGCGGAACAGATTGACGATTCGAGATTCTACACAATGAATGACGAAGCCCCCACCAGAGTTATGGGCACCTGTAATAGCTCGCCCGATATTACCATGGCTAGCGGTGGTCTGATTAATAGCATAACCTGGCGACCTATGGTAACTCTCGCATCAGACCATCTGCCCATACTATTTATCTCGATCGAGAAACCTCCCGATTTCGTTTCTGTGGACAACCGAACCTTCATTAACTTTAATAAAGCTAATTGGGTCGGCTTCACAGAATTTACTGAGAGCACCTTCAACGCTCTACCAATTCCTACGGACATATGCGTTGGCGAACGTCAATTCCGCAAGGTGATCGCAGCAGCTACCGCTCGCTTTATCCCGGCTGGAAGAATAGCGGAAATCCGCCCCAATTTCCCAGCCGAAGCAGCTAATGAGCGCGACACCTTACGCCATGCCTATCCCGGGGATCCCCGAATAAGGGATCTCAATTTGGAGATTCGGCGTATGGTAAATCAACATAAGCGGACGAAATGGATAGAGCACCTGAAGTCCTGCAACCTCTCCAACCGTAAGCTTTGGGCTACTGTCGAAGATTTGTCTAACCCGAAGAGACACAACGACCGAGTTGAGGTTCAATTCAATGGTCATGCCTCTTCGGACCCGAAGAAGTGCGCGAGCTACTTTTGACGGCAGTTTACACCGCACCCTTTGGTATACAAAGCCAAGAGATGTGTTAACGGACGGCTGCGCAAAATGCCAAACGACTGCGCGCCACTTACTTTCACCGATGAAGAGGTTCAGGGTGTCATCAACAAAGCAACATCTTCCAAATCGATTGGCCCTGGTGGAATCAACATCTAGGCTCGACGGGAGTAGGCTATCTCGCCAAGGTACTCAATCTGTCGCTGACCACTTTTCAAATACCCGATATGTGGAAATTCGGAAGAGTGGTCCCACTACTGAAACCTGGGAAACCCGCCAACAATGGGGAATCTTATCGACCGATAACTCTCCTCTCCCCAGTAGTGAAGACAACTGAGGCCTTGCCACTCTCGACCTTCACTCACCACCTGAGCCTAGCCAGCACCCAGCATAGATTCAAAAAAGTGCACAGCACCACCATAGCACTTAGCGTCATAAACGCTCAGATAGTTCGTGGCTTCAACCAGAAACCACCCTGCGAGAGAAGGATTCTCGTAGCGTTGGACTTGTCAAAAGCTTTTGACACAGTCAACCACACAACGCTATTGCAGGACATCGAGAAAACCACACTTCCTCCAGGGTTATAGAGGTAGACCATGAACTACCTGAGCGGTCGACAATCATAAGTACTATTTCGAGGTGAAACATCTAAACTGAGAAGCATTAAACAGGGAGTTCCGCAGTGTGGTGTCCTCTATCCGCTACTGTTTAACTTCTACATCTCGAAACTCCCGCAGCCAACAGAGGTGGTTTCCATAACCTTGTACGCAGATAATTGCACGATATTGACGTCGGGCAATGGAATCGATGGCATGTGTTCGAAAGTAAATAGCTACCTCTCCGACCTTTCTCGTTTCCTCACTGCACGGATCCTCACACTTTCCCCCACCAAATCCACAGCGACCATATTTACGAACTGAACGAAGAAGTATAGACTTGAACTTAATATTGAAGTCGAGGGCGCAAAAATTCCGACTGTAAATAACCCTAAGATTTCAGGTGTAACCTTCGATAGTCTATGCTCCTTCACTCCCCACACGACCGCGATTATTGCCAAGGTACAGAGCCGCAACAAAATCCTCAAGTCGCTAGCCGGCAGCACAAGAAACGTTGTTGGCAACATACATGGCAATCGGCCGGCAGGTCTTCAACTACGCAACACCTATATGGTCGCCTGGATGCAGTGGTACGCAGATGAGGAAACTCCAGACCTGCCAGAATACTGCACTCCGGACCACGATAATTATTTATATTTTGTAAGCGATATTAATTTATATTTTGTAAGCAACTCAAACACAAAAGGGTTAAAAATAAATCATTTTTACATAAACTTCGTAAATATTATAAAACAAAGTGACCATATATTTTTATTTTTACTGATAATTATGTTTTTTGACTATGTTATAAAAAATTTAATATTTGAAAATGTAATATCTGTTATCGACATATTTATGTTCATTCAAGAGTAAAAACATCTCTGAATAATAAAAATGTAATAGATATCTCTCTGTGTGACTGTCACTTACAGAATTTTTTTAGCAAAATCGAAAATCTCAAATGAAAAAATCTCCAAAATTGTCTTTTTAAAAAATACTATATGACTTAAAATCTCAAATTTAGAGACTTGAGACTGTATCACGGTACAGAATCGCACGTTAAGAATTCAGTTGAAACTGTAACTTTCCAAGAAGAATATGAAGAGAGTAAAATAATGGAATAACTGACAAACAGTGCTGCCAGATGTGATACTTCTTGTCTATGTGCCCACGACCCAAAACAATATTAAGAATATTCCTAATAATATTACGAACGTGTTTACAACAAACATTAAAAAGTTTTAACTTTCAATTACGAGCTAAATGGTAAAATCCTAAAGATTATTAATTAACGGAATCATGGTATCCCTGATTTGTACTTGACTTGGCATCACTTACTAAAATTATTTAACGTATCTGCTGAGGGTTTGGCGCGCATATAATAAGCTTATGTATGAAAACGTCTATTGACAATAACATAGCCTTTGATAATGGATTCTAATTTAGGTCGAGGGTTTTATGAGGTGTATAATTCCTCGAAAGAAATTCTAAAAAATAATCAAACGCACTTGTATTGTAATGTAAGTATATAATTACAATATTTGTTAATTTATGCGAACTTATATTAAATTTTCAGATGTTGGATTTGCTTGCCAACACGAGTAAAAGCACACCTTCCTCGGTAATTGGAAAGATTTTATCTGTTGATGAATTAGTACGTTTTTGGGTGGAAGATATTCTTCCACTAGCTTTTGATGACGACTCGGTTGTACAGGGCAGTGCCGTATCAGCTTTGGAACAAGGTTTATTAACTTTAGATATTGGCAACATTCCAAATCATAGTTGTTGGAATAATCTGAAAAATGTAATTGTGAAGGAATTTGCATCTCGGGTGCACCAGCTTAGAGAAGACCGAAACCAATATTGGCATCGAATTTGGTGTATACTTGTTCGTCTGTTGGATCGCGAAATCTTGAAAAGTGCTAGCACTATAAATTTGTTTCTATCTATTGTCGAGCTTGGATTTCGTAGTCCAGATAATTCAGTAAGAGCAGAAGCGTTTACGTGTTGGCATCTACTTATTCAAATCTTTGCTAATCATAATCAATTATCATCGCCCAAACGTTTAAAACTTGTGTGCATTCCTCTAAAATCATCCCAGTCGAAAACTCCATATGTCGCTGCTGTAAAATTACGCATTTGGTGGTATTTGATAACTTGTTTGGGTGCACAAAATGAGGATAACTACGAGAATGTTGTGGAACCATTTTTAATATTTTGCTTCGGGTCACATTCAAAAAGTACTCTAGGAATAGCCCAACAATACATTTCTGTACGAGAATTAGCTATGACATGCCTGGTAGCCATAGTGAGCAAACAGCGGGATGAATTTATACAAAGGTTATTGCGGGAATACGAGTTAGAATTAATGTGTCAAGATACGGAATTGATAACTTCAAATATTGTGGAAAAACATTGGAAATCAATATTTTATGCTATTTTGGAGGCCTCAAATATGCTTGTCGAAAGTGAAAAACGTAGTGATATTGAACAACGACTGCTAATTTTATTGACCAAAAGTGCAACTCATATAATGATTAATAATGATATGTGTGTATCATATGAGTACTATTGTTTCGGCTTAATACAAATGATTGCAAAAAGCAGTCGTCCCATAACAATAGCAGCTAATGTAATTGCATCTGAAGGACTTCGTTTATCACGCTCTATTCTGGATTGTGAAAATTACATTAAAATTATACAATTTTTAGTAAAATTTTTAACAACTGGAAGAGATTCTCTTCTTCCTAATGTTATTCAGCAGTGCGCTGCTAAAATATCTAATTTAGACGCCTTTATTCCAAAACAACTTTGTTGGCGTGCTGTGGAGATTGTAGCTGAATATTTCATCAATACACCAAATGATGAAGGTTTTGAGTATTTTGAAGTAAAATTTTTTATATGGCGTAATATATCTTCGGAAATGGTAAATTTGTTAAGGAATAATTCTTTTGGTCGTACAGCACAGGAATTCGTTCAATCATTAATATCCTGGAGTTTATGGCCATTACGCATGGTTATTGAATTTACTGGACATCGCAACAATTCTATTTTTGATGAACAATTCTATATGCTCTGGCATGATTTGTTACAACTTTCAGAAAACACTACTGCTAGATCACAACATTTGAATGAAATAGCAAAAGTTCTAAACGCAATTTTAGATTCTGGTTATGAATGTGAGGTTTTTATCAATCTTTTTAATGCGTATGCAGATGAAATGATCAAACATGACTGCAACAATTATTCGACACACTTCGAACAATTATTTGCTCTCTTACATAAATTGTTTAAAAAACAATTGACAAAAAGGGAAAAAGAAAAACTGCTTAAAATTTTCCGATGTGTTCTCCACAGTTTTAAATTACCTGAAAGCAGTTCTCTAATAGAGTCAATTAAATGTACACTTAAAGAAGCTATAAACAAGTCTTCAAAAGACGGTGTAGATTCAAAGTTTTATGAAGAGTGGAAGCATTCTGTTATAAATATTACTCGTGCTTCCCTGGGTAAAAATTTCGCAACTCAGGTTTTAGAATTATTTAAAGATGACGTCTATGTCATCATACCATCGGTATGGAGCCTTAAGCCGGAAAAACTAACAGATAGACAAAAGGAGCGTATAACAGAAAAAACAAACATACCAGCACTATATAACGATATGAGCCAGTCGCAGGATTCTTTAATAAAACCTTGGACACCTAAAAAAATAGTTATAGCTAAAGAGGACCAAAACGAAATTGTTATAGAAGACCCCTATATACGGCAGAAGCAAACCACTGAAAACAATTTTTTTAGAGTACCTAATTCTAGTTCGGATCCAAAGCATCAAAATATTGATTCAATGTTTTTGGCGGAATCAAGCAACAAGAACAAAGATTTTTTTGAGGATCTTGCTAACAGCACGACGGATAAAAGTATTGATCGGAACATTGCAGAAGTTATTGAAATTGAAAAAGTTAATTCATCATCACCTCAACAAATTGAGATGAACGAACTCGACAAGAAGCAAGTAAGTGTTAATTTATAAAGCATGAATATACATATTATTTTTGTTGCAAACTTATAACATGAAACAGTAGTAATGAAGTAATATTTATTTATTTTAATATGACCGTTAAATAAATTTACAGACATACTAGAAAAACAAAGGGAAACTGGCTGCCTATGCCTTTGTCCCATTTTGTATAGATACATATTAATTTATTTATGTGTACATTTCAACTATAAATTAATTTTAGTATATGTACATATAGGAGGTACACATTGCTGGTGTTTTGTCTTAACATTCGATTTGCTGCCATGTTGTTGATATAAGTGATGCGTAATTTTGTAATGAGCATTAATTTTATTCGCATAATTTGAGATACGTTGTTTTTTAATGAAGTTTGCGAAGCACCTTTTTCTATAATCGGCATTTTCGTTACCTGTAATGTTTACAATTTTTATGTTTTTTGCTCGCATGAAGGTCTCTTTCGACCCTACGTGTGAGAATATCGCTAATATTCGCCGATTTTAAAGCGTTTATTGATGAGGGACTCTCGGTCCTATGCCTGGCCGTGTAGCTAGGTAAAGCCCATTTTTGATTAGTTTTTTAGATTCTGATGTAATAGCAAAGGTGTTTTCAACTTTCTTTGAACCATCACAGTACCAGTTAACCAGCTCTTTTGCTTCCATTTTTGCACTTCCTCGGCATGTAGTTGTCTTAAGGGGCTATACTTAAAGATATTTCCCATACAATGACCTACGATATTTGAAAAAAATATCAAAAATTAACAAAATGGTGTAATTTGTGAAAAAAAATTTCGTTTTTTTAGGTAAAAAATAGTAATTTTTTAATGCCAAAATGAGATTTTTTAAACAATCCAAAAGATCTGAGTTGTGCCGGTTTCAACGTAATACGTAAAGATCGCGAGCGAGATAATGGTGGTGGCCTAGCCTTCATATTGCACAACACCGTGCAGTCTCGTCTAATCGATGAAGACATCGACCGCAGGGATACTACCCTAGAATGTCAGGGTATAGCTATCCGGTCAGGCGATGTCGAGCTCTAAATATTTAATATATACATCCCCCCAGTTACATGTTGCCCTACTGGATATATATTTGGTACTAGGCGACTTTAACGCGCACCACGATCTTTGGCATTCCTGCCTTTTCGAATAAATGAAAAAAGTCTATTTCTTTTACTTTGTTAAAGAAAAATGTTGAATCACAAAAAAATTCCGTTTCCGCACTGTTACATAAGAATATCACAGGAATGTCATACACTGAATTTGGTTGAAGTTGGTTGGGTAAGGTCCCGAGATATAGATTTTCACCGAAATATGGGCAGTGCTTCGCCCGCTGTCCAATTTTAATAACGCTCTTTTTATATAATTTTGCGTTAAAAATTTAATTTATTGAGGTATAGCACTTTAAGTAGTTTTCAACATAACCGTTATTGGAGAGTGGGCGGGCTTATAATCCGATTACAACCATTTTTACAATTTCGGAGAGGGAATGGTAACCATATTTGTTCTGATAAAGTTTGGTTGATTTCGCTAAAGTGGTTTGGGAGTTATGTACATTAAACCTATTAATGGCCGTAGTTACATATACTTCCACCGTAAGTAATATGTTACCGTCTGCCGGACTGTTGCAATCAGAGAAAACGTCTGTCGATATAAGAATATGCTAATTAAAGTGTTAAAAATAATATATGTATGTACCTATCGTCACCTGAAATGCAAAATAACGTAACATAGTTTTTCATAGGTTTACAGGAGAAGCAAAAAACAGTATAAAAAGAAAACCACTTGAGATATTGAAACAAAATTTTCAAATTAAAAATTAAAATGAAACTATAAGTATATCTTAGATAAAATATAAAGAAAAAATAAAGCAAACTTCATAGTAGGTGTCTTAAGTTATTACCAAAAATCACATTTTAACCATTAACCACTCCCCGTATGCACCTGATATGTGCAAAAGCTGTATTGAAGCAGAAGGAGACTATTTTGAATAAAATAAATTGGGTTTGCCGAAAAAACCATTTGTTCTGTTTTTTTTTTAAATCCTGTTTACTTTGGAACGCACCTTGTATATGTTCGAACAAGCACATTGAACAAAACAACTAAAAATAAACCTAAACAATAAATCAAGGCTAACTTCGCTATAAAAAAAAAAACAATATTCTCTTATATTTACATACTTACATGAGTGATGATACGTTATTTTGTTTAACGAAATCAAGCACTTGATGATATGTTTTTTTGAATTTTTAATGTAGTTTGGATATTTCTGATTGCAGAAGCTTAACATTTGTGACACATGTATGTAATATAATGTGGTGAATCGTAATCAGTAAAAAACTCAATTTTGAATTTTTTGATGATACGTTATTTTGCATTTTAGGTGACGATATATAAAAATAAGATTTGTTAAAATAATCGATTTTTTTATTTTCAAACGTATACCACGAGGTTATTACTAAAAAAAAGGGTTTGTCATTAATTTTTGGCGTTAAATTAATTGAACTCTTTAAAGGGTCAGTAGGGTAATTTGGCCTGTTTTTTTTTACTTTTTTTCATAGAAATTTTTATTCTACAATAGAATTTTTTCCACATATCATGAGGTATATCGTGGAGTGTATAAAAAACAATTTTTTTTCTTAATTTTTTGATGACATCTGTCGGAGAAATGGCTGGGTGAATGAGATGCGTTTTTTCACTGGCGGACACGATTTCTCATGTTTGAATCATCTGAAACACAAAAACCCAATTTATTCTTAAAAAGTACGTGAATGGTTATCGTACCTACTAGAATGATAAAAAAATGTTGATAAATAATAATAATAATTACGTTTTTTTTTAATTTTTCCCCATGTTTTTTACATAAATTTTTTGATAAAATTGTCAACAAATTATAAAAAATTATGAATCTAGTAGGGACGATAGCCACGATAGGGAGGATTTTGTGAACATTTAAAATAAAAATTAAGGAAATCGGTTGAGTAGTTCGACAGGAATCATGTCCGCCAGTTTAAAAAAGTGTGTTTTGAGAAAAACACGTTTAAAGTTTGAGGTGTGCACTCCGAGCGCTCCGAACGTCGAGCGGTATTATTATTTCGAAAATTCAAAGAGATTCATATTTTTTAATAATTTATCTTCTAGTTAAACTAAAAAAATAAAAAAAAAAGTGTACAATTTTACAAATTTTTTAAAATTTCAAAAAAAGTGGCTTTTGAGCAAAAAAAAATTTACTTTATGTTGTTTAAAAATATGTTCAAACTTGACTTTTCTTAGTTGTTTTTAGCTTAACTAGAAGATAATTTAATGCCAAAGATAATAAACTTTGCCACAATTCCATACGACGTTTAGCTTTTTTTCTATCCTGCCCGCCAATTAAGGAAAATCGTAAAAATGAATAACCGAGAAATCGCGCGTTAAAGTTTTCGCTTTCTGCCCAAGCGCTAATATATCTGCTAGACGCTCGGTCACTATTTCCATTCTAGCTTCGAAAATATTTCGAATTCCCATCTATAACTTTGGGGACATATTCTTAGATATTTTTAAAGAGATTTAAGCAAAAAAAAAAAAACGATTTTTTGAAGCTTCTAAAGCAGGCTCCCCCCTTAAATTAGAATTCTAAAATAATTAAATTACAATTACACAAAACAATTAAGGGTATTAATGAAGGAAACCCTAGAGTGAGAAAAATCAGGAAGAACTTTCTTGAAAATCGAGTTAAACTCACGCATAGCACGCTTGAGAGAAGCATAATCCGCAAATTTAGTATTCATTTTATAATAAAATGAGGAAATAGATCTGAGACAACGCTGAGGAGTATTGAAATTAATTTGCCCTAATAAATAGGGACAGTCAATACCTCCATTAATTACATTGAAAACAAATGAAAGGCAGAGAACGGACCGTAGATTTTCCAGTAATTTAAGATGCAAAAAGCAATAAACTAGAAGGGGCGGAGTGCAAATTTAAGAAAGATCTATTAAGCCGGAAAAATTGGAAGCATTTCGACGGTCAAAGCCAAGCACAGTGACATATTTGATATGATTAATGGAAGAAAATCTATTATCAAGGTCTTTGATTTCAACTACGCATTTTAGGACACAATTAGAAATATTGTAACTTGAAGGTAAGATGCTACGTCCCATCCCATACGAGATCTGAGAACATTTATCTCGATTCAGAAAAAGCTTCGATTTCAGGCACCAATCATAAAAACTATCACAATGAAGTTTAAATACATCTTGAGAGTTTTTGATCATTGCGAAAATTTTTAAGTCATCTGCATATAGGAAAAAAGAAGCAACAGGGAATGTCATTGATAAACAGCACAAAGAGAAGTGGACTCAAAACGCTTCCTTGTGGCACTCCCGAAGACGCAATGAATGAATCGGAAGACACTCCGTCGACACTAACAACACATCGTCCATTGTGCAAATATGACTTAATCCACTGCATAACAGAGTGAAAACCTAAAGATGATAATTTTTTAATTGGAATTTTGTGTGAAACCTTACCAAAGGCTTTAGAGAAATCTGTGTAAACACAATCTACCTGAAATCCAGCGGAGAATGCAGACATGCAATAATCGCTAAAACCGTTAAATTTTACATGGTGGAGCGCCCAGAGACAAAACCCATGTTGATTGACAATTTTTTATAAGTAGAGGCGGCAGCCCATCCAGATCCAATTTGAAAGAAGGCTTAATATCACAAATAGCCTTGACAATATCATTCTGTGAAAAACACAGTGTGCCGAATATTAACTTTCACTTTTTAGCAAACGCAAAACATTTTCAAAAACAAAATGTTGAAATATTAAACTACATAAATTGATTAAAATATATGGATAATTTTAACAACATATTCTTTTTTTTGCATGGTTTTATTGATTTTTTCGTAAGCAATAATGTGTGAACTACTGTATTTTTCCACGTCTCTATGGTAATTCTAACAATTTGTTAGAGTATACGTTTGCACCGAATTTGGTCCTCCCTTGTTCAAATTACAATGCATGTTTTATCTTATACTTTATATCATAATATTTTTTTTTGTTGAGGTTTTCGAAAATTTCTTATTACGTTTAAAATTTCCGATAGCAACTTTTCCAACAAGAACACCGTTATTCAAGTCCACTTATTGTAAGGAATATATAAAAAAAATCTCTGACCCAGGTCTATACACATTACTTTTAACCCAATACAGTCGACGCTCACAAATTAGAGCCGTCAGAAATTAGAATTTCCGGAAATTAGGGAGCAATCATAGTGAATTATTCTCTACTAAGCACGTTAGTTATTCCTGGTTCTTCGATATTGATGTTTCCAATTTAAAATAAAAAATACATATGTATGTAACTGACTGTAACTGATATGTCAAGTAAAAATTAGTGTTAAAATTAGAGATTGAGCCTTCTATTTAATACTCGTAATTAATATCTTAGCTTTGAAAATTATCGTAAGTTATAAATTTTTACTGAGTTTTAATAGAAATAATTTTTTTCAGGGTAATTGGAGTTCATGTTTATGTTTTATTGTATTTCACGTGCTTTTGATTTAATGTCTATGTACAAGCATACTTATAAGTACGTTTAATTGAACTTCATCATGTTTTATGTATTGTGTTGGATTTTTCGATTCTATTTTCTATTTTTTGTTAACAGTGAATAAAAGTACACAGTTTAATAATTAAGGGGGGGTATTCTGGTCTAGAAGCATGAATTTCAGGCAATTTTTAAAGTGTCGTAAAAAAGAGGCAATTAATATTTTTACTGTCCATTTTTTTTATTAGTTATTTGTTAATTTTAGAAGAGTACAGAAAAAAATTAAAAGCTAAAAAATTTCAAAAATTATGAGCTGACGATTGGGGGGTGACCATACCCATGATTTCAACCCTCCTAGTTATCTGAAACCAAAGAAAAAGAAGATTATTAATCTAGAATAATGTCGCAATGGCCGGAAGTACGGAAAAGTGGGAAAATTTTTTTTTCACAAAATGGCGACTGCCTGAAAAAAAAAGTTTTTTTGGATCACTTTTTCTGACTATTTCGAATTTTTTAAAAATAATAAAAATAAAAATTTGGGGATGGGGCTAGTTCCAACCATAGGCAAGCCTATAAAGAAGACTCTATAAAAATTTCAAGTAAATCGGTCCAGTAGAACCTGAGAAATCGTCGATATCGTTCCGAAAAAGTCAGTTTTGAGAAAAACGCGTTTAAAGTTTCGCGCAATGTCTTTTATTCGATTAGTTCCGGCCGAACCAGTTTGGACGCCGAGTCAGAAAAATGTCAATATCTCCGAAAATAATTTGAATTTTGAAAAATCCTCTTTTACACATATTCTTGAATAGTTAAAATTTGAAAATATAAAAATAATAACGATTTTTTTAAATTTCTATACCAGAATACCAACTTAAATAAAAAAATAAAAATCTGATACATATACAATTAAACTTTAATAAATAAGAATTACCTTGCAAAGTGATTCTAATCAGTGAGTGTCGACTGTATTTTTTTTCCGCAGACCAATTTTTATAAAAATTGTCTTTGAGCCAATTTATAAAGTTGTCTTTAAATACCCTTCAAAATTGCATTATTATTATCATATATTTTTAAGGTACGAGTTTATAAATCAGGTTGTCACGAAAACAATTGGGGCACTCACAACCCGTCGTAAAGTATCGTAAAATCGTAAAATTATATATTTTTACACTTGTTTAAAAAATTGTTGTTGGATTTCATACAAAAATGAGTTTACACATTTTCATGCTATTTTTTCGAATCGTTATAACTTATAACTTTATGAGACTTGTGAAAACCCTAAATATATTGATCAGTAATATGGGTAAATAATGCGTTCCATTATTTCAGGTCAGCGAAGTGGAAGTTTTGACAATAAAAAATGCGAATCCAAAAGTGTCGAATATAATAAATCATGAATCAAGTAAGTATAAAGCAAATTATATATAGTTCTTCTATACTAACCTTATTAACTAAATATTTTCTTATGATTGCTTTCGTAGTTTAACACTTCTTTGTAATTATACCCTGAACGGGGTATATTAAGTTTGCCACGAAGTTTGTAACACCTTTTGCAGACGCCCATTTCTCCCGAGATGCTGCTTATTTGTCGGAACCTCCGATAACGGACCAATATAGCATATAGCTGTCATAAAAACTGGCTTTGTAGGGAAAATTTTCTTATTTGACAAGATATCTTCCCGGAATTTGGCATTAATTATTGTCCAAAGCAAAATTAAACTCTTTGGAGAAATTGTTCAAATCGGCTGCATATCGAAGTTAGCGGTTTTCCTTTTTTTAATTTCTTTCGTTATCTCAAATAGCAATCACAGAAAAAAAACTATATACTTGTATATACTAATTTTATGACGTTTTTATGAACTAAATTTTTAATTCATCTTTTATTAAAAAGCGAGTCGCGCACAATCTCCAAAAAATTTACTCGGGGATACATCAAAAATTCAATCAGGAGATGCGGAGCAAGATCACCGTATGGACGCCGTAGAGGGACTTTTTACCGAAGTGACAAATCCTTGTTATGGAGCGGACACAATTAAGGAAATTTCACCTAAAAAAACATTAACAAAAAACTCTCTCTTAGTATGTTGATAAAATTCGTATAACGTTCATTTAATTTCGTTATAGTTAATATACATATTTTCTTATTTAGTTATCACCACCTGATCGCAAACTAACAAATAATAACACCAGTCCTAAGTTACGACCTAAACCACCAGCACACCTCACAGGAAGAGGTGCACAATTAATAAACATGATACGCAATAGAAAAATCGATGTACAATCACCACAAACACCCATGCCCAGATTATTTGTGGGTAAAACTGACAGCATAGATCGTACAGTTTCGGATACGGAAATGGTTGGCGTCGAGAATACAGCAACACCACTCAATAACAAAGATATTTTAACATTCACTAAAAGACTTCCTTCTCCATCCGCTAGCCCTTCAACAAGTATTTTGAAGAGAAATATTCGTAGGGAAAGCCTCGAAGATAACACATTTGAATCCCCAGCTTTTAAAAAGAAGAGGGTTAGTTTTCATGATCCGCCGGTGTCAGTTACGAAGGAATATATAAAACATAATGATGAGAACAAAACCAAACCTAAACGGTAAGTTTGTGTAATTAATTTGTTTTTGCGATAAAAATAATCCAAAGAAAAATCGTTTTAGATGTCTGAATATGGATAAATTACAACCAAATGTGGAAAAGTGTATGGAAAATAAATATTCGCTTAAACGAAGAAGTAAATTAGATAGCATTATAGAGATTGAAAAATTTACAATCCAACAATCAAACAAATCACCAGGACAATCGACAAATACTGGTATTAGCACCGAAGAGTTTGATGATGACAATGTATGTGGTATGGATCATTCCACGGAAGAAAACGAGGCCATTATAAAATTTGTTCCAGAATTTCCTTCGAACAGTGGTCATCATAAAACATCGAAAGGTAGATCAGAGTTAGCGATCACCAACAACTTACTTGAAATCGTAATCGAAAAGCATTCTTTTGAAGAAGTATTGCAAAAATATTTTGATTGTAACAAAGATTCTAAGTTGAAGTACTATGACACAATAGCCAAATTGATATCGAGGGGAATGAGCGAAGATTCGAAAATAAAGGAGACCATTCTTGAGGCACTTTCGGAAAATCATTCGAAAGATTTCTTAGATCATGCAATACGAGAAAATCTTGCTTCGGTCGTATGTGATAGACTGAATTTACCTTCAGTTATAGAATATGTGTGTGAAAAATCAAAAATAAATACTTCTTGTCGGACAAATATTTTTTCACAACTCCCAGATATTCTTAAATATTGTAAACAAGATGCTGAGCGCCTAAAAGTTGTACAAACAATATTAAGTTGCATTAGTTTAAAGGACTCGGATATTTTAGATCTGATGAATGTTTTGTTACGCGTACGACAAATGAATAAGCCAAATTCAGACACTGTGTCGGAAGCAGCAATTGATTCTTCTTCTAACCTATAAGATGTATCTTTAATGTATTATTAAAACACGGGATAAGAAAAATAAAATTTCTTGTTTGGCAAAAAAATTGTTTTAATTAGAATTAAGATATACGGCTGGGTAAGAAATTTGCAAAATAAGAAAAGACAAAATTTAATTTTGTTTCATTTTATTATACTCTTTGTATCATTTAAAACTATACGAGATAGATACGGAGCTATACATATATACAAAGTGGCCAATAAAAATGTTTCACCGCTTTTATAGACTATCTTCAGCTGTATAACAGTAAATTTAAAAAAAAAAAATGTACTCGATTTAATTGCCACTAATTAATTATTTTTTATGAAATTGGGTTAAACACGGTTCAGTTATAGTGGTGTTTTGGTTGAGTATTTGAAAAGTTGCGTAAAATGTCAAATGATCAGAAGAAATTAATGCGTAACCAAATAATTCGCATATTGGCATAAGATGAAGAAAGTGATCTCCGGAAATAGCAGCCAGAATTGGTTGTAGCCATTTAACAATTGTTTGTCTTTTACAAAAAAAAAAAAAAAGATTAGTGATGTCAAACTCAGTCAACTGAGAGAATAGACATCTTACTGCGACGGATAAGTTTAAGCGACCACTTTAAATGTCAAAACCATACGCCGACGGCTTAGAGTGCGTTTATATGGAAGATGCAAAAGACCACTATTAACGCAATAAATTAAGACTGCACGACTATTGGACTTAAAGGTATCCAAATTGGGATGAATATTATTGGTAACAGATTAAGTGTTTTGGCGAAAGCAAACTTAATTTGCTAAATTCACAAAGTTGCTTTACGTGCCCCCTTCCAGGTAGTGAGAGGTACAGGGTTTCATTACCATGTTTTGTGACCTTTACACGTTGTTGATGGAATAATGAATGCACAAAAATATGTAACAGTAGTAACCATGTTTTTAGCACCCGCAATTGAAGAACATTATCCTTATACGGATCGCCTAATCTTCTAGGATAAGTCAGCGCCATGCCATCGTGCAAAACTATCTTTAGTACCCAATTCTTTTGCACTTTGCTTAGCATTTTGTTTTATCCCTAAAATGCCTGATAATTCATTGATGATTCATTCAAAATTTATATATGTATTATAATTGTCAGTTACAGAACCACTAAGTTCTCATTAGTACATTTTTTTAAGGGGGTAGTAGGGTTAATTCGAGCGAAAAAAAGCATATTTTCAATAATTTTTTTTTTTAAGATACTATCAATATTTATTTATTTGTATAATTATAGCGTAATTATATGATATTTAAAAACTATTCTGTGAAAGTTTCATAGAAAAATATTAAAAAATGAGCCGGTGACAGAGAATCTTCGTAGACCTTCCAAAAAAAAATTGATTTGCGGTGAACCGCATAACTCATGACTAGATCATTTGAAATTAAAAAACCAAATTGATTTGATTAGTTTCCTCAGGTAACGCTGTCGAGTTTTTACAACGCGTTGCAACGGTCGGAACTCAAAATACTGATTTTTCACCAAAAAAATCAGAAATTTTGTTGTTTAAAAATAAGTTAAAATTCTTCGATAAGCTGTGACTTTCACACCGGGTGCCAACAAATTGTTTGATTTCAAAATGGAAGCCAGCTCTTCCGATTTATGCTGTGTTAATTCCAACTTGGCAACAATTGAATCAAACTCATTTTCATTTATTAAAATTGGCTCATTGGATACTGATGGCTCATATGCTTTTGGCAAAGGAATGTGGTCCGAATGAGGCAATGGTGTTGCGGCACTTGCAACACCAACGTAATTATACGATTTTCTTATCCTTTTTGCGGCTCCTTTATTCGCACATGCATAGCAATTCAATGGATTGTGACCTTCGCCAGGATTAGTCCAAGTCATTGGGATACCGAATGGCATACTTTCACGTCTTCTATTTTTCCAATCCATTAGACGGTTGTAGCAGCTTTTACACACTATATTTGGAACCCAATTTCGTTCACAACTAAGCGAAAAAACATCAAGATAAGGAAAAAATTTAAAAGGTCATAAAAAAAAACTGACAAATACGAACGCCAAACCCTTTCGAGGGTTTTACTATACTGACCTAGTACCATCACCCTGACTTGGAATTTCTCACCCCCCCAGACAATAATCCCAAAAATGTTCCTGTGTTATTAGCCTTGTCAATTGGAAAAAATAGTTTTGAAAAACACTCGTTTAAAGTTTCAGTTGGACTTGCTATTTACGCTTAGAGTCGTTTGCAAAAAATTTCCTTGCTACAAGTCCATTTGAAACCTTTTTTTTTTTGACTGTAGAGCATAGTTTAAGCAAAAAAAAAATCTACAGTGATCATGGTTAACTTAGCCAAGACTATTTCGGCAAAGTTAACTAGATCTTAACCGACAGATATATTCAGTATATAGTAGGAGCTAATGTAATTCGCGGGCTCGTGTCAAATATTTTCGTAATTTAAATATAATATATTCAACGTTCACTTAATTTAGCTAAAAAATTATTGTTTTTTTTTTGTTGCGGTAGAAATCTGTCGAGTTGACAGTCTTTGGATGGATAAAAATCCGGGTCTATTCCGACTGTCGTGCGAATTGTATATACTGATGTTGTTGTTGTAGCGGTAGAAAGAATTCCTGAACTAATTTCGAATCATGGTGCCGAGTTGACAGTCCTCGGTCAGATAAGAATAAATGTTGGTTCAGGTTACTTACACTCGACAGTTGTTGGAACGGTGTACATACTGATTGTTGTTGTTGTAACGGGTACCTAATCACCATTATGATGCTAAGGATTGGACAAATTGTTATCGACGTCATGGGTGGGCCCAGGTAACTTGCTGTTTCGACGGGGTCGGACCAAAGGGGGAAGGTGATCATATTAGTAGGGTTAGCAGGGCATGCAAAGTGGTGACTAGTGTCAAGAGAGGACTCACTGCACGCTGGACATATATTTCATAAGTCAGGGTCTATTCTGAATAAAGAGTTTAACCTACTACAGATTCCAGAACGAAGCTGCGACCATGTTGGTGCGACGTAGTTAAGGACCTACTGTTCAATGTATAAAGCTAATTCGAATTTTTAAATTTTTATATTAAGTACATACATATGGGGTATTCCATACCAAATCGACCACTTTTGAACCCGACCCCTTTAGATTTTGCTGAAACTTATCCATCCTTTTCTACCCTTTGAAAAACATTTTTGAGAATTTTTTCAAAATTTTTTGTCCAACTTCAAAAAAAGTTATAAGTTTTTCAAAAAACGGCTTTTTTTCAAATAGCCATAACTTTTGTAGAAATTGACTTTTGGGGACCTTGTTTTTAAATTTTTGTTTTTGAATGAACTTTTCGAAAAAATACACGAAAAAAAATTAACACGATCAATTATAGAAAATAATAGGGTTTTTTTAGTAAAATCGTCATTTTTTGGAAGTTCGCCATTTTTTGAAAGTTCGCCATTTTTTGAAAGTTCGCCATTTTTGTTTTTCCTCAAAAAAAAACTTCAATTAATTTGACAACTATCCCTGCTAATCCCGGAGTGAGCCGATTTTTTTATATTTTTTTTATTTTTGAAAATTTTACTATTTTTTTTAAACAAATAAGAAAAAATATAAAAAGAAATCGGCCACTCCGGGATTAGCAGAGATAGTTGTCAAATTAATTAAGTTTTTTTTGAGGAGAAAAAAAAAACAAAAAATGGCGAACTTCCAAAAAATGACGATTTTACTTAAAAAAACCGATTATTTTATATAATTGATGGTGTTAAATTTTTTTTGTGTATTTTTTCAAAAAGTTCATTAAAAAACAAAAATTTAAAAAAAAGGTCCCCAAAAGTCAATTTCTACAAGAGGTATGGCTATTTGAAAATAAGACTTTTTTTTTGGAAAAATTCATAACTTTTTTTGAAGTTGGACAAAAAATTTTGAAAAAATTCTCAAAAATGTTTTCCAAAGGGTAGAAAAGGATGGATAAGTTTCAGCAAAATCTAAAGGGGTCGGGTTCAAAAGTGGTCGATTTGGTATGGAATACCCCATATGTACAAAGTATATAACTAACATGAGCCTCTTTTGTGTTATGTTCACATTGCTATATTTTTTTATTTGAGAGCACTTTTTATTTTAATGTTTCATTATGGTATTTAAAATTTTACTTTAGTTATAGCTTGTACGAACAGATCAACGGCATCCGAAATTCTACTTGTCATCCTGCTCTGTTGTATGCAGTATATTGTTGTTTCAGATTTAGAATTACCAATATGAATCATCTTTAAATATATTTAACGCACAAAAGATTGTGATTTCACAACTAAAGTTTGAACATTGCCGCCAAATGTCTGTGTATAAACTAGTTATTAACCCATGGCTAGAAGTTCATATTAACTAATCTAATCCTTACAGTTCTTCAAAAGTCTAGAGTTTTCACATAAAATTTTATGATAATTTAATACATCGGTATAATTCCAAATCTTCAATTTGTATCCAATTTTAGAAATTTATATTGCGACGGATGACGAAATTCGACACGAAAACAATTTACAAAAAATTGCAAAAGACCAAATTATTTAATTGAAATATTTAATTATACACTGTTTCAGCATACATATTTATTATTTTTTTGGTCCAGTTGTTGCAGTTTGTGCAGCTACTTCATCTTCCTTAGCGTGCAACTTGGAAAGTTCTTGCTTTTTGGCTGCAATTCTTTCCTCACGGCGTTTTCTTGCTTCACGTACTTTATGCCTTCTAGCCTCTGCTTGATCTGCAAGCATTTTGCTACGTTGTTTCTCAGCCTTCTTCTTGTGAATGTATTCCATTAAGACACGTTTGTTTTTAAAGACATTACCTTTGCACTTCATATACAAATCATGATATAAATGGCGATCTATTTTCTTGTTGTCTCTATATTTTTTAAGTAAACGTCTCAATACACGTTGACGCTGCATCCACAAAAATTTGGTTGGCATTCTAGCATTTGCAGTACCCTTACGTTTACCGAATCCGCAATGTCTGCCCTTACGGCGAGCTTCTGTGTTCTTACGTACGCGGTATCGTGAATGCACGACAACGGGCTTTTTAATAATCAAACCATCCTTGATTAGTTTCCGGATATTTTGACCTAAATTATGATACCATACATTTACTTAATTTTATATTTAATGTGATTCTATACTTACGGGAATTAGTGTTAGCAATTTCGTTGATTTCATTAGGGTCCAGCCAAACCTTTTTTTTGCCACATCGCATGACAGAGGCTGCAAGCCTTTTTTGCAACTTTAGTGAACTGAAAAATTTAAATAATGATAATTAATAATATTTGAATATTTTAAAAACCGAAATATTTTACAAATATATTTGACACATACCTCATGTCGACTTACTCTCGACAAATTTCGTAAAAGAAAGAAAGAAATGGAAGCGGAAATAGAAACCCTGCTTAGTGAAGAATTCGATAAATTCACATTTAGGAAACATGCTAAATATAATACTCGTCTAGACATATATAAAGGTTTATAACCCAGTCAATCACGGCAACCGAAACTTTAATAACACTCAACTAATTCGTTTCTAGTCATTTATTTTATATTAAATAGTGCAAAAATAACTTTAATTCCATATCAAACTTTAGTTAAAATCCATTTACTCATAAAATAAGAAAATCGTTGTAAACAATTATAGTGTCGATAAGGTAACACTGATTATTTGACAATTTATAATTCATTTGTTATTCTTAAATAATCATAATTCAGCAATAATTTAAATGTATATTAGAAGCTATTTTTGCACTATATTATATAAAACAAAGGCACCATTCCTAATACTTTAGCGGAGGGGTAAAAAAAACCGAATTTCCGTATAAATGGGGTATGTGCGGATAGGGGAGCTTCTCCAGAGAAGAAATATCTAAAAATAAGATAAAAATAACTTTTATTTTTTAAAATATTCACGATTAAGAGTTCAAAAATTTGCACTAATAACACATGGTATTTCTCAATGTTTCACTAAATTTTTTCACGTTTTTCACTCTGTATATTTAAATATACACTCTAAACATTGAAATAAGTTCACATTTCACTTTTATTTTGCTACACTTTAACTAAATTTACTAATTTGAAAATCACTTAGCATACTCATCGTAGTACTCCTTTCTGCGTTGGCGGCCTTCGGCCGCGCTTTAAAAAAATAACCCTGGTCGAGCGGGGTGACTGAAGTACTTTCGAGTAAACTGTTAAAAGTGTAAAATGTGGATTTATTTAAAAGTTTATAGTTTAATTTGATTAATTTGAAGTGAAACATGTGAGTAAAGTGTGTTTAATGTTATAAAATTGCTTGTTGAAATGTTCGAATTTTGGGAATATTTGAACTTTAAGGTCGAATATCTCGTAAACTAAGCGTTTGCAGTACCTATAACCCTGTATATTTCTTAATCAGGAGGACTTCCTCTTTCCAACAATACCTTCAAATCGCTGCGCCAAAGAAATCGGAATTGTGCCAAAATAAATGTGTACAAATGAATTAGTGAAGTGCTAGTGGATATAAAAGTGAAGAATATAAGTGCAAAATTAATTTTATATATCGAAAATATGTAATTAAAATATTGCAAATTTTAAACTTTAAACGCGAATATCTCGAAAACTATAATCTTCCTGCGGCTATAACCATATATATTCGTGATCAGGAGAATCTCCTCTATCCGACCATATCCATTTTATCCTTGAAATCCTGGGACGGTATACTAATTAGTATTCCATATATTGCTTTGCATAAGCAGTATAGAGTCTCCACAGGCAATAGGCAAGGCAATACAGTTAGTATACCATAAACTTTATCATGCCGAGATGCCCCGCAAGTTAAATATATTCGCAAACATATCGATATTATTTAGCGCGATGACAATAACCCTGAGTTTTGTAAATAAATTATAGGAGTGAGAAGTGTTTTTAATATTATGTTGCGCGTTATAAATTTTCGTCGTACATTAGTGACCTCATTCAAAACAAAAGTATTTTTTTTTAAATATTTCTAGTTGGATCAAAATTTCATATCTTCTTTTAGGAATTATGCAATTACAAATTGTTATTGCCTAATCATCGTAGCTCCTCCAATGTTCCCAACCCGGACCACAGTAATTTTCATTTGGATGGATCACGAAGTTTGCCTCGTTTAATGGACTTTCCTGAAACGTTGTGGCCTTCAACAATCAATACTTTGAGAAATTGGATATTAATACAATTTATAATCCGCCCTTATTTTGACAGAGAATTTACCATTAAGGACTTCGTATATGGTGCTAAGCAAGCTCTTCAGGTGATCTAGATGGTACTTTTGAGATTTATAAGCCCATTTTAAAATTCGTCCTACAACCTGACAACTTGTATTGATAACGTGCTATGTATATTTGAATCTGATTTCTGGAATTAACATTTGTAATTTTTTCCCTTTATATGAACCAACCTAAGAGTCAACCATATTATGTTATCAATCTGGGAGCATAGGCGTCTCACTGTGTAGGTGTTCGATAGGAGCCATCAAAAGGCATCCCGTCGTGGTCCGGAGTGCAGTATTTTCGCAGGTCTGCAGTTTCCTCATCTGCGTACCACCGCATCCAGGCGACCATATAGGTGTTCCGTAGTTGAGGACCGGCCGGCCGATTGAATTGTCTGTTGCCAACAACGTTTCTTTGTCTTTTCCCCATGTGCTGCCGGCTAGCGACTTGAGGATTTTGTTGCGGCTCTGTACCTTGGCGATAATCGTGGTCGTGTGGGGAGTGAAGGAGCATAGACTATCGAAGGTTACACCTGAAATCTTAGGGTTATTGACAGTCGGAATTTTGACGTCATCGACTTCAATATTAAGTTCAAGTCTATACTTCTTCGTCCAGTTCGTAAATATGGTCGCTGTGGATTTGGTGGGGGAAAGTGTGAGGATCCGTACAGTGAGGAAACGAGAAAGGTCGGAGGGGTAGCTATTTACTTTCGGACACATGCCTTCGATTCCATTGCCCGAAGTCAATATCGTGCAATCATCTGCGTACAAGGTTATGGAAACCCCCTCTGGTGGCTGTGGGAGTTTCGAGATGTAGAAGTTAAACAGTAGCGGAGAGAGGACACCACCCTGCGGAACCCCCTGTTTAATTCTTCTTAGTTTGGATGTTTCACCTCGAAATAGTACTGATGATTGTCGATCGCTCAGGTAGTTCATGGTTCAACCCTTCAGTCCTGGAGGAAGCGTAATTTTCTTGATGTTGTGGGGTTGACTGTGTCAAAGGCTTTAAACTACGGGGATCGTTCTCTCACAGGGTGGTTTCTGGTTGAGGCCACGAACTTCTGTGCGTTTATGACGCTAAGTGTTGTGGTGGTAATGTGCACTTTTCGGAATCCGTGCTGGTGGCTGGCTAGGCTGAGGTGTTGAGTGAAGGTCGGGAGTTGCAAGGCCTCGAGTGTCTTCACTAGTGGGGAGAGGAGAGTTATCGGTCGATAAGACTCCCCTTTGTTGACGGGTTTCCCAGGTTTTAGTAGTGAGACCACTCTTCGGACTTTCCACACATCGGTTATTTGAAGAGTGGTCAGCGACAGGTTGAGGACCCGTTCCCACGATAGTCGGGTCTACGTAACCGGAACCGACCCGGATTTTTATCCGGCCAAGGACTGCCAACTCGGCAGAGTTCTGCCGCTACAACAACAGGTTGAGACCTTGGGGAGATAACTTACTCCCGTCGAGAGTTAGCATACGTCGCCAGGTTATGCTATTTATCAGACCACCACTAGCAATAGTAATATCGGGCGAGCTTTTACAGGTGCTCATAACTCTGGTGGGGGCTTCGTCATTCATTGTGCAGAATGACGAATCGTCAATCTGTTCCGCCAGCTCCATCCCCCTACGATCATTTGACAGGTAGGAATGCCAAAGATCGTGGTGCGCATTAAAGTCGCCTAGCCAAACGGTTTTCACCACGAAGTAGTGCGCCTATATTCGGGTGATATCCTGTAGGGCAACATGTAACTATGTAGAATTTCTGATTTTACGGAATTAAGTACACTTTTATATTACGTATGATTTGCTTTATTCACAATAAAATTCATATAAACGTATCACTTAGATTTAGATTAGCCAAAAGTCACCAAATTAGCACTGAGCGGCGCTACGCTCAGCGTTACAATAAAGGAAAAGGAATATAATTAAAAGTCACCAAATTCGCAACGCATCCGCTACGCTGGATGTTGCAATTAACAAGGAAAATCCCTTAAACTCTACGGAGTACCTCATATATCGACACGAAGCGTTTTACTACGCCCAACGTTACAATTTAGCATGGAAATCACAAAAGTCGCTTAAACGGGAAAACTGAATAATATGGCGCTTAAGCGTTACTCGCAAGAATATCTCTAGCTCAATAAAATGAGTACTACACTACTCCGCGTTACAATCAGGAATGGCCGTCATACTTATCTCGCTATGATGGACGCTAAGCCTTATCGCCCACAACTTCTACGTAATCCACAATTGGCATCCACTATTTGACATTCTAATAAGTGGTTGCCACTTATCTGTTAATTATGATGAATTATGAAATTCGGATCTCAATTCGAATCCCACAATCGGCCGTCCTGACAAGTTATTCGATCTCGAATAACTAACCCCACTTCTTCATATTTTCTGCAACTGCAATGGTCTTATTAGGTCCTTTATGGCCTCCTACTTTTCCTACTTCGTATCTTCCGTGTGGTAATTGTGCGACTATTTTGTATGGTCCGAGATATTTCGGTCTCAATCTCATGCCAACCCGAACTGCGTTCTTTTAATTGCGACTAATTCATTAATTCTGAATCTAAAATTCCCCGTTCTATTCTTGTTGCTTCCTGTCTCACTAAACCGCGTTGCGTATTTAACTCTTCAACCTCTACTTCGTCTAACATAGTTTGTAGTTCTGGATTATCTGAAATGCGCATACTCAGACCTGTAAGTATTTTGAATGGTGCTATCCCCGTACTACGTGGAGAGGTTTTATTCGTAATTTGTTGAACTTTCGGCACTTGTCGGTACCACTGAGTTGGAGTGATCCGACACATTTTTGAGAGCATTGGAATAATTATACGATGCACTCGTTCTACCTGGCCGTTGCCACGAGGAACTCCCCTTGCAATCAGCAAGTGTTTTATGCCTTCTTTGTTGCAATAATTCTTGAAAGCATTTGCCGTAAAGGTAGCCCCCCTAACTGTAACAATCCGTCTCGGATTTCCAAAAATCGATGTCGGTTTCTCTAATCTATCTACTACCACTTCCATGCCCGCAGGTACAACTAACAACTCCTTGATGGGATCGTAATATACTAACTCATTTCTTATGTAAAAGTTCTCATAGGGTCCATTCTCTAACGCTTTCCTTACTGCTCTAATCCAATTGTCTTGCAATTAAGCTTGCTTCAATCTAAATTTTAACGAGTCCTCAATCAGTAAACAATATACGCGACTTAATGCGTCTACATCCGCGTCTCATCCGCGTTCCGGATCTATAGTCAACTATGTCCTTGTACTCCGACGTGCTATTTAGAATAATCCCATCCTTAGGCATTTCCCTAACTTGATCATCTATGTACCTTTGATCTTCGTACGACATTCGATGAGACCGTTGATACTCCGGTCTCCCGTCTGTGAAAATTAACTTCATTTACACTGGCACATTCATCGGTTTCTGAGGCTGATATTTATTTATCAACGTTTTGAGGAACGCTGCGTCAGATTCTTCTAAATGTGACAAGTCTACCCTATCCGATTTACCGTTCATTTGCACCTTCTTTTCACGCAAAAATTTAAATTCACTCTCATCATTGAAGCCTTTGCCACGACATACCCTGTCCTTTTCCTCTATATCGACCTCCTTCCCCAGCTCTTCTGAAATAACCTTATCTCCGCGCACTTGCTCGGCTGAAACCCTCTCACTCACTGAGATTTCAGTTTCATCGCCCACTTGACTACATTTCCTTCCAACTTCTTTCCCTAACACTTCCGGAACAACCTTATCTTCGCACACTTACTCGGCAGAAGCCCTCTCACTCACTGAGATTTCAGTTACATCGCCCACTTTAATACCTTAGAAACCTCACTCTCACTCATTGAGATTTCAGTTTCATCGCCCCCTTGAACACATTTGCTTCTAACCGTCAACTTATTGGCATCAGTATCACCCACTTCTCTACCCTTATTAGGTTTCCTAAATTCCACACTGCCTTTCCTAAACACCAAATCCACTACTTTAAGTATATTGCTTCCCAAGATTGCCGCGTAGGGTATATCTTGCACTCTTACTACATCAAACTTGACTTTCATTGTCACGCCTTCTACAGAGATCTCCGCTATAAAGTTGCCCATTGTTGTAACTTCGCCATTTCCAATTATATACAGCTGTTGTTTCTCTTCTTTGAGACTAATTCCTCCTAGTTTCTTAAACGTATCGTATCTCAATATACTCGTGAAGCATCCCGTATCTACCAATGCGCTAAACGTGATCTCGTTAATCACAGCCTTCACGAAAATATGCTCAC
This sequence comes from Bactrocera neohumeralis, assembly GCF_024586455.1. Lineage (NCBI taxonomy): Eukaryota > Metazoa > Arthropoda > Insecta > Diptera > Tephritidae > Bactrocera > Bactrocera neohumeralis. The sequence goes on along the minus strand of NC_065921.1, from coordinate 31,333,085 downwards.
CTCTCCCTATACCGTTCTCACCATCTACTGTGTTAATACGTTCATTTTTCACCACACTAGCTGGTTGTGAGACTTTGCAATCGTGGGCATAATGGCCCTTTCCCTTGCACAATAACAGTAGCATCTCTTCTTAATCGGATCTAGCTCAATAAAATGAGTACTACACTACTCCGCGTTACAATCAGGAATGGCCGTCATACTTATCTCGCTATGATGAACGCTAAGCCTTACCGCCCACAACTTCTACGTAATCCACAATTGTCGTCGACTATTTGACATTCGAATAAGTGGTTGCCACTTATCTGTTAATTATAATGAATTATGAAATTCGGATATCAATTCGAGTCCCACATGTATATATTAAATATTTCGAGCTCGACATCGCCTGACCGGATAGCTATACCCTGACATTCTAGGTTAGTATCCCTGCGGTCGATGTCTTCATCGATTAGACGATACTGTACGGTCTTGTGCGATATGAAGGCTGGGCCGCCACCATTATCTCGCTCGCGATCTTTACGTATTACGTTGAAACCTGCACAACTCAAAAGATCTGAGCGGCTGTTTAGTTTGGTTTCTTGGACCGCAGCTATCGATACGCCTTCCCGATTCATAAGTGCAACTATCTCCTCGATCTTACTCTGGAGTCCGTTGCAGTTGAATTGAAGTACACGGGTTTGTCGCGGGTGTCCGTGGGTGATCCTGGGGGTAAGGGAGTGACGTGTAGGTGGTGTTTGTTCCAGCTGCTGAACCCGCAGGGGAGGTTGTCGCACTGGGGTGTTGGCTGGCGACGCCACTGTTGTGTGTTGCGGGGGCAGACTCCTGCAGCATGGAACGACGTACGATTTACTCCACTCATGTGTGGTGCGCAGGCCGGAACACGACGGGAAGTCCAGCCAGTGCAGGAATTGCACTTAACTGATGTAACGTTCCGACGTATGACGGTCTGACACACGGAACAGACTGTGCGAGGAACCAAGAGTTGCTGATTGGTTCTCGCACGAGGATTGGAGCGGGAGGAAGGTTGGAGGGGTGGCAAGTCAGAGTAGGAGCTATGTTGCCTTTTTGAGCTCCTGAGGACCGTGGAGGTCCTATGTTGGCCACTCGGGGTGAGTGGCGGCGCAGCGCGCGAATTATGTGCAGATTGCACAGCCGTAGAGGCTTGTGTCGCAGTATTGCGTAGGCAACATGGGGCCACGTAACTCGTGGTCCACTCCCTGTGAGTCTTAAGGCCTGAGCGGGTCTTAAGATGGCTCCATCCATTGCATGTAATACACCTGACCGAGGTGGAGTTTGGATGGAGCCTTTTTGCGCAAACGCAGCAGAAAATTTCCTCCGGGCCCGGGTTGGACTCAATGCCAGCACGAGTCAGGAGGATACGGAGCAACTCTGCTGCAAGGCATTGCTCCAATGATGACAAACACTAATTAATACTCACCGATCCAAACGGGGTTAGATCGCCGAAAAAACAGCCCTTGGTCGGATGAAATCTGAGTCAATTCCGGTGCGTAGAACCGGCTGTCGTGGGAATTGGAATTTAATCTTTCACACAATTCGCTCTATATCTTATATGCAATGTTGAGGAGGCTTATCCCACGGTAGCTGGCGCAGCCGTATTTGAACAGCTCGTTGTTCTTCAGACAGGTATTTCTTTATGGTCGGGCAATGCAACGTCTTCTCCATCGTCATCGAATAGTGAATCGGGTTCGACATCACCTGGTGTTATGCTTTCACTGGCATTCACCAGGCTGGAGAAGTGTTCCCTCCATAATTTTAGTACGCTCTTGGCATCAGTCACTAGATAGCCCTTGTGGGTTCTATAAGGTTATGCTCCGGTCTTGAAACCTTCTGTTAGTCGGCGCATCCTTTCGTAGAATTTTCGAGCATTACCCCTCTCGGGGTAATATACTAGAGTTTTCGAATATACTAACTCATTTCGGCGTCTCTTTTTTTGTCTGTAAATGCGTCTCGCTTCCGTCTTCAACCCTCGGTATCTATACCATCCGCGGGTGTAGTGGTCCATTGTAACGTTGCGAGGTAGGCAGTCTGCTTTCTCTCTAATATGACACGGCACTCCTCATCGTACCAGCTTTTCTTTTGCATTTTCCGAAAACCAATGATTTCGTTTGCTGCTGTACGTAAGGAGCTTGAAATGTCGTCCCACGGTTCCTTTATACCGAGTTGCTGACGAGTGCTCTCTGAGAGCACGAGTGCAAGTCGAGTAGAAAATCGTTCGGTTGTGTGTTCGGATTGCAGCTTCTCGACGTCGAACCTTCCTTGTGTTTATCGACGTGCGTTTTTTGTTGCACAGTGGCGGGTGCGTATCTTGACTGCATCAAGATAGTGGTCCGAGTCGATGTTAGGACCTTGGAGCGTACGCACGTCTAAAACACTGGAGACGGGTCTTCCGTCTATCACAACATGATAGATCTGGTTGGTGGCTTTTCGATCCGGAGACAGCCAGGCAGATTTGTGAATTTTTCAATGCTGGAATCTAGTACTATAGATAACCATATTTCGGGCCCCGGCGAAGTCGATCAGTCTTAACCCATTTGGGGATGTTTCCTCGTGGAGGCTGAATTTACCGACCGTTGTGCCAAAGATACCTTCTTTGCTCACCCTGGCGTTAAAGTCGCCAAGCACGAATTTGACCCAAAAGGAGGTCTTCTTTACTGTTTCGCCCATTCGGACGACATGACCTAGCCAGCGTAGCCCCTGCCTTTTAAGTCGTAACGTCGACTTTTCAGATGCTGTCATTGTTCATGCCTCTGCACCATATAGCAGGACAAGAATAATGAGTGACTTATATAGTTTTGTTTTTGTTCGTCGAGAGAGGACTTTACTTTTCAATTGCCTACTCAGTCCGAAGTAGCACCTGTTGGCAAGAGCAATCCTGCGTTGGATTTTCAGGCTGACGTTGTTGTTGATGCTGGTTCCAAGCTAGACGAAATTATCTACAACTTCCAAGTTATGACTGTCAACACTGTTTGTTTCTCCGCAAAAGTAGGTTGAATAAGTCACACGAAAGGGAGTCGCCATGTCTGAGACCTCGTTTGGTATCGAACGGCTCGGAGAGGTCCTTCCCGATCCTGACGGAGCTTTTGGTGTTGTTCAACGATAGTTTACACAGCTGTTATAGTTTTGCGGGGATACCGAATTCAGACATCGCGGCATAAAGGCAGCTCCTTTTCGTGAAAGCAGCTTTGAAATCGACGAAGAGGTGGCGCTTGTCGATTCTCTTTTCACTGCTCTTTTCCAAGATTTGGCGCAAGGTGAATATCTGGTCGGTTGTTGATTTGCCAGGTCTAAAGCCACACTGATAAGGTCCAATCAGTTTGTTGACGGTGGGCTTTGTTGCATAATTTTTATTTAACAAAATTTTGCAGGGGTTATTTTCCAAGTCATCGCCATAGAATTTCCTTTTATAAATAATGCAAGTGTGAAGGATATTATATTTTCGCTACAGCTCATTTTAACGGGTTTCTTGTTTTAAATACATTTCACTTACACAGTTGTGTGCATTGTGGTAGCATTGCAAATGGTGTTAGTTCCAACTGCACGACATTTAGGTTTAAAACACATTTCACCCAAAATTGTGTATCTTTTAAGAAATTATTTATCCTTTATTTTTTCTCTTAAAATGTTTCCATTTTAACTACTTTATTAAATTTATTCAAAGTATTTTCAACGTATTTATAGTGTAATATTAACTTCGTGTCATTTTTGTAAAGAATTGTTAATGCACAAAATTGTACATATTTTACTATGAACGAAAAATTAATTCAAATGCAGTTTTAAACTTCGATAAATGTAATTTGTTTGCAACTATTCAATAATCTCATTTTACAAATTCTTTAAGTTTTAGTAATGCTACCAATTACTTTAACAATTCATATCTTCGTTTTTAGATTAATAATATATAGAAGCCAAGGGAAATTTTGGGTGTTACCTTCGATTAGACCATTTGTGCCGGTCAGAAGTAGCAAATCCTCAAATGTGTTCACTAGTAGTGAACTCTCCAAGGATTGGTGGATTTTTGAATTTCTATATCGGGTATGTGAAGTGTGGGCAGCGTCAGGTTGAAACCTCTGACGAACCTAGATTCTTGAGTATCAATACTTTTATGCTGTTTGGGTCGATACTTTTTTGAAGATTTGGTCCTATCCGACCATTGAATTGGATTTCAACCTTGTCGTCGTCTCTCCTCGGATTCGACAGGAATTTAAAAGTAATCCATAATTTAACACCGAGGGAGAGGCTGCAACTTCAGTTACTCTATCCATTGTATCCGCTTGCTCTGGTTCGCCATTTACCGATTCTCCAAATTGAGATCGCTTATGCGGATATCACTAAGATCGACCTAGTGTAAGGTGTTGCGCTGATTTGTTAATCAGCTGCTTCAGTTGGGGAAATTGGGCCTGATCCCAGAGAAGCGAGCAATAGCAGCAGCGATCACTTTGTCGAATTGACGTGGTCGCCAGATTATGTTACTTATCTGACCGCCACCAGCGAAAGTAATGACAGGCGAGCTATACAAGTGTTCGTAATTACGGTGGGACTTCGTTATTCATTGTGTAGAATGTCGAATCGTTTATCTGTTCCCCATATGATCAGACAGGAATGCCAAATATAGTAATGCGCTTTAAAGTCGTCTAGTACCAAACGGTTCTCACAATGAAACAGCGAACCTATGTTCGGTCATAAATGCGTATTCTTGAATTATATCGCAAACACCAAAGTGTATTTATCGAAATTTTGAATTAAAATTAAGAAAGTATGGTAACGCCCAATATCGCCATTGTATCTTACGATATTTGTTGTTTTTTTTGGATTGGTTCCATGCGTTATAAAGGGTGATCCATTTCGAGGTTCCCTACTTGTTTAACGAAACAACACAGAAACTTCAAACTTAATAGAGAATGTTTATTATCATCGTTGAGTCCAATTTTCGATGACACATTCTATAATTTCGACCGATACTTGGCGAATGATACGCGTGATATTTTTCTCCAAGGCTCGAATCGAAGTGGGATTGTCCGCAGAGACTTTAGACTTTACATATCCCCACAGGAAAAAGTCTGTCCAATCGACCGGCGCAAAACGTGGAATTATCCGGTCACCGAAGTGTTTTCTCAAAAACTCCATTAATTTATGCGATGTGTGGGAAGTGGCGCCGTCTTGTTGAAACCAAATGAGAATCAATTTCAGGTATCAAATAGTCGGTTATCATGGCGCGATAACGGTCGCCATTGACGGTTACGTTCTCACCGGCATCATTTTTGAAAAAATATGGACTAATGATTCCACCGGTTCACAAACCACACCAAATCGTTGTTTATTGGGAATTAAAAGGCAGCTCTTGAATCTCAAATTGCACTTTGTCCCAAATGTGGCAATTTTGATTGTTTACATACCCATTGAGCCAGAAATGGACCTCATCGCTAAAAAAAATTTGGTGCGAAAACGTCAGATCTTCTTAGAACTCTTCAAGAGCTCATAGTGCAAAGCGATGCCGCTTGTGAAGGCCGACCGGCCTCGGTACTTGCACAAGTGGTATTTGTACGTTTTCAATTTAAGACTTGGTGCGAACGGCGCCGAAACTCTCCACGGTCTTCGAGTACACTCTCAGCTAATCGCGATCGTTTGTATATCGCTGTCAGTTACTACAACGACAAAGAACGACTGTCTAAGCGTTACGGGGCATCTCGACAGGAAAAATTTATTGTATACTAACTGTATTGCTGTACGTATTGCCTGTGGCATACTAATTCGTATGCCATATATTGAAAGCAATGAACTGTTACTTCACCAGTTTGACAGATCAGTTTTCTTTTTTATGAAAATTTCGAAGAGGCAACACATCCCATTACATACCGACGGCAGTTTCATTTCGGTAATTTTAAATTTAGTAGAGCAAGTATTAAGACGGTTGTATTAAATTAAAAAAATAAAATACATTTTCAAAATAATTTAATATATTTTTCCAAAAAATTAATCCCTTAATATTGTTAATTTGAAGAAAAATTATACAGAATGGATTGGCAAATGAGATAAGTCTTAAATTTAATAAACCTATACAAGTATAAATCAAAATATCATTGCTCATTATTTATTATTTTAATTGGTATATAAAATTTATAATTTATAAAAAGTTTATCCACTCCTGAAGGTAGTTGCAATAGTATAAAATGTTCGGTTGCACCCGAACTTAGCACTTCCTTACTTGTTACTAATTTAATTTTGCTAAAAACATTTAATTGTAATGCCTACTATGTGATTTTATTCATTTAGATATCGACAAGATGGATTCCGTGTTTTCGTTTTGTCGCACACTGTATATTGATTTATAACCTACTACAAAAGTCTTCTTTGATGTTTCTTTGTTACAATTTTCTATTGTAATAGAAGTGGTTTTTAAAATACATATAACAATAAACCAATTATATTTAAGCTATTTTTATTTTTATAGATTATTTCAAGAAAACTGTTAAATGGAGAATTCGATGCATTAAACGGCTTCGTGTCCAAAGAAGCCATCAATGAGCTAAAACCCACTATTCAGAAACTATCTGTGGCCCAAAGGAAACAATTAGAAATTAATAAAACCGATATTTACTTCGCTTTCCCATACCAAGTGGGTATAATATTTGACGAAGAGCAAGAAAAAATTCAGAAGCGTTGGGTTGAAATAACAATGGTTTTTCACGTACTTCGTGGACTTACGGAAATGCGAAACCGCGGTGAAGAAATTCCTTGGAATATGGGGCAAGTATTCAAGAACGATATTATTAGTATTAAATATTGAAGAACGGTATATTAGTATGTATTATACAATACATTCCATACATATTATAGATTTTTGCAAATCTCCTCTTTTTTTTACAAAAGAGGAGAATAAACAGAATTGGCTATTCGAAGTTAGCTGATAATAACATAGTACATATGATCACATGATATGGTTTATGGACTAAAAAAGCCAATACATTTGTATGTTTCGAAAACAAATAAAAAAGTAATGGATTAACGTTCATATGTATGTACGCATATCATATGTATACGCATATCAAATGTATATCAGTATAATGTTTATGAATTCAATTCACATATTCAGAAAAGTCAGATTAGTCATTGGTTTCCTCAACGGCTCTGAATAACTTGACTGTGAACTTTTTTTGTGGTAGCAAGAGGTTTGTGGCAAAAGGGGTGTCTAAGTAAAAGAACCTCGAGTTGCTCGTGTTTGAGCTACACGCTTTGTGTTTTAGTTCAAAACAGCCCGTTGCAACTCTGCTATCTACATGCTCTCGAATATTCCAGACCGCCCGAGAACCTTTTACTAATTATCGCACAACTCGAAAAATATTTGTTGAATTTACCTAAAATTTTCAGAGAATATTTCTATCGTTTTTTATTTAATTCTGACTAACTATGTGTAAATAAATCATACAAAAGATTGAAAAAGTTATCCGAAAATTATTGTAGAAATTTGAAATAAACGATATTTAAGAAGACAACGATGCTGCTTGTGAATTTGTCAAAGTGATACTTAGGACGTGTATCAATGGGTAGAAAATTAAAAATTCTGACAAATGAAAGTGAAATTTTCAGATTTTTTGTGGTGTGGTCAAGAACTAGGTAGGTTTTGACAACCCAAGAGGTGGTGTGTGTCGGTCCTCCTTTCACGGGTATTTTCCAAGATGTGGCGTAGAGTGAAAAGCTGGTCGATTTTACATTTTCCAGGTCTAAAGCCACACTGCTAAGGCCCAATCAGACAGGTAATTGCTATTCGAACTTCTTCTTGGTCGGGCAATGGAACGTCTGCTTTATTGTCATCGATTGGGGAATCGGGTTCACCATCTCTCGGACTACATCTCTTGGTGTTATGCTTTTACTGCCACTGAGGATTCTACAAGAGTAAGCTCCGGGCTGGAAACCCTTCGTTAGTCGCCGCATTTTCGTAGAATTTTTACCATTAGCCCTGTCGGCCAGCTTGTCAAGCTCTTCGTACTCATAGTACATTTGCAGTGAGAGTATTCTATAACGTCCAATCATACAGGGCATTAGTTTGCAATGTTGTTTGACCTTGCATACCGACCATGTATAAATACTGCAGTTCGACACTTTGCTGTAGTACGTTTTCGAAGTCAGCCCAACGATCGAATCAAGCTTTAAATATCGTGCGAAATTAGGTGAAATCGGACTACAACCACGCCTCCTACTGTATATAACACCACTTTGAAACTCCACCTGATTCTGTTGCTTTCTTGTATATAAATCAAGCACTAATGAATATATTCGAATAAAAGTTTGCACAAGTAGTGATTTTAAGGTATGCGGTATTAAGTGTAAAAATGTTCACTACCGAATCGGAACGGTTCAAGCCCTTAGATACCGAAAAAGTGGTCACCAGAGTCTATAGCTGACTTTTTATCGAAAATATCGGTCAATATGTGAGGTATATCGTAAAATACAAATTCGGAGCGAATCCTTTCCTGATAATCATGTATCTATATGCCGAAAATGAATTGAATCAGGTCAATACTTCCTTATCCCGCATATACCTATGTATTAGAAATATTTTGGAACTTTCGGCTGACTTTATATTTTATATATCGGCCAAAAGTTGAATTTTCTTAATGAAATTGGTAGAACATGTGTTTTCTAAAAACAGTGTATTTTTTCTAAAAACTGAATTTTATGGCAATAACTGGAAAAAATCGGATGAAAGCTTGCCATAGCCATCCATATAATTAATATCCATATATGGCTTTGGTATGTCAGGTACCTTAATAAAACTCAGAAAACATCTTTTAAGGCTAATAATATAAAATATAACCAAAAATAGATAAAATTATCAATACAACTCTCTCCCATATATCTAATATAAGATTAATAAACTTGCAGTTATCTTTATATCGTCTACATTTGTCAATGTGTAAGAATACATAGCAAAATTAATTGAACGTACAATATTGGAAATGTGTGATTTTATATTATCCTACATAAAATAATTTTCGTCACACTTACAAAACCTTATGGCGAAAATGTCGGTCAGCGTGTAAGATATATTTTCATGAAATTTCTTGTTATATGTTATTGAGTATACTTAATCAATGTCAAAAGTTTATGCAATAAACACAATCACACAGCACAGAGTTAAAAACCGTAGTACTACAAAAAAATTGAAGTTTGCCAACACTTTAAACGACATTCTTTTGACGGATTAAGATTAATACGAGTATTGCATTTCAAAACTTTAAGCAGAATGCAGTTGAGATGCATAACGTAATAGGTGCTTTAAATTCTGAAATGCTTTTGTATTCAATTCTGAATGGTATAAACAACTCTTATTTTCTTGATGCCACTTTCATGGCATATGCTCCACAACAAAACTCACCTCATACTAAACATTTTATCTACTAAATAAAACAAGAAATATTAACGGAAAAATAGTTTTCAGGTGATCTGAGATTGGGAAAAGGAAGGAGAGGTGCGTGGTGGATTTGAGATTTTTTTTATTGAAAATTACGGTGTTTTCAATATTAGGTCCCTATAAGGAGAAATAGTAAACATAATTAAAAAAAATTTGTTGTTTAAATTTTTTACATAAATTCTGATATTGTGTGAAAAAAGTCTATATAGACCTTTTAATATATATATATAGGGGGGCTCTTAGTCGAGATAAATTATTCTTATCCCTTACTAGGCCAACCCACGCCCCTTTCCATCCTTTGCTCGACCTCAGATGTTTGTTATTTTATCTTTCGTTTCCGATGGATTTTATCCCCCTATGTCTTTTTTTTGTTTTCAGAAATTATATTGGTATATGTGATTCAACCGAGGAGGCTAAATTTAATATATTAAGTTCCAACTAAAAGATTATATTAGAAGTATGAGATTTGGACCAAGGCCTAGACCAACTTCATTCATAATCATCGTTAAACTACATAATTAAAAGAAATCGTCCTATTAATTTCATTAAAATATCACACATTTTAATCAACCTAAACGGTTTAAAGTCAGCTGGAAGTTCGAAATCATTGTATGGGGTATATTGCGGGCAGAGAAAGGTCTGTGATGATTACATTAACTTTTAACATTGCTCAGGTATACTCGACAACATATTTTCAAACAATTTTACGAACATATGTATACCTTACACACTGATCAAAATTGTCGACGTAACGTTTGTGAGAATATTAAAGTAAAGCATATCCAATAATATACGTTCATTCATTTTGCTAAGATTTGATACATATTGGCCGATATACGGTATAATGTCAACCGGAAATTATAATAGATATATGGGAGATATTTGCAGTATCCGATTTTATTTATTTTTAGCATTACAATATATTATTAATATGCTCTCTGAGTTTTAAATATAAGAAGTCAAGTCATCTGGAATTTTGAAATCTTGATATTAGTTATACCGTTATTAGAACAACGTGCTCACTCTATTATATTAAGCTAACTCACATCTTAGTCCATATATGCGATATAAAGTCAACCTGAAGCTCGAAAACCTTTATATTACGTATTAGCTTTTCCCGCGGCTTCGCTCGCATTGAATCCGGGAATGCATGCGGGAATATACACCCGTCTTACAATTATTATTCTTATGTTGTTAAAATGAGGGTATATACACTCGTCTTACAATTTTTTTGTTGTTTTATGATGCTAATATGCGGGAATATACACCCGTCTTACAATTATTTTTGTATTCCTGTATTTTGAACAGGACTTTATTGTATATTGCCTGTTTTGTAAATACAGGAGTTTTTAATTTTGGTCGAGCTCTTTATCCGGTTCGAAGGACCAAACAAGTTTGATTTGTATCATCAAACATTGAACTAAAAAAAAATCTTTAAGTTCTTACCGCTGCACACTGGTCGATTTCATATGCCAAAAATAAAAAAAATAAAAGTTTGAAATTTACCACTGTTTGTATCAAGGCTATTTCTTAAAATGCCAATAAAACTAACGGTAAATACATTTTTGGTCTATCCCATTCGTAGGGGCTACGAAAAGCAAGAGAAGTGAGACAATAGAAACACACGGACTGTGCAGTGAAAATAGCTTAAAAATTAGCTCTTATAATAAATTAAATTGCGATATAAAATCGTGTTTAATCCCCATAAATCGAAATGAGTATTGATAATAAACGCATATGTTATATAACAAAGTAGTTTTTATGTAATAATATATTGTTTTATTATTTTAAAACAATTGCTTTATAAGTGCCCTTTTGAATGGTATGTTTTTCTTTATACATCGATTTAAGGTATAAGTAGGGTTTTCGTACTTTTTGCAATTAATTTTTTCTTTGCGAAACCAATTGATACATACATTGCTGCAGCACCGAATTACTTTTGTAGGAAATTGAAGGTTGTACAAAAAGTTTCTCTGAAATTTTTCAAAAAAAATCACTTCCGTCAAAGTTATTCAAGGTCAAACTTGAAAGTTTTTGATGTGAAATTTGACACAGATATCACTGACTGACCAAAAAAAAAAATTTAGATTTTTTTTGAAAAAATTAATTGCAAAAAGTACGAAAACCCCATGTTATTTAAATGGGAAATAAATCTTCGTTGCGGCACAGGTTATTATCAATATTAAGACCCATATTTTTTTAGGGCATTTACTAAAAATTTTGAGGGCGCTGCAGACTCAAAAATAAATTTGGGAAATAACGGACACCCTACTCTATATACTTAACCTTTCCTTTCTTTTCTCTTTTTAGATCCCTTCCAGAATATCAAGATAAAGTGTTTGTGTGCAATTATCGCTTCAAAAAGGAATTTACTAACGGCAATGTGTCAGATTGGACTGTTAATGCTTTAAATCATTTTAAGCCAATTGATTTAGTCAGAGAAAAATAAGTGAATAAACATATATATTAACAAATTGAATTTGTATTTACTGAAATTTTGGTTTTAAAAATTATATAGTTATGTATGAATAAAATTCATTTCTCACTTGTTAGAGAAAATTCTTTTAATGAAATACATATTTTCAAAAGCGTAACAAAACTATGACATAGATTTAACTTGAACGTTTCAACTTCGTCAGCACGATGCTAATGTTCCACGTTCTTGAAAGGCAAAGGGAGCTACTAAGTAAGTTAGGTAAGTTCAATATTTTATACTCTCGCACATGTTGCTGCAGAGAATTATGGTTTTGTGCACCTAACGGTTGTTTGTAACACCTAATGCTACTCGAGTTATGTATATTCGGTAAATTGTTTAGACGGCGAGAAGTGTTGAATTCCGGTTAACTTTCTGCCCGTCCGTCTGTCTGAACGTGCAAGCTGTAACTTGGTTAAAAATTGAGATATCTCGATGAAACTTGGTGCACGTGTTCCTTGGTACTACAAGAAGTTCGATATTGGACCGAAATCACTACCATGTCCTTGCAACTTATATAATCGAAAATTTATAAAGTGCGACAATAACGCGGAAATTTAAGATAAAAAACTGTTATTTAATGCAGTGGATCACAGCAGAAAGGATTTTGTGAACTGAAAAGCATGTCCTAACGAGTTTAGTGTACATCTTGTATCTCACTAACCATTAAAGCTTTATTAAGAGGATACATAGGTTTACGGGTTTCAATAACTCGATTTTTTTTATTGTCTTTTTATCTCTTATTCAGAGATACAGCCTTGAGAACTTGTGCGCTCGAGGCTACCTAAGCTAAGTGCACCGTCTTTAAACGCGTTTTTTTCGAAACTGTGTTTCTGAAGTCTGCTGGCAAGATTTCTCGAGAACTTCTCAACCGATCTTCATGAAACCTTACACAAGTCTTTGAGATACAATTCTTACAGACTTGGACGTATGATTATTTTTCAATTACAACTCTTTGAAAAGAAAATTTCGCGAAGTTTTCATTGAAATTTTCATTTTTTTTTGTAAAAATGTGTGTCAAAAATCCAATTTTCTTTTTTTGAGATATTTGCATTTAAAGTTCAAAAATTCAACTATTTAAAATGAGTGTTTCTCCGATTTATAATGAGTTTTACACTTAAATTTTTAACTTTTATATACATTAACACTTCATTAATTCGTTTCTTATCATTTATTTTATGTTATATAGTGCAAAAATAACTTTTTTCAGTATTTAACTTTTGTTTAATTATTTTTGTTCACACAATAATAAAAGGGTTGCATTCTAACTAATAATCAGTATTACCTTACGTACATATTTCACAGAAGAACCAAAATAAATAAAGAAAACAACTAAATCCGCATAGAATTCCTTTCTGCATTAAAAAAATTAACCCTCAGTCGGACCAACACCTGGGCGTGCTCAGTGTTTTTGCGTTGAACTCCTTTTTGCCCGACCAACACCGGGATTTATCAAGATAATGAGAATTCTGAAAGATTTTACATTACTCATCACACAATAATGAATTTAGTGATGACGTCATAATCTTTCTTATTTTTATTCCATTACAAAATATGGTAACACTAATTTTTTGCTTGTTTACAACCATTTTCTTATTTTATGAATAAATGGATTTTAACTAAAGTTTAAAATTTTAACTATTTAATTTAAAATAAATGATTAGAAACGAATTAGTGAAGTGTTAGTGGATATAAAAGTATAAAATATAAGTGTAAAATGCATTATAAATCGGAGAAAGACGCATTTTAAATTTAAATTTAAAGCGGCAACTATATAAGTATTTATATATTCTTGATCTGGAGGACCTCCTCTATCCGTACATACCCATTTTAACCCCGAAATCGGGGGATGCTATTCTAAATCGCAGCCTCTTTTTCACCTCACCGGAAATGGCGTCACAGTGGCCGAGTTTAAAATATCTTTTTCCAAAAATTTCAGAATTTCTTTGTTATTAGTGTATGTTTGTAACTATAAAATAATCTAATAAAATATTGAATTTTCTATATTAGTAAAAAATTAAAATATTTAATTTTATAATATACTAGAAAAAAATTGTTTTTTTTTCAACAGAAGTACGATAACGGTACGAAAGGACCTTATAGGAGCCGGTGTCAATATTGAAAAAAGGGTGTCACACCTCTCTCACCTTTAGGTGAAATTCCATTTCTCAGGACCTACTCAACTAAATTCAGTACAACCTTATCATGAATTTCCTATGTTACCGTGCGAAAATGAGATCGGACTACAACACGTTTAATTCCCATATAACATAATTTGAATTTCAATCTTTTTTTCATTTTCCAATATACGAATCAAGCTGCAATGAATATATCGGTATAAAACATATACACAAATAGTGTCTTTAAGGTATGATACTTTATGACTAAAAATTTTCAAAATCACACCCAGTGCCGTTGGTTGACTTTTTGCCGAAAATTTTGGTCAATCTGTGAGATGTATTATTGAAATACGGAGAAAATGATAAAATCGGGTCAATACTTCCCTAACCCCTATATACCTAATACAAAATTTTCAAACTTCCGGTTGGCTTTATACGGGTAATCCAAGTAGAGGTACAGGGTTTGTCCGGAAAGTAATAGGACTGAGTCGATTTAAAAAAATTTATTGAGCCAATCGTTACAATTCTTTAAAAACTTTCAAAATAGGCTCCTTTTGCGTCGATGCAGCGCTGGCAGCGCTATTTCCAAGCATTGAAGGCGTCACGGAAGGCGTTCTTCGGAATAGCTTTGAGAGCCGAGGTGTATGCTGTTTGGATCTCTTCTGTCGTCTGAAAATGCTTGCCTTTCATCTCTTTGTCTCGGGATCATACTCCAAGATCCATGACTGTGATTACTTTATACAAAAATTTGGGTCACTTCCACACATGCTTTTCTTGCTCACCATTCACCATTCGCGTCAGTGAACACTTTTGGGGCCATCTTCGCACACACCTTGGGCATGTTCAAGTGCTCTCTCACAATGTCATGAACCACAGAATTTGATAAATTTAACATTTAGGCAATTAATCGAATACATAGTCGACGATTTGAGTTCAAAAATTTGTGCACATGAGTCACATTGTACTAATTTCATTTGTCGGTGTTTGTCGAAGTCGCAGGTTTCCCAGCACGGTTCATCAGCGACTTCTTCTCGGTCCTCTAAAAAGTCCTGGTGCCACCGAAACATACCACTTCTTGCCAAAGCAACATCTGCCCTTCATTGAGGCAACTGACAGAGGACGACGAAGAGACTATGTAGGGCAGAAAGAAATAGTTTTTAGGGTGATCTATGATTTTAAAATCGGTGGTTCAGCAAAAAATTTAAAAATTAAGACAAATTCAAGGAAACCAAAACTATTTTACTTACTTAATACAGCAAAGAAACTCGGAAAATAGTAAACAACAACTTCAAAGAGGGAGATCAGAACCCATGAACGTGGACATAATGAGTAGAAGAGGTGATCTGCAAGAATCAAATACGAATGAGGTGTTTTTTACAAACTAGCCTAGGAATCTTGAAAAAGTATTAACGATTTTTGAGAATTAATTTTGTGTTCTGGTTGACTCAGACTCAGCCATAAGCGTAATGAAAAAATCTAGTTTTGAAAAATGGAAATTGCCAGTGCTTGAAAGTGAAAACACTATGGTGAATACTTTAAGCGAAATAATTGAAACACCAAATATTAAGGTAAAGAGTCCTTGTCCAAAGGAATTCAAATATTCGGAAAACGAATGAGATGGTTATTAATGGATTTTAGGAAACGATTTCATTTTCAAAAATGTAAAAACAGTGATGCAGGAAATAAAAACACTAACGAATCAACAAGTACAGAGTATATAAATTACCCACCAAAGAAGATAGTAGATAATTCAGGAATCAATTAACTGTAGACGATAAGTATCCCCTACCAAATATCGTAGAAATTTTGGATTAATTGGGCGAAGCACAGTACTTTAGCACAACAGATTTAGCAAAACGTTACCATCAGTTTTAATGACAGAATGGGACGTCGAGAAAACAGCTCCGACAAGCCTTTCGAGTTGAAAAATGCTACAGCTACATTTTAAAGATTTATGAATGACATATTGAGAGAATACATAAATAAAATAAGATTCGCATACTGATCTTTTCAAATTCTTTAGAAGAGCACCTAAGCTTATTGAGAATTTTTTTAATTTTTTTTTTGAAATTATGAGAAAACAAATTAAAAAAACAGGAAGATAAATGCAGTTTTCTTCAAAAAGAAACTAAATTATTAGGACATAAATATATTGACGAAAGTTGATGCTTAACCCAAATATATTGAAAGCTTTGAGAACATAAAAGAACTCATTTCTTTTCATCCAATTGTAAAATTTCCCGAGTATGATGATAAATCGTACGTAGACGAGCGGACAGTCTTTTTATGGTCGTCAAACCTGAAAGATCCTATTTTAGTATTGTCTAAAATATTCACGTAATAACTTAATTTTTGATTTGAAATAAACCTACATTTGGGGGCTCGTCCAGAATTGAATTTAAGCCAACCGGAGAAATTATACTGTAATTTTCAATTAATAATTTCGCGAATGTTCTACTCGTAATAAGAGCAGCATCTCACATTAGGGAAAAAGTGAACGCATCACTTGTAGCAGGACTTCGCAGCTATAAAGTATCAGCAGCGGCAGTTGAAATTATATAAGAACATAGCGGTCTTCATCATAGGCAATAGTTGATAGTAAAACCGGATTTTGAAATTTAGTTGAACGAAGACGAGAAGAAGTTAAAAAAGCAGAAGGAAGACAACGAATAAGAGAAGAAGTAGAAAAAGCATAAGTGAAATTACGAGAAGACGAAAGAAAAGATAAGAAAGAAATAGAAGGTGAAGTTACAGGTAAAGAAGTTAATTGATAAAGATAATTTAGGCAAAGCAAATAAGACAAAGAGTAGTTAAATAATATCAAAATCCGATTGGAAAATTTGCCGTCATATGTATGTATGTACCTGATTGAAATTAACGAAATATAAATGTAAATAAATGTTTGTGAAATGTAAAAGTGATAAACGTAAGTTTACAAAAATACTGTGAAATAATTCAACATTATTCAATTTGCATTAATAATATTTGTATTTGTGTGTAATTTATGGAAACTAAACTTTACTGTATTCACAAACTCTGTTTGGTTTGTTAGTTAACCTACTAAATAATATGGTTATCTGTAGCATTTGATTCCATCATAAGAAAATTCACCAAGCTACCTGGCTGTCTCCGGATCGAAAAACCACCAACCAGATCTATCATGTTGTGATAGACGGAAGACACGTCTCTAGTGTTTTAGACGTGGGTACGCTCTGAGGTCCTAACATCGACTCGGACCACTATTTTGTTGCAGCCAAGATTCGCACCCGTCTCTGTGCAACAAAAAACGCACGTCAACAAACACAAGGAAGGTTCGACTTGGAAAAGCTGCAATCATAACAGACAACCGAGTGATTTTCGACTCGGCTTGCACTCCTGCTCTCTGAGAGCACTCGTCAACTACTCGAATGCACGAAAATTCTACGAAAAAATGCGGCGACTAACAGAAGTTTTGAAGACCGGAGCTTACCCTTGTAGAACCCCAGAGGTGATGTAGTAACCGATGTCCAGAACATACTAAATTTAGGGAGGGAGCACTTGAGGGAGGCTGCTGAATGGCAGTGAAGGCAATCGATGACGATGGATCAGATGTTCCATTGCCCGACCATGAAGAAGACTGAATAACAATTACCCATCTGTAGAGGCTTTTCAAACACGGCGGTAAAGAACTGATAAGGTGCGTGCATCAGCTTCTTTGTAGAATATGGTCGGGCGAAAGCATGCCCGACAATTTAAGTGTACTTTGCCTAATCCACAAACAGGGAGACCCCAAAATCTGCGCCAACTAGCGTGGGATAAGCCTCCTCAACATCGCATATAAGGTTCTATCGAGCGTATTGTGTGAAAGATGAAATCCCACCGTTAACAAACTGATTGGATCTTAGACCTGCAAAATCAACAACTGACCAGATATTCACCATGAGCCAAATTTTGGAAAAGACCCATGAAAAGAGAATCGACACTCACTACCTCTTCGTCGATTTCAAAGCTGCCTTTGACAGCACGAGTTACAGGATCTGGCTTTATGTCGCGATTTCACAACTTGGTATCCCCGCAAAACTAAAACGGCTGTGAAAGTTGATATTGAGCAATACCAAAAGCTTCGTCAGGATCAGGAAGGACATCTCCTGAGCCGTTCGATACCAAACGAGGTTTCAGACAAGGCGATTCTCTTTCGTGTGACTTCTTCAACCTACTTTTGGAGAAAATAAGCAGGTGGCTGCAAGGGTGATTTCTGCGAAAACATCCCAGCATGAACTGCTTGAAGAGGAGTACATTATGTTCCTTAACTGGGACCATAAGCGTCTCACTATGTAGGTGTTCGATGGGAGCCATCAAAAGGCATCCCGTCGTGGTCCGGAGTGCAGTATTTTGGCAGGTCTGGAGTTTCCTCATCTGCGTACCACCGCATCCAGGCGACCATATTGGTTCAGCGTAATCGAAGTCGGCCCGGCCGATTGCCTTGTATGTTGCCAACAACGTTTCTTGGGGCTTGAGGATTTTATTGCGGCTCTATACCTTGGGAATAATCGCTGTCGGATGGGGAGTAAAGGAGCATAGGTTCCGTGCAGTGAGGAAACGAGAAAGGTCGGAGAGATAGCCGTTTACTTTTGAACACATGCCATCGATTCCATTGCCCGACGCCAATATCATGCAATAATTAGGGTACGAGGTTATGGAAACTCCCTCTGGTGGCTGTGAGAGCTTCGAGATGTAGAAGGTAAACAGAAGCGGGAAGAGGAAACCACCCTGCGGAACCCCCTGTTTAATTCTTCTCAGTTTAGATGTTTCACCTCAAAATAGTACGGATGATTGTCGACCGCTCTGGTAGTTCATGGTCCACCTCTTTAACGCTGGAGGGAGCGTAGTTGTTTCAATGTCCTGCAGTAGCGTTGTGTGATTGACCGTGTCAAAGGCTTTTGACAGGTCCAACGCTACGAGGATCGTTCTTTCGCAGGGTGGTTTCTGGTTGAGGCCACGAACTATCTGGGCGTTTATGACGCTGAGTGTTGTGGTGGTGATGTGCACTTTTCGGAGTCCATGCTGGTGGCTGGCTAGGCTCAGGTGGTGAGTGAAGGTCGGGAGAAGCAAGACCTCAAGTGTCTTCACTACTGGGGAGAAGAGAGTTATCAGACGATAAGATTTCCCTTTGTTGACGGCTTTCCCAGGTTTCAGTAGTGGGACCCAGACTTTCCACGCATCGGGTATTTGAAGAGTGGTCAGCGACAGGTTGAGGACCTTGGAGAGAAAACTTACTCCCGTCGAGCCTAGATGTTTTAGCATTAGCATGTTAATTCGATCAGGGCCAATGGTTTTTGAGGATTTTGCTTTGTTGATGACACTCTGAACCTCCTCATCGGTGAAAGTAAGTGGCGCGCAGTCGTTTGGCATTTTGCGCAGCCGTCGGTTAACACATCTCTTGGCTTTGTCTACCGAAGGGTGCAGTGTAAACTGCCGGCTAAAATAGCTCCCGCACTTCTTCGGGTCCGAAAAGGCATGACCATTGAATTAAACCTCAACTCGGTCGTCGTGTCTCTTCGGGTTAGACAAAGCTTTGACAGTAGCCCAAAATTTACTCACACCGGTGGAGAGGTTGCAGGACTTCAGGTGCTCTATCCATTTCGTCCGCTTATGTTGATTTACCATACGCCGAATCTCCAAATTGAGATCCCTTATTCGGGGATTCCCGGGATCGGCACGGCGTAAAGTGTCGCGCTCATTAGCTAAAACGGCTGCTTCGGCCGGGATGAAGCGAGCGGTAGCTGCTGCGATCACCTTGCGGAATCGACGTTCGCCAACGCATACGTCCGTAGGAATGGGTAGAGCGTTAAAGGTGCTCTCAGTAAATTCTGTGAAGCCGTCCCAGTTAGCTTTGTTAAAGTTAACGAAGGAGCGGTTGACAACAGAAACAAAATCGGGAGGTTTCTCGATCGAGAAAATTGTGAGCAAATGGTTTGATGCGAGAGTTAGCATACGTCGCCAGGCTATGCTACTTATGAGACCACCATTAGCAATGGTAACATCGGGCGAGCTATTAAAGGTATCCATAACTCTGGTGGGGTCTTCGTCATTCATTGTGCAGAATGCCGAATCGTCAATCTGTTCCGCCAGCTCCATCCCCCTACGATCATTTGACAGGCAGGAATGCCAAAGTAGTGCGCGTTAAAGGCGCCTAGTACCAAACGGTTTTCACCACGGAGGAGCACGCCTATATTCGGGTGATATCCTGCAGAGCAATATGTAACTGGGGGATGTATATATTAAATATTTCGAGCTCGATATCGCCTGACCGAAAAGCTATGCCCTTACATTCTAGGGTAGTATCCCTGCTGTCGGTGTTTTTATCGATTAGACGATACTGCAAGGTGTTGTGCAATATGAAGGCTAGGCCACTACCATTATCTCACTCGCGATCCTTACGTATGACGTTGAAACCGGCACAACTCAGAAGATCTGAGCGACTGTTTAATTTAATGCGGTTTATTTTTTTTGGACCGCAGCTATCGATACGCGTTTCCGATTCATAAATTAATTAACTCCTACCGATCGAAACGGGGTTAGATCGGGTCAATTCCGGTGCGTAGAACTAGTGCAGAAAAGATCTGCCGAAGATTTATGGTCCTTTGCGCATTGGGAACGGCGAATATCGCTTTCGATGGAACTATGAGCTGTATGAGATATACGACGACAGTGACATAGTTCAGCGAATTAAAAGACAGCGGCTACAATCCAGCACTCCATCTCTAAAAGTATTCGATGCAGTACCCGCTGGGGGAAGCAGAGGAAGAGGAAGATCTCCACTCCGTTGGAAGAACCAAGTGAAGAAAGACCTGGCTTCGCTTAGAAACTCCAATTGGCGCCACTTTGCGAAAAGAAGAAACGACTGGCGCGCTGTTGTTAACTCTGCTATAGCCGCGTAAGCGGTTTTTACGCCAGTAAAGAAGAAGAAGGGTCTAGATATTGAAGAAAGCCTTTCTACAACTGCCAAAAATGCCAACAAATCAAATACGATAAGCGTCCAATAAAATCAAAATTTTATCTTACAGAAAGCCCTAAAAATTAAAATGAAATAGTGCACACAAATATTTTTTATTTCAAAAAACAATTCCTTGTAACAGCATTAGAAAAGGAAAGAAAATAACAGATAGAAACTGGCCCGCGAAGAAAACAATAATGATTGGCCAGTTTTCGAAAATCGATAAACAAAGTCCTTATGGATAACGAATTTAAGACAGAACGGTTACTGGTATGCCTTCGGGATGAAGGAATACAGGTTCATCTCACAATGCCAAATAGTCATACAGGAAATACGGACGTAGAGAGGTTTCACTCAACCTTGTTGGAGAAACTAAGAGGAATTGAGGACCCTGATCTTACAATAGAGATGAGAATGCATGTCGTTGTAGAAAATTATAACGATCGGTACCATTCTACCATCAAATGCACACCCCGAATGGCGTAGCAGTGCACACCAAGGCCGTAAAGAGTCGATTCGGCGCCGTTTGCAGCAACTCCGACTGATATCTGGACGACTTGGCGCATTTAACGTCGAGATCTTATGTTGAAAGCGTACAAAATACAGCTTGTGCAATAGCTGAAGCTGCTCGACCTTCCTATGCGACATCGCTTCACTCTATGGGCGATCCATGAAGATCCGATGTTTTTCGAATCAAATTTTGAGGTCCCTTTCTGGCTCAATGGTTATGTAAACCAGCAACCAGACAGCGCTATTTCCTACATCACATCAAGCGATGAATTTATTGATCACTTAGGTGAGCAGATAATTTCACGTATTGGGCCGGTCGATTGGCCATCAAGATCATGATATCACACCGTTAGACATTTTCCTGTGGGGATATGTAAAGTCTAAAGTCTATACAGACAATCCCGCTTATATTTAGGCCTTGGGCAAAAAATCAAGCGTATCATTCGCCAGTTACCAGTCGAAATGTTCAAACGAGCCATCGAAAATTGGACTCAATGCATGGACCAGCTGAATATGAATATGAATGGAGGTCTACACCTCACATCTATAATAAAAATAAATCCGATCCATTGGTCGACTTTTTCCATATCAACTCAATATATTAAATTTAACCTCTTAGGTTGTATTACATACATACATCACTTTTGAGGATGATTTTTTAACAATTTTCGCAGACGCGAAATAGAATATAGTAATAACACTAGGTTAGTCTATGACCCTCCACATAAGTTAATAAGATATTAATTTGATTGTTATCCATTCACGATTTCGTCGAACAGAGAATGTTGAATTCTTTCGCAACATTTTTTAATATAACGTTTTACCATATACAAAAGTATATCAGGGAGGATCCAGAAATAGGAGGGGAAATAAACATTTACTTGAAACATCAAAAAATATAGCAGTCTCTATACAGTTTAATATCATGGTGAACAAATTTCAAATCTTCTATTGAGTAGAAAATTTTCACAAATTTTTCGGTAACTTGTGAGCCAAGTTTTTAGAATCTTTCGAGAACTTCTTCTGCAATGACTTCAATGTTATGACGCGAGTGCAGCAACGCAATTCCGATCAATATATCATGAAGCATGTTCGCCCTCAGCCACGTTTTTATGCGGCGAAGGTTCGAAAAAGAGCGTTCAGAGCCCCAATCGTCACCGGAAGTGTGCAGAATATGCGAAGAAAACTATGAATTATGGGTCTACATTACAGTTCTTCAACGTTTCCAATGCAGTAGTCGGTAACTTGTTGTCTTTTGACTTTACTTCTGCCAATGGCACTGTTAGTGATCAAGTTGACCTAAGAGCTTCAAACGTCACACGACGTTGTCATTATCCAAAGACCTTTAAATGTATCCATCAAGCAGTGAATAAAGTTTTCCATTTCTTTGGTTTTCAAATCATATACTTTTTCTGGAAACAGCAAACTCAGTTGAAATCCATCCAATACTTCTCTAGAAAAGTGCGTTTGCCGAATTTATCGATTATTTCTACCAAAAGTTTATGAATCTATTACACCCGAACTTAAACTTTGTGTGCCGTGTCTACTCATATGTAATAATCAGTTCCGTATTTGCTTTCTCTTACTAATAAGTGTAAAAAAAGCTCATGCGAAATGTATGATCTTCTCAAAAATTTGGTTACCGCATTATTGGTTATTTTTTTAAACGTTTACAGTTGCTGACAGAAAGATAACTTGTCAATGTGAAAACTTATTCGAGATGTTCTCCACATGAAGCCTATCAGGTCAACTAGTCATCCATAATGCACTTGGATCAAATTAGGATCAACAGATGTAAGAGGCTCTTCAATGACCTTTTTACAAAGAAAATAGTTTCGCTGTTGAAAAAGTTTTTCATTAACAGAATGAAAAAAACTTCCAAAGACGCAGAAAATTTTATTGTAAGGTTTCAATGTGGTCACCATCCTACTGTAATGGTTTATTGGCGAATCTTCTGTAAAGGCGACATACCTCTTCACTTCGAAAAACGTGGTTAAAACTATGTGAAAAAACCAGAAGGATATATTAGAAAGGGTGGTAAAGCAATTAAGTAACACTTTCTTAGATGGAGATCTTCCTTGCGTCTTCCAGCAAGATTCTGTTTCAGCTCATAAGTCAGAAACCACCCAGCAGTTGCTTAAAATCAATATTCCTGTTCTCATAAATGTAGATGATTGGCCGTCTGGAAGTCCAGATTTCAATCTATTGAACTACAGATTTTGGTCAGAGTTGGAGAACTTGGCCTGTGGAATACTCCACAGAATCTTGACGAGCCTCAAAAAATATTTAATTCGAGCAGCGTATTAAATAGAAATAGAAACTGTGTGTGCTGCTATTCATCAATGCCTGAACCATTTGTGGGCTTGTGTTAAGGCAAAAGGTGACCATTTGGAATAAAATTTTTGTATATCGCTCATTTAATATATGAATTATTATAACTTGATAAAGAAATGTGTTATAGTGAACTTGTAACGGAACTTCTGGCAGAGGACGAACGGAGTTTCAGAGAGTCACTCGGATTTCAACTCGCCTCATCTTCCTGGTCATTTATATGTATGTATATATGTAACAGTCGTACCAAAAACACAATCAATTCAATTCAGTTCAGCATAGACAACATTGTTAATCAATTCGAGTAGCCACCAGCGTCAACTGTCCTGATGCAACACGAACAATCTGTTCTTCGGCAATCACGATCGTGTAAGCGGTATGTAGGTACCAAAACCAGTTGCAAGTATATCATGTCAGTTCATAGCGTTGCGACGATTGTTTGAATTGAAGTGAAACTTTGGGTAAACTATAAGTAAATCTATGGGTAAATCTATGAATATAGCAAACAACAACAATTTTCTGCTGGACTGATTTGAATCATGTGTGGCAAAAAATGTATCAGCTTTGAAAATGAAAATTTGCGTCTTTTTTTCCTGGCATAAAATGTTACAAATTTTCGATAATGCCATAGTAAATGTCCGTCAAAAACAATGGAAATTCCATCGAGAACGTACATACATATATATACATACATTTGTTGTATGTATGTACTCGATGGAATTTCCATTATACATATAACATATGTACATATATACATACATACATACATGTACATATATACAAACATACGTATTTGAAATAGAACAAAAGTGCACTAGTAAATCAGTGTTTAGGAGATGATTTACAAACCAAAGTCTGTCGATCATTTCAATAATTGAAGCATGAGTTTGCATCACTTATTTTTCTGCTGATACGAACGTTCATAAACAAATCAGGTATAAGCTGATCGCTAGTGATTCAAAGTTGTTCTCTATCGCTGATTTGAAGATAAACAGTGCGCTTCGTGTACACGAACTGAACTGACAGAATCAGACAGAGTAACGGATCAGTACTTAAGTATAAACAAAAATTTATTACTAGTTGCAGTTCTCTGATATGTACATACATATATAAACCAATATTAACCTCGATTATTTTTAGGTGATACAAACAACCGTTAGGTGAATAAAACTATTTTATTCCGTAGAAACATGTTGCAAGAGTACAGAATTAAAGTTCGAATTGTTGGCGCATCCACCGTATTCACCAAATTTGGCCCCCAGCGCTTACATTTGTTTCCAGAACTCAAAAAATGTATGCGTGGCAAGCGTTTTTTCATCAAATGAAGAGGTCATAACTTCTGTTGAAGCTTATTTTGAAGACCTTCCGGATTCTCACTTTAGGGATGGGATCCACAAGTGTATTAATGTTCAGGGAGATTATACTAAATAATAAAGTGTATTTTGAATCATAAAATTGTGTTTTTCTTATCAAACGACAAAACTTATTGAACAACCTTGTACTATGTAACTCAGGCAATTATGATCTGATACAGCATACACACATTGCTACAATATTGCTTAATTTGTTTTGATTTTACAAAAAAATGTTACTAACATGTCGAATAAAAATGGTTGAATAGTTATTATAATGCAAATACATAGCTACATATATATGTACGGATTCTACGATGTACCATAAACATATTTATTTTCTTACTAACTCATATATGTATGTACATATGGTATATAAATAGTACATGTAATTTTATTTCAACATTTAACCGTTCTCTGTGAGTAAGTTTAACCTTGTTTCTCATACTTAGATCTGTAAACGCCTCTAGAGTCGTATTTGTCTAGTAACAATTTCCACTCGCCTGGACGGTTCACACGAAGGAAATTTATTACCTTTTGTGAATTTTTTCTTTGGGTATCCGTACATTTTGAGCAATCCGTCTGTAGGGCATCAGGTAGTAATTCTAAACGAAAATTAGATTAATAACTTGATCAAAAGTATCTATAGTATACATATGTGCAGAAACATATGCATATTTAATGAATAATACTTACTTTTTAACTCGCGACCTTCTGGAGTGCAAGGACCTTTATCCATAAGACATTTAATGTAGTTAGTTAGAATACGATTATTGGACAAAACACCATCCACATCGACGTTATCAAATTTATTTGTGTACTGCTTTTGCGCTGCTCCATACTGAATCGCAACAACTATCAAGAATATTATGGCTGCCTTCATGTTTTCTAAAAATTAGACATGTGTTTTTATAAATTACATGCCATATATCGTTATGTTTAATTTCGTAAATAGTTTTTATTCAATAATGTCACTATATTTTTGTAACTTTATCGGTGACCGATTTTATAAATAATACAAAGTAATATGAATTTTCTTTTATTTCAAAAGTAATGTGTATATTAACCAAAGAGTTACGATTTAACACAAGTTTGGTATTGCTTGTTTAAAAAACTGATTGTTAATATATATATATATATATTTCTTTGTAAACATACATATATCATTTAATTTAAATAATTTAATGTTGTAATTATATTCTGACAAAAACGCTATATCAATCACTACAAGTAGCTTGTAAAATGTCCACATGATATGTATCATGTATGTATGTATGTACATATATTTGATTGTACTTGTAAACTAATATTTTGGGGCATATGTCGTATGTCGAAATTATGCTGTATAAGCATGTTTAAATGCTTATATGTATCTACATATGTATGTATTAGTATATATAGAGTTGTATAATCGCTAATTTTATGTAACCGGTAGATTTTCAACTATTCCGATATGTCTTCATTCACTTAATAAACTTTACGAGTGTCTTAGTGAGGAATTTTTATTTTAGTTGTTGAGAGAATTGGACGTGACAACTTTAATAATAATTATATTTTGTATGCATTTCTGATCACTCGATTGACTGTATGTATATATCTGCACATAGATAAGTAATGAATGAGTTTAATACATTTAAACATACCAAAATTTTATAGTAATTATTGTTTATGAAGTTAAGGGCTGAAACTCTCAGTAGAGAGGATCAAAATGAAGTTTGTAATATTCTCTTATTGATGCTGCCTCTTAACATTTTTGAGACAATTACTTGTATAAACTAAATTTTTTATCACAAATTATTAAACTATTTATAACTTTTTTCCACTCACTTACAATATGTGTGTTGTACGAATTCAAGATTCACAAAATTCACTCTGGACTCCTGGGCAGTTGGACTATAATTACATGAAGGTGGTATTTCACCAGTTTATATAGCCCAAAAATTGTTAACATACACTACACGTTAAATAAATACCCACCAAAATTTTACTCAACTTGCTCATTTATAAGTGTGGAAATAATTTCGCGGTGTTTCCTTCATTTACATACCACATTGACCATTTGCTTATAAAAAATGTTCAATTACATATGTTGTATAATAGAATAGAGCATTTTAATGATGCTATTAAGTACTCAACTTCGTTAGTACAATAAACGTTTGATAAAGAAGAGTTACTAAACTTTCTGCCTAAGATTGTATAAAAAGAATTCATATAAATAGTTTAAATGAAATTGAAAAATGTTCTCAGTGTACAATGCTCGTAGCCAAACCGGATTTCAAAAAAAGTTTAAATGAAGCTTCTTTCGTCTTCCTTATGTAATTAAAATATTGTTTTATTTATCTTTTTACACTGTATGTGCTGAGTGACTTGCCATTGAAATTTCGGGGAAAACATATAAAAGCAACTTTGACGTGGAAACAAAACAACAAAAATATTTGAATAAGCTAAGCGTAATAGCTTCTTGTGTTAATGCTTATGTATGAGGTTAAATGTCAATAAATAAATAATAATATAAGTAATTAGTCGTTGATTGAATGAGTTTTGAAGATACATATAAACTTATATAAAATTTATATGTATATATCTGTAAAACTCATTTATTTAATATATAATAAATACCGAAACAATTAATGTCAATTTATATATATCGAAAATATATATTATGAGACACAGTAAACAAAAACTGTATCTTGGAACTTTCCCTAATTAAAATTCGAATTAAATTTATATTAATATGTTTTTTATATTAATTATTTTATATTAAAAAACAGGTCATTTACTTTGGGATGCTTGTCAAAGGTTGACATGCCGTTCGTACTGAAAACCAGATAGGAGAGTGCATGTTGGACCTTGGAGTACATTCAAAATATTGTCATCATGTACAACAACAATTCATATGATTCAAGCTTCTACATAAAATTGGTCACAACGCATACAAAACAGTTTGCAGCAGTACTTTACGGTTAAAATTACTTGTAGTAATGATGTAAGAATGTATCGTATAAATAATAATTGTATACAATATCCACTCTAATTTAAACTTTTTAATTAGTGAGGATATTATTTGATTAGCTGTCTATGGCTATGTACCATAAAGTTATTACGGAAAGCTTCAAGTGGGCGACAGATAATTATGGTTAATGTTAAATCGAGCAAAAACTCGCATGATTTTTGAAGTTTGTGTCATGCTACAAATTTTCGCCATGTACGCCGAGATGCTTTTCCAAAAGTTCAATTTTGAAATTTTTAGAACATTTTAAATTGAAAACCAAAAAAATTGGCAAATTAGCTTTTAAAATATAAAAAATATTAATAAATTTGAAAAAAGTTCTGTGGCACTACTTCGTAAATTGTGTACAGAAATAGTGTAATTAATATCAAAAGGATTTTGCAGTAGTTTTTAAGTTATGCAGTACACCGACTTTGAACACATGATTTATGGCAAAAACGCTTAAAATTTTTAAATAGAAATAAATCTTATATAAAACGTTCATAAACAGGTTTTAAGAATATTTATAATGAAACTAAATCAGTATTTGATTTTAAGCACTAATCTACAACTCCATGCAAAAATGCCATTTTAGAGTTTTACTTCCAGTTTTAATAGGTTACAGCTAGCGTTTCAAATTTAAGCGCTATGGATTAATTGGGAGTATATGCCTTAAAATAAAAATGAATTGGTTCAATCATAAATGGCTCGGTAATCAGGTTACATTAGCGGCTAAAGTTGTTATCAGGTTATCAGATGTATTTTAAATTATTCGCTACTGTTGTTGATGAAAATGAAAACGTGAATTATCTAAATACTTATGTATAACCACAATTTTCGATGGAAAATTGTTCAACTGTTATTATTCAGCGTAAGTTCAATCCACCTCAATTATACAAGGGTACACGTTGGTCAAAAAGATTACGGGAAATATTATTGTAGCAACATTTTGACTGGACAATTTAATGGAGAAATGACCCTCTGGCCACGTTAGAATGTACGTTACGAACAGAGCTTGAAAATGTTTATAATTAAGAACTATAAGTATTTTTCTTAAAAAATAATATTGATCAACCCAAAGTGTATTTAACAAAGTGAAATAAGTATACTTACGACATTTACTTTACGCTTATTTGATATACATATCAATCATTGTGATTGATTTGTCAAAAAATTCAAATTTTTAAACTCAAAAGTATAGAAATCTCAATAAAAATTATATTTTTTTAAATAAATATATTCTTTTACTTCCGAATACTTGCTGCTTATGCAAAACAAAACATGAAAGCAACTTATCAATATTTTGTGCTCCAACTGACAAATCGCAACGAGAGGAATGGTAAATACTCGTAGTATGTGGCTTGCAATTCAGTTTGTAATCTAGAAAAACAGCGTAGACGGGTTAATATAAACAAATATGTATGTACATGAATTGTTTACTTTTTTATTGATGGATCTGCCCTTTTTCAGTATCTTAAATATTATCAACTAATTCTCTAAAAATTACTCATGAATCATTTCGTTGAAATTTTAACCCTGTGCACCGGATATTAAACTTTTTTATAGTTCGCTCTACATGGTGCGAAAACTGTATCCAATTACATTTACAAAGCAAATGCACTTGTGTATATCTGAACACAATTTTTTAAAATTATTTACAAAAGCATACTGGTGTTTTTTATAACTTTTGTCTTCACTTTGTAAAGGTTTTGCAAAATCATTTTAGGCTTAAAAGGTATTTAATAGTACCCGTAATAAGGATCAGCTACTATACTCAGAATTCAATGGTTTAATTATAAAATTGCGAGGTTTTTGCACATCAAAGTCATTGATGCCGACAATTCTTCGTAGGATGGGAGAGTGGCAAAGATTCAAAGTTACGCTCGCCAATATTTTTTTATAAATTATATTGAAGTAATTACTTGCTCACTACCTAGGTGACAAAATTTGGTACAAAGGAACACAATAAAGAGCACATCTATGGAAAAGGTTTTATTAAAATAATTTTCTTGGCACCGCCTCGTTAAATGCTTAATATACACATCTCCCAAACTTGCTGGGACTATTTCTTTCTAGCGCAAAAATGGTGGAATCAGATAATAAGTAAGCTAGTTTCGCATTATATCAAAAATTACTAAAAATGCGATAACTCTCTTAACAAAAAAATCATAATTTTTATCATTATCACTACTCGACCAATTCAAAAGTTTAAGTTTAATTTCTACGAGTAACAAATTAAACTTAAAAATATTTATTACTGAAGTAAATTACGTAAAACCAAAGCAAATTATTAAATATATAGTTCCATTTGTACAAAATTTTCCACAAAGTTTACTTTGGCAATCACACAATTAATCCATAAAGTAATAAATTTAACATTCATAAAAATTCGCAAACGATATTCATATCAATACAATCACATTTTCATTTAATATTAATGGGCACACCTAGTGTGAAATTTTCCAAAAAAAAAAAAAGATTTTTTTCCATATTTCGATAGGTTATACCTTTAAAAATAACATACTAAAATTTCATTTAATTTTTGATTACATGTTTAAAAGAGCACACGGCAGTTTTAGTTTAACGAAATTTTTTTTTAAAAAAAAAAATGGCATTGGAGGATCTTTTTTTTTGGCATATTTCGATAGGTTATACCTTTAAAAATAAAATATACCCTAAAATTTCAAATCGATATCTGAAACAGTTTTTATCACACGAAGCAACTTTTGTTACAGGCCGTTTAAAAGAGTCGCGCCGAGCCGCTCGGCAGTTTGTTTTTTCGGCATTCGTTTAACGTTGCATTTGAATTTTTTTTTAAATTAATATTTTGAATATATTTAAAAAATCAATTTCATCTTTTGGAGAATTTGGCTATGCAATCATAATATAATATAAATATTTTAGAAAATGCAGTGGAGGATCTTAATTTTTGTGAAATGTATGGAGGAGATCGCTTGTCATTTCAAAAATATTTAATTTTTTTCTTTTGACACAAATTTTTTAGTTTACCTATTAAAACATGGGTTATAAATATACCCAATCAAAATTTTAAAACAAGTTGATTTAAGGTAATGGGCGACAGCAAAAGATCCCAAAAATTAGCAACTAAAGTTGCTTCATGTAATCGCAAACTTATTGCGCCACGCTGGTCCGCAGTTGAATCTTTGCTACCTTGCCAGCAACGTATCAGTTAATTTAACGGGTAATTACCCAACTGCGGTACTACAGGTATCTTTTAAATTTTTTTAAGAGTTTATTAAGGTTCAATTGATATTTCATCTCTCTCTTACGCAAAGGACTAATGATTTTCATGTTGTGTTATTTACGTGATAATTTATTAAAAATTTTAAATTTTCAATGTATTGTAGTTTCGGTAGTTGTTTTTTGCGCTTTGTCGTCTCGACATATTGGCATTTACATGGCCGTTTCATGTGACATTCTTGGCTGCGAATGCACACATTTATTATAAGTAGATATGTAAATATTCTATTTAAAATAAGACGAGTTTAAGGTTCTACTTGAGCTTGTTTGGTGATACCTTGCCCTTAAGAAGGGTGGTAGATATTTTCTTTTTAAGCGGGTTTGATTATATCAAGACATGAGCTGATGAGGACCCTATAGCAAATAGCAAAAAAGAAAAAAAAAAAACAACAAACACATTCGGGAGCTGTAGCACATGAAAATTTTCATTTGCTCTGCTGTGCTACCGCTCCCAATTTTTTGCTACCGCTACGCCAGAGCATAGCGCAGAATTTAATTTTTTGCTCTCGCTCCAGCTTTAGTTTTTTACCTAACAAAACTCGGAGCAGAGTAGAGCACATACTTTACATTGTTATACTAAGGCTACGCTGTGGCTCCCGACAAAGTGAGAGCGGTAGCAAGAGTAAAATGAAATGCTACGAGAGTAGCGTAGTTTTTCAAACGCTGGTTAAATACCATACATCGAAATCGGCTTTATTACCTCGTTTTGTAATAATTTCAACACATTAATACCAGTTGGATTGTCTGCTGTATATAAGGTGTATATGTAGAGTTGGGCACACTCCTCTGAGGTACACCAGACCTTATCGATCGTTCATCGAATACGAAAATATAAAAAAAAATTCTATGTACTCGAAATCTATTTATTTGCTCTACAGTGTGAAGTAAAAAGTCCAAAAAATAAGGAGAACATTATTAGAGCAATATTTGGTAGCTTTATTGACATTTTTAGAATAATTTGATCGTGTCTCGATGACTTTTTTGAATAAATTTCTCTTATAACATTTTTAATTTAAAAAATTTAAGTCTTAATAGACAAGAGCGACTTGGTAGCAGTGTCGGGCAAAGTTTGCAGGTTAGAGTCTTTTTTAGACAATTAAGCCGAAACTCCTTCTCTAGGTGGTTTGCAAAGCAAGTTGCCTGTTCCTCATCACTTCGGGACCAATTACTAATCACGCCTCTTATAGGCGGTTGGTTGGAATCTACCGGTGAATTAATTTTCATTCTCTAGAATTTTTGCTTTTTGGTTAATTTTGGGCTCACTTTCTTTTTATAATAACACTGGTAAACAATAATCCACTTGTTTTTTGTGATATGAACAGAACAAAGTGTTTATTATGTAAAAACCTATAGTATTTTTGTTACGAGGATTTTTGTTAAAAAAACGATAGATATATTATTGTTATATTATTTTATTAACCAAAGAGTACCTTAAAATGTTACTGTCGATGTTTTTCGGCGATATTTTGTTTTTGCAGTATTCCTTAACAATGTCCAGCAGTAATTGGCAAACAAACTGACTCTCCACTTGACTTGGTACCGTTTCTCCATAGTCTTGGTGGAACCGTTCCCCATGTACAAGAACCCTCTTCCATTTCAGTCCATTGCCTTATTAAAATTCTTCATTAAACGTAATTTAATATGCAAAGGTGGGTGATACCTTTTTGGGATCAACTAAAGGTTCACTGGTAACGTGTTTTTGTCCCGGAGTCAGTGCCTGATGTACTGGCCACTGCTTCTGTACATAATGACAGTCTCTCGCACGGCTGTTCCATTTGCAAAGGAAGCAACAATATTTCGTATATTCTAGTTGCATTCCAAGAAGAAGGACTATTATTTTTAGGTCTTCACATATTGCCCAACCATACTCATGATAACGGATGTGCTCTAAAAGAACTTTCATATTCTCATATCATTCCTTCATATGAACCGCATGAGAAAAAAAAAAAACAGATGGATATTTGTTACCGTTATGAACCAATACCGCCTTTAAATTAAGTTTAGAAGAATTAAGAATAGACGCTAATTACGTGGATCATGTTTTTGTCCTAGTGCGTTAAACAAAAGGTTAATTTCTGAACAGTATACTAGATCCCCTTCTTGAAGAAAGCAATTTGTGAGGTCTTTCTGCCTTTTTTGTAATAAGTAATATTTACATCACTTTGGAGAAGGTTCCAACCTTTTAGTCTGGATGCTAAATGTTCTGACTGCGATTATGAAAGGTTTAGATCTCGAACTAAGTTATTAAGTTCACCCTGTGAAATTAGATGCGGCACTGTTGAACATCCTGGTAAATCAAATAAAGGATCGGTTGTCATTTCCTTTGCGGTTTCTGTAACATCACTTGAAGTCTAGAGCTAGTCGATTCTAGTTCTTCATCGAGACTCCAAGATTCTGGTGCTTTTGGAAAAGGAAGTTGTTCACTGTGTTTGACAGGTCTTAAAGCTGCTGATGATAAGTTACAGTACTTAATGTATGTTTAGACTTCGGTCCAATACCTTTAATATTCGTGAGGCAAAAATAGCAGTCTGTAACATGGTCTTTAGTTCTCTCCAAACCATTGGCACTGCAAAGGTAATTATACGATTTGAACCTTTTAACCAAGCCGCTAACAATGTTACACAAGTTTTACAACAGTTATGAGGGGACCATGCTTTGTTTTGCGATTTAAAAGTTAGTTCTCCGCACACATAACAAAAACTATTGCCACCATTTACGCACTGCCTAGGCATTGTACCAAAAAATCTTAAACACAGTAATTTCAAAAACGTAAAAGAATGTGAAACGTTTTGCTATCCAAATATAGAACACGTAACCGATTCGGACACCGTTAGTCTACTGATAAATTTTGTAAAATAAAATGATCGTAAAACACCGTAAAACACGCTGTTTACTTCAAACAAGCAGGCAGAACCGGTCTAAACCGGATAAGTCACTGATGAAATTTTATGCATTGTAAACTCTAAAGCCGCAGGTTACAGAATACCTGAGGGTTTTTAGCAAAATTATGTTTTCAGGTTTGACTCTAGGGTATCATACTGCATTAAAAACACCTAAGAATTTTTTATGTCACAAATTATGTGTCTCAGCTCATCGTTCCATCGAATCGATATTCGTTCCATCGCGCAAAGGACCATGCGAACCTTTCTCTCGATCGAACTCGACTCATCGGTTGCTGTCATCGTCCAAGCCTCTGCACCATATAGCAGGACGGGAATTATGAGCGAGTTATAGAGTTTGGCTTTTGTTCGTCAAGAGAGGTCTTTACTTTTCAATTGCCTACTCAGTCCGAAGTAGCACCTGTTGGAAAGAGCAATCCTGCGTTGGATTTCCAGGCTGACATTGTTGGTGGTGTTAATACTGGTTCCTAAATAGACGAAATTATCTACGACTTCAAAGTTATGACTGTCAACATTGACGTGAGAGCCAAGTCGCGAGTGCGACGACTGTTTGTTTGATGACAGGAGATATTTCGTCTTGCCCTCGTTCACTGCCAGACCCATTTTCTGTACTTCTTGTCCAGCCTGGAGAAAGCAGAACTAACGGCGCGGGTGTTGAGGCCGATGATATCAATATCATCGGCATACGCCAGCAGCTGTACACTCTTATAAAAGAGTGTACCTGCTCGATTAAGTCCTGCAGCTCGAATTATTTTCTCCAGCAGCAGGTTGAAGAAGTCGCACGATAGGGAGTCGCCATGTCTGAAACCTCATTTGGTATCGAACGGCTCGGAGAGGTTCTTCCCGATCCTGACGGAGCTTTTCGTGTTGCTCAACGTCAGTTTACACAGCCGTATTAGTTTTGCGGGGATACCAAATTCAGACATCGCGGCATAAAGGCAGCTCCTTTTCGTGCTGTCGAAAGCAGCTTTGAAATCGACGAAGAGGTGGTGTGTCGATTCTCCGTTTAGGGGTCTTTCCAAGATTTAGCGCATGGTGAATATCTGGTCCGTTGTTGATTTGCTAGGTCTAAAGCCAAACTGAAAAGGTCCAATCAGTTTGTTGACGGTGGGCTTTAATCTTTCACACAATACGCTTGATAGAACTCCCACGGTAAATGGCGCAGGTTGTGGGGTCTCTTTTTTTGTGCATTGCAAAGAGTACACATAAATTCCTATCATCGGGCATACTTTTGTCCGTCGGGCAATGGAACGTCCGCTCCATCGTCGTCGATTGGGGAATAGGGTTCACCACCCTTGGTGCTATGGTTTTGCTGCCATTCAGCAGGTTGGAGAAGTGTTCCCTCCATAATGCAGGATGTTCTAGTCATCCGTCAGTAGATCACCTCTGTTTTTCTATAAGAGTATGTCCGGTTTTGAAACCTCCTGTTAGTCGCCATATCTTTTTGAGGAATTTTCGAGCTTACCTTTCTCGCTCAGCTGGTCACACTCACATGTGTTCGACATGCATTTCACTCCAATTTGTCTGCAAATGTGTCTAACTTAACTTCCTTCTGCAGCTCTCGGTCTCTATCCCATCCCGCACGGGGTCGAGATAGGCAACGTGTCGACATGGGCCTCATCATCCTGTTTTTCTCCAATGCGACAGAGGTGATGGTTGGATTCTTTTCATACCTGCTTTTTGCTTATGCTGGTAAAACAATAAAAAACCATATTAGGTGATGGTTGATCAGCTTTTCAATCTCTTTGATTTTCATCATGCATACTGAATTTACCAATGGTTGTGCCAAATATACCTCCTTCGCCCATCTTGGCGATAAAGTTAGCAAACACGATTTAGACTCGCCACGATGTCAACTCTAATAGGTGCGCTCCAAGTGCTCATAGAAAACATCTTTGGTCACTTGCACTTCTCTTTCATCGGGGCGTGGGCGCACATGGGCGATATATTGCAGAACTTCGCTTTGATTAGGATTGTGGCTAGACGTTCATCCACCAGCGTGAATGTCAGTACTCGGCGTCAGAATCTCTCTTCCACCAGGAATCCCACACCGAATTTTTGGTCTTTTATATATCCACTGTAGTAAATGCCATAAGGACCCACGCGCCTCAGTCCTTGGCGGTGATGTCAGCCTTTACTCTTACGAGGACTTTCAACTAGTTAGGCAACGGCACCTTCCATTTAAGGGACCAGACGTTTCACGTCCATGCCTTTCAAAAGAGAGACCTCCCTTCTCATCTGAGCTGTTTTGGCGGGTCCCAAAACCGCTCGTGAGTTGCTTGATCCATATGTATAAAAAAATAATCGTTTCTAACCACTTCCAAGTTAATGGCGCTCAGAGAACTTTCCGCCTGCCAACTCTTTCAGAAATTTCATTATATATCGTTTTTAGTTCAGTATTTCTTGTTCGTGCCTCTCTTCAAAGGATAGGTACATAATTTAGCCTTATTAACTTATTACTATTGTGATCAGGTAAGTTACTAACTAACTAGACATTCAATATTTTGATAGTATTCATTATTACTTCAAGTACGTTCTTCGAGGCAGGGTCAATAAATGTTGGTTCCTCGCGCGGTTAGCTATACCTGTGTTGCAAATCATTAGAAAATTTGGTAAAGACTCATCTCTTTCGTTGGTAACCTTGCTACAGCTTACTGTCTTTAACATTATGTGCCGTCTCATCGTTGCCATCCTTTACGTGTATTAAAGTCAGGTAATCTGAAGAGAAATTTAAATCAATATATGAATGTATACTTGTTTTTACTAATTAGCATGGCTGTTCTCCCCTTGTTTGTAGGATTCGAGAAGTATGTAAAGTATGTTGTCGACTTTAGTCCAGATACCATGTTTCCCGAGATTTTATAAACGAAAGCCGTATAAAAGCAGATCCTCTATAAATTAAGGATGAAGCCGATCTTGATTTTACGTACGTTTTCTTTAATATTTCGGGGTTTGATCACACTCGTGTTCAATCTGGAAACACACTTACTTAAGGGGGTACTCCCATGTGCACGCATACATTTTACCACTTTTTAGGAAATTGTTTTTTATGTGATAACAAAATTCAAACATTTTATATTTTTTAATATATTTTATTTTATTTTTCTGTACAAAAAAAAAAATTTTTTTTCGTTTTTTACATTTTTAATATATTTTTTTTAAATCAAAGTAGTCCCCAACAAAAAAAAGTAGTTCACTGGTCATGGTGATAGCGGCTGTTCATGTTGTCTGAAATAAAAAAATCGAATGGATTATTATTCAGTAGTTCTGCGGCTATCGTCCTTATCTAATATAATCAATTTCATTAAAAAAAAAAAATGTCGAACTTCAAAAAAAGTCACGAAAATCTTGTTTTTTTTTCGTTAAAAATCGTTTAAAAAAATATGAAAATATTTTCGAAAATAAACAATTCTGGTAGGGGCGATAACTATAAATGAGTAGAAGAACATATGCAAATTTTAAAGCAATCGGTTGAATACTTTTTTTTTAGGACCATGACAGTTTCAGAAAATGATGATTCGAGAAAAATGCGTTTAGAAACGTAGCAGCTGCAGACTTGTCATGGCGCCTGGTAGACAGTCGCTTACGACACGTCGGCGACTATGAGCTGTAACTTATCAAATACTATGAATTTCGGTCTGAATTTTTCACAGCATGTTTTCAATAGGTTTTACTGTCAAAATATAAAAAAAATCGATTTTTCGAAGTGATTACATGAGAATACCCCCTTAAAACGTTTTGGCGTACGAGCGCTATTTGTTTGGCTTACAGTAACTTAAAATATTTTCTTCGACCATAAAATAAAATTAAACCTCAAACCTTTTCGCACTGTTATCTTTTACAACTTTCGACGTGGATTAACACGACATAATAATGTGATTTCTCAAACATCGACTGAAAAAATTGCAATTTTGTGCGCTAAACATCGCTTTGATGAGTTATTAGCTCAACGTTGTTCGACACCTAAATAGGTGGTTAATGCGCTCAGAACGCATGTTTTGAAGTTACCTCAATCAGAGTGGCAAAAGTGCTTCGAAAATTGGTTTAAGCAAAATTATATAGATCATAATGCAGAATATTTTGAAAAAAATATGGGTTGCGTCTTGGAACTTCAGTATAGCATCCAGGAGCTCTCTTTGATCTTTCTCCACCTCCGCTCTTCTACGTGTTTTCATTGTTATCGGTTGGGTGGCGCTTCTTGAGACAAAGGTACGCGCTACATACGCCCTACGCCACCTAGAACCTTTGGTATAATATATCAAGGATGGAGGATGTAGTATTGGCTACATTCCTCCTTGCCGTAGTTGGTGACCGCAGTACATCCTTAAATTTTACCGTGCGAAGTATGAGAACCTTCGTTTTCGGTAAGGACAGAATGCAACCTATTAAACCAACCTTAACCGACGAACGTTGGCATAGGCGGTCTCGGGTCTCCATCTAATCATGCGAAGGGCGCATTAAGCAGTTACAGCTCTACCTCTTTCCATTCTTCCGTTATCTGTCCAAGCGGGTTGTATCTGTCAATGAATTCCACGATAGCTTCTTAGCTATCTCGCCCATAGTCGCTGCCGCCGTGGACGTACCCAGGAGCAATGGCAGAAGTAGATTTACACCTCCTCCCTCAGTGTTATATGCAAAGCAAGTTATCAGCAAGAGAAGAACGGATACGTATCCGTACCTTAGCTAGTCACCGCCTGCTGGAACCACTAAGGGGTTTCCCCGACCATGTGCAATACTATACTTTTACATAATTTTGTTAAAATATCTTATATATTGACCAATATATAAATTTTCTTTTATACGGTATAATATACATAAGTATGTGAACTAGGGTTTTGATATTACGACATATCATTACCAGAAATATCAGCTCTCTGAATTTCATTAAGAAGAAAACCAATATATAAGGAATAAAGTCCAGCGGTTGTTTAAAAATTAAGGCAAGAGGACACACTGTTATTAGAAAGAATTTTTTTTTAATTTAATTACGATTTCTTACATAATGGCCGACAGAAGTGGTACGAAGTGAACCAGAAGCTCAGAAATATTTATATTAAGTACCTGTATATGGGAAAACGAAACTAAACTACGGTTCTTACCAATTGGTAGCACAAGTTATAGATATATTTCGATCTTTTTTGGATGTTTACTGAAATACCTTGAGGTCACTATTAAAACAAGTTTTATTTTGATAATTTCAATAATTTTTGATTTGAAAATGAAAGAATCAGAGGGCATTTAAAAGTTTTTTATATGGAAAGTGTAATGTGACAACAAACGTCACATTATGGCAACCCTGCAATAGTTGTCGGTTGTCGTATGAGATCAGTTCAGCGCGAACCGCATAATAAGCCGTACGTACATCGTGCCTAATGAATAAACTTCTAATATTTATTCTATAAAATTATAGATTTTAATTCAATTCCCGTCATATTACAGAAAGTAGGCGTGGTTATCATGCGGTTTCGCCATCTTCACAGGCAAATTAGTTTTGATATATAGGTTCAATTTTCACAACTGCTCCCGCAAAGTCCTTCCATAACATCTTGGTTGTGAAGTCTAATAGTTGTGGCGGATTTATTCAGTGAATTATAACACTTTTAGTCGGTTTGAACATAACCGTTATATGGGGAGCGGGCGTGGTTATTATCTGATTTTACCAATTTTCATAGTGTCTGGAAAGGTACTTAAATAACTTCTTATCAGCATGTTTGGTTAATTTACCTATAGCGTCTTTTCGACGTTTTATTATTCTTCCAGTATTATAAAACAGCATTATCTTTCTAACGTCAAACTGCTATTGTTTGAGGTGCTCACCACATTCGAAAGAATGGAGTCAATTTCACGCCCGTTTGGGCTTCTTCGTCCTTCTTCTACTAATGACTCTGGGTTATCCGCCCAAGGTTCTATTAGGAAAGAAACCAAAGCTTTTGAATTCACTTTGGGTTACCGTGGGACTCTTTGCGTAGGAGTATCAGCTATTGGTGGTATGGTTCTTCTGACACCATCCAGTCGTTGTTGCGTAGAAAAAGACTTCAGTATCGCAAAATCCCCTCAATTTATTTCCGGACAGAAGGTTCGGATAGAAGCCGGATGCGAGCTCAAGAGCTCCGATTTGGCCCCCGCCTCGGATCTTGATGCTTTTTAAACTTCTGACTAAAGCTGCCATTATTATTCCAAATTATTTTTAGCTGGTTATGAAGGAGAGTTTCACAGACATTACATTAAACCAATTGCTTAGTATACTTAAAATTAAGGTTTTCATGAAATCAAAATTTTGTTCCCTTTTTAATTAACCAATTATATTTTTAATCGAAAACAGTAATTTGTTGTTCGGTATTTTTTCAGATAGTTTAGAACAATTAGTTGGTAAGTTTTGATCGTACTTTTATAGCCTGATTTAGAAGTGGTAGATATGCTAATGCAAAAGCATTGTTAGCATTCGAGCTAGTCGAAAACAGCTTCTTCTATGATTTTGTTCTGTCATACTTATACAATGCAAAAACTATGTATGGTATATAACTAAGAGAATTAATTCAATTGCGAAGAGAAGCATTATCAAGTGTTTATTATGGCAAGCCTATTCTTATTAATACAATGTATGTATAAAAATACATATATTGAAATAGTTAATCTTTTCATCTGACCTTATGATACCTAAGTAACAGGGTATAGAAATAAATGCTTATGTTCCAAATATTATTTGCTAATTTAGTTATAACATAAATTGGTTTATTAAAATTGTGCTATCTAGTTCTAAAATGCACGACATAAAACACATGATTTAAACGTCAGCAAACTAAAAAAATCGTAATATTGTATTGTGATCTTATTATTTCATATAAATTTAAAATTTTGAAGTAACAATTTTTTTATTAATTCACCCTGTATAGGAATCTACTTGCGATAGTAATTTTACTTATTTTTTATTATTTTCTAATACATTGCGGAATATCCCACTAATTTCATTTTGAGGATCATTAGAAAATTAAATATAATTTGAATGCTCAAAGTATTGTGCATATATAAGTTGCTTGCTTTATTTTAATATGCCAGCTAGGAAGTGTTTTTGGTGTAAGATATATAGTTGGTATTGTGCACTCGATTCAAATAAATTAATTAAATAAAAATTGTAGGTAAAATTGTATTAGTGGCGCTATTAGGAGCGATCAGCTTGATTTTATTTGTAATTTCGCTAAAAGTAAACTTTCAATGGGCCCTTACACAAGAACACATTCGATTTCGAAAAGGCTTCCCCTCACAAGAAAATTGGATAGCATCGCCACATGGAACTTTGAAAAGTTACCTATTTAACGTCACGAATGGCGAAGCTTTTCTTAACGGTAGTGATTCAAAAATTAAGCTACAAGAGATAGGACCAATCGTGTATCGTATTAAGGGAAAAAATGAAATATTGAACCAAACTGACTCTAGTCTTACCTATCAGAAATTACGTTATGACGACATACAGTTTGACGCAGCCAGCAGTTGTGCTCCAGATATACTTAATCAAACAATAATTTTACCAAACTTCATTTTGTTCGGCACTGCTGCTAAATTCCATGATTGGGTTTTTCTTGTGAGACATGCTTTTAACGCTATAACAGTCAAGGAACCGGTCCTAATAAAAGAAACAATCAATTATTTTTTGTGGAACTTTACA
Organism: Bactrocera neohumeralis; assembly: GCF_024586455.1. Taxonomy (NCBI): domain Eukaryota; kingdom Metazoa; phylum Arthropoda; class Insecta; order Diptera; family Tephritidae; genus Bactrocera; species Bactrocera neohumeralis. The sequence goes on along the minus strand of NC_065921.1, from coordinate 31,291,080 downwards.
ACACCTGCTTTAAAGTCACTGTCCAGCTATGTACCAAATATTGTTTCAAACTGTGGGATGCTGCATAATGTAAATTTTATTAACTCATTTACTTAAATTTACTTATTTTTATTAATACAATGCCATTGCAGGCACTCAAAAAGAAGCAAGAAATATTCAATGTAAAAATAGGTTCAAAAAATGGTGTAAATAATTTTTTTAAAGTTAATTCTTTGAACCAAAAAACATTCTTTCCTGAACAAATGAATCGCTTAAAGAATTTAAAGCTGACAACTGGTTCTCAGTATTGTCCAATTGAGTTATCGGAAGCTTTTGATAATTCATTGTTTACACCATATTTGGATCCTGAACGTGAACTAACTATTATTGCTGGTGAAGCTTGTAGAACGCATCTTTTAAACTATGTTGACACTGTACATCATTTGGGGTTCAAAGGCTTTCGTTACGCTATTAACGATAACTCTGTAGAGAAGAGTTGTTTGGATGATGCTATGGGAATCAAGTTACATAAAGGAATGTTTGATGTTTCGAAATGTCTTTTTAGTAAGTCGATATTTGAAATAATCAATTTTACATTAAGAGTGAGAAAATGTGTATTAATATGCATAATTTTCTCTTTGTGATAAATTTAGAATATGAAATTTTATTAAAAAAAAAATGTCTATGCAACTCAAAAGCTTTTAGTTAAAAAGTAAAAATTTTATTTAAACTGAGCCAGAAATCTATAATATTTGTATTTGCCACATGTGGTAAAATAGATTTCATCTCAATCTCATTTTAAAATATCCAAACTGATTATAAGTACATAGAACATTAGATAATTCCTTAAAGCAGCAATGTTCCAACAAAATTAATGTAAGTCATTATAAAAATAGTAATAAATTGAGTTATTATTGTATGAATACAGATGACGTTCCCTCTGCATTTTCACATCCGCATTTCTATGGTTCGACTTACAATTGGAGTGAACATTTTGAAGGATTATCACCAAACCAAAAGGACCACGAAGCCATAATAGTAATAGAACCAATATCTGGTATACCAATTGAAGTAAAATACAGATTTCAATCAAATATTCCGTTACCTGATATGGCTGGTTACAGTAAAGAATTGCAGCGGTTCAGTAAAATGGTCATACCGACATTCTGGTATGAATATGTGAGTATAAATTTCGAAATACTACAAGTATCTTCAAGTGTAGAACATTCAAATAAAAAGTCACTCACTATGAATTGAAAGCGGACATAAGAAAGCATAACGAATATTATATTTAATGAAAGCTATTTTATTTGAAAATTGTGAAAGTTAAATTATTTTACATACATTCTGTTAAGGTTGCTTAATAATTAAAATTTCCTTTTTATATAGACTTTATCAACGTAGGTTTACTTCTTGTTCACCGTAGTAACTTTTTAACATGAATTTGTTTACATACAAGTATGTACATATATTGAGCATTGTAACTATATACATACATATATAACTTAAGAGTATATCGAAGATTTTGCCGTTGTTGATTTTCGTTTTCAAAAAGGGTAAACACGCATTAAACTGTTCTAAATTATTTGGAACAGTTGTATCCAATCAGACGGAAGTTGGTTGGTAAAATATGTGAGAAAAATTACGTAAAACGCATTTTCATTACTTGAAAATTTTGAGTTATGAAAACAAAACGAAAAACGGCTAATTTTGACATTATGGTTCCAATTACTTTTGACAAATTGTTGTTTTTGGGCAATCTATACAACCTTATATAATTGAATCACGGGCAGAATGAACTCAAATTATCGTCATTTTAATTTTCTGTTTTATAATTTCTTCTTGCTTATATTCATTGAACACATCAGAAAACTGATTTTTGGATATAAATAGAAAATTGGTGTTATTTATTTTCAATTGAGTGATATTAAAAACAGCTTAAAATATTAATTTCAAACAGCTTAATATATTAATCATAAAAAGTTTTAAACTTATAGTTTACTTGTAAGAAACTTTTTTGAATCTTCAAAACAATTTTTGATTTACAATGAATTTTTCATTCTTTAAAAAATTAAAATTTTTAAAAACATTGCAGCCGTGTATTGTTTTAACAAAACGAACATCAAAATCGATTTCTACACACACTACAAAGATGTTTAATTTTTCGGAAAACTTTGTCAAACATAAGGGGGAGGAAACTAAAAATGTAAAATGTTGGATAATAAGATATTAATGAGGTGTCAAAAAATCAATTTTCATTTTTAGCATCAACAGTTTTCAAAAACTAGTTTTCGAAAGTCTTAAAACATATTAATGTGTTTCAAAATTGAAAGTTTTAAAAATTTTGGGTGTTTTTTGCGGCGCAGACGATAGTCAAAATTCAAGGTTTTGCTGCAATAACTTTAATGTGGATCATTTCAAAAAATACGTCCTATTCAAACTGGCTAAGGTTAACGTACTTAATTGTGTTTAAATCTATCTTAATGTGCAATATAGGAGAGATATGGCAGATAATGAAAAATAATAAACAGTGATAGAGCTTATGATTTTTTTTTTCAAAATCGTCCCATTGTATTATAGGTATGTTGGTTTTATGACGTCAACGGTCGTGATCTTCTATTTTGTGAACGTTGCATTAAACTTTTTTTTTATTATTTTTAAGTTTTAATAGAGTCCTCCTTATCAAGTGTTATTAAAATATTTAAATACTTATCATACGGCTAATTTTTTAAACCCTACTTTATTGTATACGTACATACATATGTACAATGTAACGTAAACAATTTTCGAAGTTATTGTAAACTTTTATTGATTAATATATCCCTTACTTTACATTAATGCATACATAAAATATAATAAATGTGCTAAGTAACTAATATTAAGATGACATTCTCTCATTGCAGAATTTGGATGACTTGCCGCCGATGGTGCTTTTCTTCATGCGATTCAATGTGCATGTAACGCCAATAGCTCAACCTATTTGTACTGTTTTCTTTTTTCTTTTTACCATTTGGTGTTTTCTGTACACCTATGTTACTCTCAAAGGTGTAAAAATATCGCATTTGCTGTTAAACCTTTTAAATTACAAAAACAAATAAAGTAATTTTAAACGTATTTATAAAAGAAATGAAATTAAAAAACGTTTGGTATATACACATATGTGTGTATTTATAACACAGCACCTCCAAAAAATATATTTTTTGTTGTTCTGGACATCTTAGCAAAATTTGATATTTCCAAGTGTCCAGATTACAAATTTATTCATGAAAATATTGTATGTGTCTTCCGTTTTTTTCCTTAAATTTTGATCATATGGCAGATTTTTAATAATAAAATTTATTTTTTCAGTTATGATTAGGGTTCTGCACTTCCAGTTTTACTCAATGAAAATCTCCGTTTGGGTTTCAAAAGTAGTTTGCATGTCCTCAGAAATACGTAGATTGCCTTTTATATTTCGGGATTTGGCAACCCTAGTGTTGCAATCTGCCAACTGACAATTTAATCATAAAGTTTGACATTTTTGGTGTTATAAATACTTAGAACGTTTTGATAACGGTTGCAACTTGTGTTGTTTACAGTAACTTATGTAGACCAAAAATTGAAATAAACCGTGAACATTTACGCGCGATTGTGTTTTACGACTTTCGTCGTTGGTTAACTCAGCATCTATAAAGGAACTTTTGGCGATGCAGTCAATGATGGTGTGGTGAACTCAATCGAGGTCGGCACTTCAAGATAATGATACCGCCAAATTTACTACAATCCCTCAGTGGAAGTGAAAGGGAGGGTGAAACATCTGCGTCTAAGTTATTTTTTTTTTTTTCAAAGGGATTTAATACGTGATCAATTAAGAAATGGTATATCAATTTGCCTAAGCGTTGGACTTGGAAGGATTTGTGTTAATTAGATTTGTAGAAAGTTGCCGAATCTTGGTATGGAAAAGTCTAAAGGTGAACTATTTGTTAATGTTTGTAATTTAGGAAATTGTAGTGAGAAAGAGAGAGCGGTTCCAATAAGATACAAAAATGTTTAAAATATGATATCAACGTTGATGGACGATCCCATTGTAGCAGATTATTACTGATCCTTAAAAAAATGTTATCAACTGGATAATTGAAAAGTTAAAATCCCTTTTATGATATTTTTAATTGAGATATAGCATATGTTTTCGACACCTGTCTCTATGTTTACTTCAAAGTATCTTTAGTTTTCAAATCAAACCTGATAATATAAATATGTATGTATGTACATGTTATTTTATTTTATATTTTCTGGTTTTTGTAGTCTGCCGCTAAGGTATACATTGAGTTTCATTTATGAATGCTTCTGAAATAAATATTTAGTGAGTGATCGCATTTTTAGGAGTTTTCAACCTAGTTTTCATATGAGGAATGAACGTGGTTATGATCCGTTTTCTTACATTTTCGCACTGTAAGAAAAAATTTGCTCTCAACAGCAAGAGATTTGGGAGATATGTACATTAAACTAATTAGCGGACAGGTCCCCGCCCACTTTTTAAATCTACAGATGCTCCTTTCTAACTTGACTCCTTGTACTAAATTACAATTTTGTAGCACGTTAAAAGTTTTCGATCAACAGTCCTTAGGCGATCAATACTTTTATACTCCTTAGGAACATGTTGTGAGATTATAACTAATAATAAACTGTTCAATAATGTATTGGGAATAGGATTTCTTCAAGAAACTGAGCGTCTGCGTACTGCGTCGAATACTTTCAGAGCTGGAGTGTTTTCGTCCAATCGGACAACATGACCTAGCCAGTGTAGCCGCTGTCTTTTAATTCGCTGAACTGTGTCAATGTCGTTATATATCTTATACAGCTCATCGTTCCTTCGAATGCGAAATTCGCCGTGGACAAAGCGCAAAGGACCATAAATCTTTCGCAGAACTTTTCTCTCGAAAACTCGCAACGTCGACTCATTAGTTGTTGTCATCGACCAAGCCTTTGCATCATATAGCAGGACGGGAATTATGAGTGACTTATAGAGTTTGGTTTTTGTTCGTCGAGAGAGGACTTTGCTTCTCAATTGTCTACTCAGCCCGAAGTAACACCTGTTGACAATAGTTATCCTGCGTTGGAATTCCAGGCTGACATTGTTGGTGGTGTTTACACTGGTTCCAAGATAGACGAAATTATCTACGACTTCAAAGTCATGACTGTCAACAGTGACGTGAGAGCCAAGTCACGAGTGCGACGATTGTTTGTTTGATGACAGGAGATATTTCGTCTTGCCCTCGTTCACTGCCAGACCCATTTGCTTTGCTTCCTTGTCCAGTCTGGAGAAAGCAGAACTAACGGCGCGGGTGTTGATATCAATATCATCGGCATACGCCAGCAGCTGTACACTCTTATAAAAGATTGTACCTGCTCGATTAAGTTCTGCAGCTCGAATTATTTTCTCCAGCAGCAGATTGAAGAAGTCGCACGATAAGGAGTCGCCTTGTCTGAAACCTCGTTTGATTTGGCAGGTCTAAAGCCACACTGATAAGGTCCAATCAGTTTGTTGACGTGGGCTTTAATCTTTCACACAATATGATCGATAGAATCTTATACGCGATGTTGAGGCTTATCCCACGGTAGTTGGCGCAGATTGTGGGGTCTCCCTATTTGTGGATTGGGCAGAGCACACTTAAATTCCAATCGTTGGGCAAGCTTTCGTCCGACCATATTTTACAAAGAAACTGATGCATGCTCCTTATCAGTTCTTCGCCGCGGTGTTTGAATAGCTTGGCCGACAATCCATCGGCCCCCGCCGCTTTGTTGTCCTTCAGACGGGTAATTGCTATTCGAACTTCTTCAAGATCGGGCAATGGAACGTCTGCTCCATCGTCATCGATTGGGGAATCGGGTTCACCTTCTCCTAGCGTTGTGCGTTCACTGCCATTCAGCAGGCTGGAGAAGTGTTCCCTCCATAATTTAAGTATGCTCTGGGAATGGTCACTAGATCACCTTTGGGGGGTCTATAAAATCAACTATTACATTCACCTAAAGTGACAGTTTGGTATTGTTTTTGGTCTGGTGGAATCATCGGTTCGCACTTTTTGAATGGCATTGAATGGTCTCCAAAAACACCATTATACTATTTCTTGTGGTGATTGAAGTGATTGGTCTTTAGCAATAACCTAAACTTTCTTCAAAGTTTTAATAGTCAGTATTGATCGTGCTATTCATGACATACGACTTGATTTAGTGAAAGAGTACTCCAAAATTTGGTTCATCGAATTCTTTCCTGCAAAAGACGTCGTGGAGGATATTGGAATGATGTTATATTCAGAACTTAATTGTATCGATTGCACTTCACATTAAATCTAAAACATTTGAATTTCCTTACTATGGACTTAAAATTTTGCTCTGCAGCGATGTGCAGTGTAAACTTTATATAGCGAGACTCTAGTTCTTGTATAGAGAGAAAACGTTGTTGTGGGCTTGCATGGCTAGTAAGCTGATATTACAATTTGACCGGTACACAGCGCGGTGTACTGGGAGTCCTAGATGTCTTGACTGTGATGTCTGCGTTGGTAAGATGGAAAGGGTGATGTGAGTCTGCTCTGCCGAGGTGTCAACCACATGGTGTATCAGTAAACAGCCACTTCGGTCCCTAGTCAGGTAGTGTGTATTGGGCGCAGGAGTAGTTGTGAGCGCCGGTCGGTCTGTGTTTTCCGGGACTGGTACAGCGAAGGACAGTTATCAAGGAACTGATGTAGGAGCGTTGTCTCCTAGGATACAGTTTCTGTCCCCCCGCCCACTATATGCACAAGGAGAAACAAAAAAGTAATGGTGAATGAATTGAGAAAACATAACAACAACAATAACTGCAGTGTACATGACTGCATGACGAGCAACGGCACTCAAAGCCCTGGCAGCAGGATTCTAGTGGACTTAGCGTCGAAGATGACCTCTTTAGACGTGCACCAAGACTGGTGCGATCACCAAAGAAATGCGTTTGTCTCAACGATCGATCAATAACCAGATCCGTGACCCACTTACTTCTGTGACTACACACGCGGCCAAAGCGATTACAACAGAGTCAAGGAAAACAAACGAAATGTCCCTTTAAGGCTCACAGCAGCAGATTCAACGCCAAAAAGCTCCTGCGAGGATGAGCAGCTGACGCGAAAGTCTAAGAAAAAAGCCAGTCAATAGGAAGTACAAAAGAGGACCACTGCGTGCAAGAAGAATGATGGCAACATTCCTATAAAAGAAAGGAAAGATGAGGTAAAGGGAAATGGATGGACCCAGGTGAAAGGCTAAACAATAAAGCCGAAGAAGAAGGCTGTTCATGTTCCACGTCCGAGATCGGATGCAATTATCATTGCCCGCACTGGAAACATGTCGTACAGCGATATAATTAGAGTTGTCAAGAGGGAAGGTGCCCTCAAAGAGCTGAGGAGGAAGTCTCGCGAAACAGGAAGACGGCAAAAGGCGAGAAACCACTAGAAATGAAGAAAGCACAGATGACGAACACGGGTCCATATAAAAAGGAGATATGTAAGGAGCTAGGTAATCAGGCACAGATAAGAGCCTTAACGACATAGATGAGGTAACAACGAAAGAGGCAATGCGATCACAAATTAATAAGCTAAGCTCTCTCAATGAAAGTGCGATCAAAAGCATAAGACCAGCATAAAAGGTGATTACACCACGCCAAATGTGATAGCAGGCGATTTCAATGCGTGGGCAATTTATTGGGATAGTAACAACACAAGCAGGCGGAGTTTAAAGCGTTCGCCTTACTAGAGGCGGTGCTGCTAAATATCGGCAATAGAAATACCTTCGAGAAGAATGGCTGCGGATCGATTATAGATATTACGTTCATCAGCAGTTCGCTGGTTCGATCTGCACGTTGGAAAGTGTGCGACTTCTGCACACATGGCGATCACTGTGCTATTATGCTGGAAATCGACAAGCAGATAGGGAATCGAGGCTTTCCGTAAAAGCCATGGAAAATGGGGTGGAAGGTGGAAACGCTAGATGTGGATATCTTAGATCTCATGCGAGATGAAAGACTGTGTAATTCGATCGACTTAGATCGACAAACTTAAAAGCTGGTCAACTACGTAAGTAAAGTTTGCGACGGTGCCAAAGTCAGACAAAAAGCATCTCGAAGGTTCGCATACCGATGGAACGAAGAGATTAGCGCACTAAGAAGCGAGTGTCATAAGGCGAGACGCCTCTCCGAAAAAAGCTTAGGTACGCCAGAACACAGTCGACTCCATGAATGCTTTAAAAGAAAGCGTAATGAATTCTAGAAGGCTATTAAAAGAAGTAAGACCTGAAGCTTCAAAGAACTATGCGAGAAGGTGGATGAATATCCGTGTGGTAATGTCCATGCAATAGTAATGGCAAAGGTCAGGGGAGGAGGCACCAACCTGTGCTACCCTGCAAGAAAAGGTGTTGAAAACGCTTTTCCCTACGCAAAAGCAGCAAACGAGCAGAAGAATACCATCAGTGGTGGAAGCTTTGTCAATCGACGGGGGCAGTCGTAGAAGTGGCGGAGAGATTCGGTAATGCAAAGGCGCCTGGACTTGAGGGCATCCGGAACAAGGCACTTAAGATCGCAGCTAAACACAGCAAGAAGGATGAAATTTTTTCTCGGTGCCTAAAAGAAGGGGAACCAATTTGATTTCAGGAGACATTGATCCACGTGTGAAATGCTTTTAATTCTGAATGGTCACATATCATTAGGGCTCTGGCGGCAAGATATCTGCTAAGGATAATTAGCGGCTATATTGTCGTTATGATTAATGCGAGACTGAATTTCAAAGCACATGTTGAAAAAGCTTGTGGCAAAGCAATTAGAGTGACAGCGGTCCTGTCAAGAATAATGGCTAACACTGGTGGCTCCAGCCAGAGTAGGAGAGCCCTACTAACTAAAGTTAATCAGTCAACACTGTTGTAAAATGCCAATAAGGCAAAGGCAGTGACCAGGTTATGCGCCATTAGATTGTCCCGCTCATTAAGAACGTACTTGTCTGGATTGAGAGACAACACGGGGAAACACACTTTATCTGACTAAATTCTTGACGGGCCATAGCTGTTTTAGGGAGTACCTCCACAGATTCGGCCACCATGACGATCACAAAATACTCATTCTGCAGCAGCGCCGATGAAAATGCCGAGCATATATTTTTCTCCTGCTAGTGGAGAGAACCACCAACGAACAATAAACCAAAGGATGACGCCCGTTATAAGTTGAAATGAGAGATTAAGACGCAAAAGCGATACAAGAATTCAGGATAAGAGAACGGCAGCGGAGAAGCTTAAAACCAGCTGAATAATCTGGCAGGCAGTTTGTGAAGAGGCATTCTTGCTCAGCTTGTTCCTGCGAAGTAATGTCTAACGGCGGTCCCTGGAGTCCAAATACAAGCTAAAGCAGCCGAAGTTAAGGATTTAGTACGTAGGCGTACTGTTCCGTAAGTCCAGTAAAGTTAGATAATACTAACTGAGCATAATCACGAAAGAGGTGCATATTTATCGGACAATATGAATCGTGCATGTTAACTTTCGGCAGTATCTTTGGAAGATTTCACCTCTGAACAAAAAACACAAGAGCATCTTATGGTAGCTGCAAAATCGCTTATAAAAAATCAATATTCCAACCTTACAGACATAGAACAGCAACTCGCTCACATCTCGAAATGACTTCAGAAGTTTTTGGACATCCATAATTCCACTGGAAAATACGTTTTCGCCCTCATAACTTCAAGTCAAGCAGATCCACAAAACGTATGACAAACTGGCCCAAAAATATTCACTTGGTTGTAAACCAGAGGGACGTTAGCGACGGAAAGCCCCTTTCTTCCATCATCGTATCACCTCTTCATCACTGACCGTCACTTATACACACAGCTTCTAGTGAATGCAGGCTCCGAAGCCTCAGTTTATCCTCAGACACGACCATCAAATAACGAAGGTAACGATCGCCTACCAACACAACACCGGTGATAGCTTAAAACTGACAGATGTTTCCAATCCAATAAAGTAAATATCGTACACAACGCAGTATCATATCTGGAGTTCTAGTCAGCAGTCGTTCTCGGCAGTTAGCTCCCGAACTATGAAAGATTATTAACGCGGCTATCGCAAGACCATCAGAAAGCTAATGGTCATCAATTCTACCTCTCGCGCTCAAAAAGAAGGACGAATGGTGCCCATGCGTCAACTACCGTCGCCTCAACAAAGGTACTATACCAGATCAGTGCTCTGAAAATAAAACCGTAATCGTACACGGTACACCGACCTTTATCATGCATGCAGTCTAATTCCAGCGGCGGAGAAAGATGTTCATAATCACTCAAAGAAAACATCCAAGCCACTCCAGCAGAAATTGTGTTTGGTGAGACAGTGAGGTGAGGTTTTAACACCATCAAATCAAACCATTGAAGCACCTGAACTCGTTAAAACGCAAAGAAAATAATTTATAAATCTAACGACTATGCCGGCTTCTGGATATAACCGAGTATAACCGAATCTTTATTCCACAGGATTTCGCAAATTCAACACACGTTTTTATTCGAAATGACTTAGTCAAACAATTATTTTCATCACCATTTGTAGGTTGTTTTTTATATTTCAGAATTAAAGAATAAAAATAAATATTAATCATCGAAAATCACTTTATTGTTTTTCAAAATATTCTGTACTTATATCTATACATATTTGCAATCAATAGCCAATTTGCCACGCTGATCTGAGGTATCTCCAAACAGATCACTCCTAAAATCGATGTTTTCAGTGCTTAAAAATGCAGTTCTTTCAGTCGATGTGTGAGAGCTTGCATTGTCATGGTGAAGGCTGATCCAACTTCGGTGGTTGGGTCTCAAGATTTCTTGAAAAACAACTGACAATACTCGTAAAATAGTTATATACCACCCAAATCTACTGCTCTGTGTTGTTCTAGTGGTATGGTTGCGGCATGTCTAGTTTATTTAACAAAACAGGCAACCACTTGCTTGGAAGTGCTTCTTACGCGATACTTTGTTGGATACGGCTTATTTTGAAACACCCATACAACCGACTGCTTTTTACTTTCGGGTTTTTGATGGTAATTTGCTTATCACTCTTTTATTTGGGGACGGAAGCTAGAGGTACACTCCTGATATTTTTATCATACATAAATTAAGCTATAATAATAATGCATCGAAACACACTTCATCGAAGCTGCTTTTGACAGCAATTTGGTCGTATTTTGGTATCCCCTCAAAAATAATACGGCTGTGTAAACTGACGTAGAGCAATACCAAAACCTCCGTCAGGATCGGGTAGGACTTATCCGAGCCGTTCGATACCAGACGAGGGAGGCGACTCCTTATCGTGCGACTTCTTCAATCTACTGCTGGAGAGAATAATTCGAGCTGAAGAGCTTAATAGAGAAGGTACAATCATTATTAAAGTGTACAGCTGATGGCGTATAGCAATGATATTGATATCATCCTCTGCGAAAGGTATGCACCTTGCTGTGGTGCAGGGGCTTAAAATACATAGACCCGACAGCTCACTTCGTTGAGCCAAGGGTCGTACGGCAAAGATGAACATCGACATAACAATAACCAAAATACAACTACGACTAGGAAACAACCAACGCCGACGACAATAGACAACGGAAATAACGGCGGTACTGTTGCAGGCAATGGAGGCTCAGTGGCTAAACGCAAGTTCAGTTTCCTGGACGCCCTATCGCCTGGGAAGCGAGCGTTGTTTGAGGAGCATGCCAGGGAGGATGATGATGACATACCCTATACAGCGGTGCTCAGCAGGCATCATCCACTCCACCCGCTAATAACACGCTAGCCACTCCGAAACTCCCCAAAGCAGGACCAGCTCAGGGGAGTCGCAACGAACTTGCACAGCAGGAGGCGCGGGCAAAAGAAAGAGGAGGCGCAGGGGAAGACTGCCCCCTCTACCACCAGCAGGTCGTCCGAGTGGGAATGATGACCCTCGTAGGAAGGGTATGAGCGGTGTCAGCTTAAAATGGTACCTTAGGCACCTCCAGGAGGGAACAAATTCTGAGGAAGCCGAAGGGCTGGCGAGGAACAGGGTCAGAGGCGACAGTGTCTCCCTGGCCTCGAAGGTGCGTAAAGGCGCAAATACCGCATCTAGCAGTAAGAGGAGCAGCGGGGTTCGGGGTGGCGTACCTGTCAACGCAAATCCAACCATTAGGACTGGTAGCGTAAAGATGGCAACCAAACTCCAAGAGGCAACGGGGCAACTACGCCCAGGTAGCTGGAGGCCAACTCTTCGCAGTGCAGATATGCGGATGCCATAAAAGGCATACAGGAGGGAAGTATTAGACATCACTCTGAGTAACGAACTCATGTCGGGATGATCTCACAGTCGAGGGTGTCGTCAGAACCCTCACTGTCAGGCCACAGGATCTTGAGATTCGGGCTAGGGGTGGAGGTCATGGAAATCCACCCCAAACGTATCCCCAAAAACACAAATTGGACCACTTACCGGGATGCGTTAGAGCGAAATCTGAAAGCTGATTGAAAGTCGGTCAGAAGTACAACGGCCCTGGGACTGGAGAGCAGGCTATCTGCGCTAAATCAGGCCATCACAAACACGTATCACTGTAGCTGCCCCCTAAAGACGATCACCAAAGGACGCAACTGCCCCTGGTGGTCTAGAAAACTCTTGGAACTCAGATCAAAAGTACGTAAGCTCTTCAATAAAGCCAAGCGTACTGGGAACTCGGAGGATTACAAAAGCAACCTAACTGCTTATAATAAGGAGATTAGGTCTGCAAAGCAGGAGAATTTTTGAAAACGTCTTCTCAACACCAGAAGCAGCTAGACTACACAAAGCTCTGGCCAAGGGGAAGACGAACACAGATCTAGCGATTAAGAAATGTGATGGTACTTATACGACCACTGCGGAGGAGAGGGCTACGGCACTCTTGCGAGCGCATTTTCCGGAGACAGTTGAGGAAGACCAGTGCCTACCTGTCGTAGAGCACAAGCCGTCTCGCCTGGATTGGGTAGTCGCAAGGAAACTGTTTACTGCGGACTCAGTCAGGTTGGCCACGGCCTCGTTCGCCAAATTCAAGTTTCGAGGGGCGAATGGCATCTTTCCAGCGCTTCTGCAACAAGGGGAGCAGATTCTACTGCCACACCTTGTACAGCTGATGAGAGATGGCCTGGCGCTGGCGTATATCCCTGAACCATGGAGGACAGCAAAGGTGATCTTTATACCGAAGGTGGGTAGGAAAGACTACTCACTGGCTAAATCCTTTAGACCGATCAGTCTAATTTCCTTCCTACTAAAGAGTACCGAAAAGATCTTGGACCAGGAGAAAAGGTCAAAGGCTCTTATAACTGCACCCCTGCATGCGAAGCAGCATGCCTACAGAGCAGCCAGATCGACCAACACTGCCCTGTACCAGCTAACCTCGGAGATACAGAGTTCGCTGGAAACCGGGGAGGTGACGTTATGCGCCTTCCTAGACATCGAAGGTGCCTTTGACAAGACGTCGCACAGGAGCTAGGCAAGGCCACTGGAGAAAGGGAATGTGGTACCAACAGTGCGCAGGTGGATAGAGGCCGTTTTGCGCTCCAGAATAGCAGAGACCCCCACAGGGAGGTGGGCTATCCCCCCTGTTGTGGAGCCTAGTCATGCAATGGAATCCGCTGCCAAGGACATGCGGACGACATTGTTATCATAGCCAGAGGCAAATTTGAGGGTACTCTCTGCGATATCGTACAAAGGGGACTAGGCTTGGCCAAGGGTTGGTGCAATAGCGTAGGACTAAACATCAACCCCTTGAAGACGATCATCGGGGCTGCTTGGCCTAAGAAACCTAACACTCGGAGACAGAGAGGTAGAAATGGCACTGATGGTGTGCAAATAAAAATGTCTCTATTATTATTCAAGTTATCGCTTGTTTGGACGGACGGGTGGCTAAGACTAACAATCACAATTTAATTCGTCTCGTCATCCTGATGAACTTGATATATTTCTTCTTCTTCTTAATTGGCGTAGACACCGCTTACGCGATTATAGCCGAGTTAAACACAGCGCGCCAGTCATTTCTTCTTTTCGCTACGTGGCGACAATTGGATATTCCAAGCGAAGCCAGGTCCTTCTCCACTTGGTCCTTCCAACGGAGTGGAGGTCTTCCTCTTCCTCTGCTTCCCCCGGCGGGTACTGCGTCGAATACTTTCAGAGCTGGAGTGTTTTCGTCCATCCGGACAACATGACCTAGCCAGCGTAGCCGCTGTCTTTTAATTCGCTGAACTATGTCAATGTTGTCGTATATCTCGTACAGCTCATCGTTTCATCGAATGCGATATTCGCCGTGGCCAATGCGCAAAGGACCATAAATCTTTCGCAGAACCTTTCTCTCGAAAACTCGTAACGTCGACTCATCGGTTGCTGTCATCGTCCAAGCCTATAGCAGGACGGGAATTATGAGCGACTTATAGAGTTTAGCTTTTGTTCGTCGAGAGAGGACTTTACTTTTCAATTGCCTACTCAGTCCGAAGTAGCACCTGTTGGCAAGAGCAATCCTGCGTTGGATTTCCAGGCTGACATTGTTGGTGGTGTTAATACTGGTTCCTAAATAGACGAAACTATCTACACCTTCAAAGTTATGACTGTCAACAGTGACGTGAGAACCAAGTCGCGAGTGCGACGACTGTTTGTTTGATGACAGGAGATATTTGGTCTTGCCCTCGTTCACTGCCAGACCCATTTGCTTTGCTTCCTTGTCCAGCCTGGAGAAAGAAGAACTAACGGCGCGGGTGTTGAGGCCGATGATATCAATATCATCGGCATACGCCAGCTGCTGTACACTCTTATAGAAGATGGTACCTTCTCTATTTTGTTCTGCAGCTCGAACTATTTTCTCCAGAAGCAGGTTGAAGAAGTCGCACGATAGGGAGTCGCCTTGTCTGAAACCTCGTTTGGCATTGAACGACTCGAAGAGGTCCTTTCCGATCCTGACGGAGCTTTTCGTGTTGGCCAACGTCAGTTTATACAGCCGTATTAGTTTTGCGGGGATACCAAATTCAGACATCGCGGCATAAAGACAGCTTCTTTTCGTGCTGTCGAAAGCAGCTTTGAAATCGACGAAGAGGTGGTGTGTGTCGCTTCTCCTTTTACGGGTTTTTTCCAAGATTTGGGGTCCAAAGCCACACTGATAAAATCCAATCAGTTTGTTGACGGTCGGCTTTAATCTTTCACACAATCCGCTCGATAGAACCTTATATGCGATGTTTGAATAGCTCGGCCGGTAATCCATCGGCCTCCGCCGCTTTGTTGTTCTTCAGGCGGGTAATTGCTATTCGAACTTCTTCATGGTCGGGCAATGAAACGTCTGCTCCATCGTCATCGATTGGGGAATCGGGTTAGCCTTCTCCTGGCGTTGTGCGTTCATTGCCATTCAGCAGGCTGGAGAAGTCTTCCCTCCATAATTTAAGTATGCTCTGGGCATCGGTGACTAGATCACCTTTCGGGGTTCTACAAGAGTGTGCTCCGGTTTTGAAACCTTCTGTAAGCCTGTCGGTCGGAAGGTTGCCAGGTAGAATTTTTCTCTCCGCTGCGACACGGCATCCTTGTCGTACCAGTTAATCTTTTGCACTTTCCGAAAACCAATGGTTTCGTTTGCAGCTGTACGTAAAGAGTTTGAACTGCCGTTTCACAGTTCCCTTATACCGAGTTGTTGACGAGTGCTCTCAGAGAGCAGGAGTGCAAGCCGAGTAGCAAATCGTTCGGCTGTCTGTTGTGATTGCAGCTTCTCGACGTCGAACCTTCCTTGTGTTTGTTGACGTGCGTTTTTTGCTGCACAGAGGCGGGTGCGAATCTTGGCTGCGGGTGCGAATCTTGGAGACTGAATTTACCGACCGTAGTGCCAAATATACCTTCTTTTCCCAACACTGGCGTTAAAGTTGCCAAGCACGATTTTGACATCATGGCGGTGGCAGCTGTCATAAGCGCGCTCCAAGCGCTCATAGAAAGCATCTTTGGAACCATCGTCCTTCTCTTCCGTCGGGGCGTGGGCGCAAATCAGCGATATGTTGAAAAACATCGCTTTGATGCGGATTGTGGCTAGACGTTCATTCACTGGAGTGAATGATAGTACTCGGCGACGGAGTCTCTCTCCCACCACACAACACCAAACTTGCGCTCCTTTATATGGCCACTGTAGTAAATGTCACAAGGACCTACTCGTCTCTGTCCTTGTCCCGTCCATCGCATTTCTAGGACGCCGGTGATGTCAGCCTTTATGTTAACGAGGACATCAACCAGCTGGGCAGCGGCACCTTCCCAATTAAGGAACCGGACATTCCAGGTGCATGCCCTGATATCGTAGCCCTTATTTCGTTTGCCATGGTCGTCATCAAAAGGGGGGTCGCTCATCCGAGGCTTGTTGTTCCTTTTCATTGGGGGTGTTGTTTTACGTGGTCAGAGAACTTTCCTCACTTGCGTGAACTTCTACACATGACTCCATCCTCCCTTGATATATTTAGCTCAGTTTTAAGTGCCACACGCTATCAATAGGTTAACAATTCTTCTGTACTCTCTCTGCATATAAATTTCAGAGATTGGTGCGTGAGATATTGGAATACAAATTGATTATGATGAATATTATAATTTTGATGGTAAAATTACCATTAACAGAAGAAAGTAGCTTGGTAAATAGATTGATTTATCAGATGACCGTAAATTAAGTTAACTAAGGTGGTAACTGAAACGTGTGCGATAGGTCGTGCGAGAAACGAGAACGGGCAAGTCAAAGCTTAGTGCAAAGTAGGGACGCGCAATGAAAATGATGACAAAATGACATGAATGGTTCTTCTGCATTCCTGAATTTAACCCTTGATGTCATTTTACAATTCTCTAAGCGAAAAGAATATTCGTGAAAAAATCTTACCAAGCCTAAGAATTGTTTTGTAGCAAACGAAAATCGTAGTACTAAAAGAATGGTATGGAAAAGCTGGAAATCACTATAATCGGTTCATTCCTCTTGATGACATTTACGTTGATTTTAAAGGCAAGTAAAAATTCGGTTTCGCGTAAACCCAGCTTTTCGAGTTTTCCAATCATACGCCTGATTTATATAAATAAATAAAAAAGAATTTTATCAAGATTATTTAATTTATTTATTGTGTAATATATATATTTTTTTATTTATTCGAAAAAATCTGTTATTTACAACTTGTTTAAGCAAAACAAAAGATTTCAATAAGGCGACAAACTTGTCAAACCGTCAAAGTAAACACATTCAAGTATCAGGAGAGAAAATCTTCCAATATAAGAGAATTTATTAGACTTATAATGAGCTTTTATATAGAAGTAGTATTCGAATCAGTTATTTGTGTATTTATTTAAAATAAAAAAGTTTGAAAGCTCAAACTATATTTTTAAGCTTAGGTTCGTTTAATTATCTTCTCTTATCCAAAACTGCTACTGAGTTATGGTTGTTGTAAAAGTTTGAGCAAAGTACAACCTGCTGAGCAGGTTTTGTTTTAGCACAACAGTGTTCAATCTGCAATCGACGTCTTGTCTTTAGTCTTCCAGAGATATCGTTGGCATCGTGTGCCAAGTGGCTTAGTTCGCTGAAGTAATATACATACATTGAAAATCGTGTTTCTGTAGTTCGATACGTGAAAAGTTTTAAGGTAGTTTTTTTTTTAACGTAGTTAGTTAGGTAAATGTACATAAGCAATGGGTTTAGTACTAAAAAACGTAATTTTTTCCAACTCCAGTTTCAGAGTTTACATGTCAAAATTAAAACTTTCTTTATTTTTACGTGCATACTTTAACATCAGTTAGGTATATAACAAAATGACTTGGTCTACCCATATGTCTATATATTAAAAACGTGAAAATAACTCAATGTACTTAGGTATAATCGCATATAATTTGCGAGTATGTGAACGTAATCATGTGTTTGTGAGCATTGATGAATGTATGGGTTAGTTCCATTTCGAAAATAATCGTTATATATATGTATGTAGGTATCATATACATACATACTGTACATGCTATTAGTTAATAAAACTGATATTGGAATTATACATATAGAGTCCGGTTAATACGCGTAAACGTTTTTCCTGCCTCTTTCTACATATATATATAGTATATGGATATGTATATACATACATATGTATGTAAATATACAAACATAAGTATTTGTATGCAAGAGAGTTCATGTATCACCAAGCGTCTTGTACAGTTTTACTGATACACGCTAAATTAACGCAAGTATTTGTTATATAAAATTTTACCCATCTGTATATAAATGTATATACATATGTATATCATGTATTTTCCTTATATAGATACATAAGTGTTTACACTTGCGAAGTATTTCGAGAGGTGTATTTTGTTTATTCCTTTACATAGCTAAATATGGCTAAATAGCGAATACAAGTGCATGTACATATGTAACTTATAATACTACTTATATCAGTATAAATATGTATTACATATACATACATATTCACGAATACGATAATTATTATTTATGCTTGTGTGTTAACATACATATGTATCATATCATATATATGTACACGTCTGCGTAGATATATTCGAAATGCTTCTTGATCACCTTGGAATAAAAAATAATTGCATGCCACTTTTGTACGATCTTGGCTTTCTTCTGTGTCGCTTCTTTACACATTCATAACTCTGCGAATTCACAAATGCATTTATACACATGTATATATATATATATATATATATATATATATTTATTGTTTGCAACAAAGACTTATTTTGCTAAAACAGATATTTTATGCGTACCGTATTGATGTGGTGCCACCTATTTGTGTTTTGTACAATACCTTAAAAATATAAAACTCCAGAAAAAAGTGAGTCATTACCTCGAAGGAAACGTGATTAGGATACGAAAAGTTTAATTACAGATACAAAACGCTATATTTTCAAATAAAAATCGCATGAGCTTTCATTAGCATACTTATGTCCATTTAAATATAATATATTCATAATTTCGCAATGTTACAAACGACTCTTTTAATCACGTACTTATTTTATACAGATTTGCGACCCCGGTCAAGGTAGTAAATTTTATATGTATAAATGGATGTACTATACATATTTGTATGTGTGTGATCAACGGTTTATGGACCTTGTACTGATTGTACATATGTATATAATTCAATGTGTACGCATAAATTAATATATTATATATAATATATTGTTTACATAGAGAGAAGGTTTAAATATATACATGTGTACATATGTTTATATACATAACTATGGTTGAATTTGCATTAGTAATTATATTAATTAATATTTAGTTTCCATTTAATTATTTTGAAAACCTTTAATCAAATCAAATTTTGCCTTTAGTAATAAATTCTATCGGCCTTTTTATTATGAATGACTGAGCGATGTAACAAAGTTTATAACACGTAACACCCAGAAGGAAACGTCGGAAACCCTATAAAATTTATACATACATATATACGTATACATTGTGAATGGAAAAGTACCCGGAAATTGTAAATAAAGCGCAAAATATTTAATTAAGCTTCAATACTTAAAGTTCAAAGTAATCCCCACCATATATAATACACTTATGCCAACTTTTCCAGTCCTTGAAAGACGTTTCATAACAACTCTTTGGGATGGCCTTCAGCTCCTTGAGCGAATTTGGTTTTATATTATCGATCGACTGAAAACGGGTTCCATTCCGGCGATTGGCGACTTGTTTGTATGTCAAACTCGTAAACCCATGTCTCATCGGAAGTTATAATGCTCTGCATGAATGTGTGATCGGAAATCGCACGATCAAGCATGTACAAAGTGGCGCGTTTACGGTACTCTTTTTGAAAAAAAATTCACTTTTATTGAGACGAGTCGAGCAAGAACGCCTTTCATACTCAAAGATCAGATGTCGAGCTCTCTTGCCATATCTCTAATATTTTCCTGGCGATTTTTAAGCATCATATCTTTCACTTTTTTAATATTTTCATCAGTTTAAGAGGTCGAAGTTCGTCTTGAATAAGGCATGTCTTCAACGATCGCTCGACCGTCTTTGAAGGCTTTGTACCACTCGTAGGCTTGTGTTTTTGATAAAACTAAATCAAAGCCTTTTCCAACATTCGCAATAATTCCACAAATAAAATTTGGTTAGAAATACAAATTTTGAGACAAATTATTTGCTAAATTTTTTAAACCATTGTAAAAATCGCAACGCAATACTGAGGAGATGAGCCGATATATGTATATCAAAATAGGTTTTGATTTTAAAATTCAAAATTTGATTTTAGTTCAAAATTTCAACCGGTAAATATTATATGTCTTCTGTTCACCAAGCGTTGCTCTACAGGAAATCGAAAAAAACTATACCAGATGCGCAAATAAACTGGCAGCACTTGTTGTGCAACCCTGCGCTAACATGTCGTGCAATAGCGCTATGGTTCTTTCTTATCGAATTTATTTTCCTTTTACTTTTTGTTCGAAAAGTTTTCAAAACTGTTATCCCTCCCCCTAATAGTTTGAATGTATGTACATAGTACATATCTTCCAAATGTCCGTTATCTTGGTCCACTTAGGTTGATTTTAATACGCACATATGAAGCAGAATATATTTGGTGAAAAAATGACTCTAAGGCCTATAATATAAGTTAATTCTCGTTTTCTTCTAATAATGAATACTGAATTCTTTCGCAATATTTTTTAATATAAATTTCTGCCGACACCAGTACATATATATTTCCTCGTCTTTGATCCTTGCAAATTTCGATAGTATAAAATATTCGGTTACACCCGAACTTAGAGCCCTTCCTTACATGTTAATGATATAGTTTTTAACATTATGACAAAAATATGATAGTTGCAAACTACTAATACCACGTTTTTTAATTTAAAATTTCTAGGAAGTGGCAATGCAAGGCCGAAGGCACACATTTTGTACGAAGCTCTACAGTACATATTTACGAAAATGGTGTAAGTAGCATATTTTTAATCTTTTGTTTTTGATTTCAGTTACGAAATTTACATAATATTTACAATTGATTCGTAATTCGTTAGATAATACAAAAAAAAAAAAAGAAAATTTCAGTGAAAATTTCGCGACATTTTGTTTTTTTTTTCAAATAGTTATAATCGAAAAAAGTACTTCGTCCAAGTTTTAAGGAATTGGTTCTCAAAGACCTGTGCACAATTTCATGACGATCGGTTGAGTAGGTCTCGAGAAATTGTGCCAACCGTTTTCGAGAAAAACGCGTTTAATATTTGTCATTTTATCTTTCCTTTCCGCAGTATTTCATCCTACTACTTGTATGATTTTTTTGTTTTCAAAAATTATCTATCAGTTTCAAAAAATCAGTACATGTAGAACGACATACAATATACAATATTTCCAAAATTATACGTTCACTTAATTTGCTAAAATATCTTACTCATTGGCTGATATATTCGTATACGCTATAAGCCAACTGGAGGTTTGAAATTCTGACAAAAGGCACTCATAGGTATATAGTATGTGGACTATTAGAGGTATTGAACCAATTTATTTAAAAGGAAATTATTAACATATACATACATATATGATATTAAGTCAACCTGAACTTTAAAAATCTCTATATTAGGTATTCGATGGCTACTGAAAGTATTGACCCGATCTATTTCTTAGCATCAAGGCAAGTTATTACCATTGTTATATTTCATAAATTGAGGGATTTTTTCGGTAAAATAAATTTCAGCTCAGGTAACCACTTGATTTGTACATCGTAAGGCGAAAGACTCAGATGGAAGTTTATATTTTATTACATGGAACGTAGAAAAATGTTAGGTTAGTGTCATGTACCATTTGGTTGAAATTAGTTCAGTAGTTCCATAGATACCTAGGGATGGGCGGTGCCACGTTCATAGTTTAATTTTAATACCGGTTCCCATGAAACTCTGACTATTTTGATAGAGAAATTTAATGCTACTGACATTTAGCGCTACATATTATCGGGTGGAAATAGATTTCGACACAATCGTTATGTGGTGAGAGGGCCTGGCTACTAGCCGATTTCAGTTATATACCCGACTCCCAGTTTAATATATTAAGGGCTTACGGGTTTCAAAAAATCCAATTTTAGAATATTGTCCTAAAATTTCAAGTTGATCCGGGTAATAGTTTCGGAGATACAGCTTTGAGAACTGGTGCGCTCGGGGCTGGTTAGGTTAAGTGCGCCGTCTTTAAAGGAAAATAATTTAAGGCGATCTGTGATGGGGAAAAAAATCTCTTACTTCAGATGGTATTAAAAATATATACATTATTATGGTAAATTTGCTCAAAATCGGAAAAAGATCCCACTAAACGATTCAGTTCTGCTTTTTTACATCTGCTACTACGAAATAAAAAATTAAGGATGAAATAAAAGACAGCTTTGAATCTTTTTTTAGCTTTTAAGCACTAGTCTACTAGCTCCAATCTAACTTTAAACCCTATGTATCAGTCAAAATATTTTAATGAAATTAAGTGGGCCCGTTTTTTTGTTATGTCGTTTAACACTGAATCTAAACTCCATATCCTCAGTATAATGATTCAATTCCATAAACTCCATTTTTAAAATGACGGATAGTTATGGTGTATTTACATATTTAATTAATATTACATGTTGCATATTTTTTTAGGGATTACTATAGCATTCGCAGTATGCCTCATTATTCTTGGAATCCTGGTTACTTGTGAATTTACAGCGCTAATTAATATAATAATAAACTATCAAGTTGCTCTTCGCCGGGGAAGCCAAACATTTGGATGGTGGGCTAAGCCACCTGTGGAACCGAAAATATCCGTTTACGTTTATAATGTCACAAATGCAAACGAGTTTTTGAATAATGCTTCCAAACCAATTCTTGATGAAGTGGGCCCTTATGTTTACACGTAAGTCTTATACGTATACCAATTTCAACTATATTTGTATATGTAGGTACGTATGTGTATACTGTATATTCTTGGAGGAGTGAGCGGAAATAATAATTTTTCTATTTCTCCCCTTTGGTTAAAATAAAGTTAAGGTATTAATAATTATTTACTGTTGTTACTAAAAAATCAAAGGTTGGTGATAATACAGGGTGTTTATTGTCACGATAAAAGAGAAAATAATATATTTTTACATTATTACATTTTAGTACATTAAAAATTATATGTTTTTCGCATAGTCAAAGTTGGTGATCAGGTTAAAAGTAATTTAGTACTTACGAATCGTTTAACGTCATTTTACAATATTCAAATAATCTATTAACATTTCTTGAAAAGTACTGAACTTTTTACAAACTTTCTTATAATAAGTAAAACTCACAATCCCAACTAGACGATGACATTTTTTCATAGCAGTAACAACTATTTTGGTACATGTTTACTATGACCAAAAAATTTCAGTAGAAATATACTAACTAGCTTAATAGATAAAACCTAGCTTAAAAGATAAAACCTCGTCATTCTGTGTATTTCAAAACATTAGTTTCGTTCTAGCTACAAGCGTTTCTTAATCCAAGGAACTAGCAGACGAAAGCACAAGTTGAGAGTGTAAATAGCTAGTTTCTGTAGAAGAAACTGCCATAGGAAGAAACAATTTATTATTTTGGTGGTTTTTGGCTTATGCCATTTTTTTTTAAATAAAGGAGTTCGTGACATAATTAGCATACATACACTAAACATTATAATCATTGTTATAATTAAGTAGATAAGACAATTTTGTCTATATTCTTAGTTTAATTATTAGTCAACATCATTTTTGTATAATAAAATTTATCAATAAATTAATAATAACATAATATTTATGTTTATAATCAATAAGTAAATTTATAAAAAAAAAAAAATATTTTACGCCTTGCAGAGAGTCATGGGAGAAAGTCAATATTGTTGAAAATGAAAACGGCACATTAAGTTATAATTTGAAAAAAGTTTACATTTTCCGAGAAGATTTGTCATTCGGAATGGAGGATGATGTTGTAATTGTTCCTAATATACCGATGTTAAGTGCAACGTCTCAGAGCAAACACGCAGCTAGGTATGTGGTTTTGATTTTTATTCAATTCTCATTTAAATAAGGTCATTTTTATTCACAATTCGCTTTCCAGATTCTTACGACTTGCCATGGCCAGTATAATGGATATTTTGAAAATAAAGCCGTTTGTTCAAGTCTCTGTTGGTCAGCTGTTATGGGGCTATGAGGATCCACTTCTTAAATTAGCTAAAGATGTTGTACCTAAGGAGCAAAAGCTGCCATATGAAGAATTTGGGTTAATGTACGGTAAAAATGGGACGTCTACCGTAAGTGCAATATACAATATTTCATTTTCCTTCATATATGGTCATAATACAATTCCTTTTCCAGGATCGTGTAACAATTTTCACAGGAGTAAATGACATAACACAGTATGGAATAATCGATAAATATAATGGAAGATCATATCTGCCTCACTGGTTAAATGATGACTGTAATAGATTAAATGGAACAGATGGTTCAATATTCCCGCCACATATTGAAAAGGATCGCATTCTATACGTATACGATAAAGATTTGTGCAGACTTTTACCACTTGTGTTTGAAGAAGAAGTACATATCAAAGAAAGCATCGTTGGGTATAGGTTCACACCACCCGAAAATGTATTTTCAGACGTTGAAAGGAATCCCGAAAATATGTGTTTCTGTCCAGCAGGACAACCTTCTTGTTCACCAAATGGGCTATTCAATGTTTCCCTTTGTCAATATGGTACTAACATTTAAAATCTCAATACTATTGTATAAAGTATTAATTAAATTTTTTATATTAATTTATTAAGATTCCCCAATTATGTTGAGTTTTCCCCACTTTTATTTGGGTGACGAAAGTTTTCTCTCTGAAGTGGAAGGAATTTCACCACCCGATAAGGAGAAGCATAAATTTTTCATTGATGTTCATCCGGTAAGTGAAAATTTTCTTTACATAGTATAATACATACATATCTATGTATAATAACACAATCCAATAACAGAAAGTATGTACTAAGAATTATCAGAATTTAACTCTTAATGTGCACTTTTTTAATATCATAATAAATATTTATCTCTTTTCTTTCTTTT
This sequence comes from Bactrocera neohumeralis, assembly GCF_024586455.1. Taxonomy (NCBI): domain Eukaryota; kingdom Metazoa; phylum Arthropoda; class Insecta; order Diptera; family Tephritidae; genus Bactrocera; species Bactrocera neohumeralis. The sequence goes on along the minus strand of NC_065921.1, from coordinate 31,266,046 downwards.
TTATTGTATACGTAAGGGAAGGGAAGGTATTCGACAACTTTCCACGAAAATTTAGTTTATTCCAATTGTTGCTTCCTACGAGTTGTTAAATTGCTGGGTGAATCGCAAATTTTATTTGCAATATTAAAGGATAGAATAATAAAAACATTAATTTTATTTTCATAATACACTCCCGCCCAACTTATACATATAATCACTGTAACTTAAAAGCATACCCCGCCGCTTTGTTGCTCTTCAGACAAGTAATTGACTTCTTCATGGTCGGGCAATGGAACGTCATCGATTGGGGAGTCGGAGGAGTCTTCCCACCATAATTTTAGTATGCTCTGGGCATCAGTCATTAGATCACCTCTGGGGTTTTACAAGAGTTTGCTCCGGTCTTGAAACCTTCTGTTAGTCGCCGCATCTTTTCGTAGAATTTTCGAGCAGCACCCCTGTCGGCCAGCTTGCCAAGCTCTTCGTACTCACGCATTTTGGCCTCTCTCCTTTTTGTCTGCAAATGCGTCTCGCTTTCCTCTTCAACTCACGTCAGTCTCTCCACTGCGACACGACACTCCTCATCGTACCAGCTATTCATTTGCATTTTTCAAAACCTGTCAATTGTGATTGTGGACGTGTGGTTTTTTCTGCGTATCTTGGCTGCAACAAAATAGTGGTCCGAGTCGATGTTAGGACCTCGGAGTGCTTGCACGTCTAAAACACTTGAGACGTGTCTTCCGTCTATCACAATATGATCGATTTAGAGAAAACCATATTTCGGGTCCCGGCGAAGTCGAGCACCTCAACCCATTTGGAGATGTTTTCTTGTGGAGGCGGATTTTACCGACTGTTGTGCCAAAGATACCTTCTTTGCCCACCATGGCGATAAAGTCATTGAGCATGATTTTGACATCGTGATGGTGCTAGCTCTCATAGGTGCGCTCCAGACGCTCATAGAAGGCATCTATGGTCACATTGTCCTTCTCTTCCGTCGCGGCGTGGGCACAAATCAGCGATATGTTGAAGAACTTCGCTTTAATGCGAATTGTGGCTGGACGTACATTCAACGTGAATGACAGTAATAGGCGTTGGAGTCTCCCTCCCACCACGAATTTGCGCTCCTTTATATGACCACTGTAGTAAATGCCACAAAGACCTTCTTGTCTGTAACAAAATAGCTGGTCCCAATTAAGGGTCGATGAACATTCCAGGGTCAATAACAAATTATGAAGTAATATCGTAGGCCTTATTTCGTTCGCCAAGGTCGTCATCAAAACAGGCTGTTGATAGTTTTTCATTGTCTTCATTTTTAACTATCACAACGGATGTTCTTAGGCTACCCAGAGGATACTTGGTCAAACACCGAAAGTCGTGACCTGCTTGAACCATATGTAAAAGAATCGTTTCTGGCCAGCACTATAATACTTATAATTATTTTCGTTATTTTAGGAAGATTTATGTCGGCATATTCGGCAGAGAGTATTATTTATATATGAAATTGTTTCAAAATATTTTTTAGAGTATACTTAAGCAATGCCAAAATTAATGCAATTAGCCCGCCCCTTTCTCTGCCCCAATAAACCCTATTAAATGATTTTCGTCTTTCCATTATGTATTATTGGTCTATACCTTGGTCTAAACCTCATATAACTAATGTATTCAATTCCGACACATCGTCGCGTTAACGTCTATGAAACAATGCTTTCCGACTACCGATCGGCCAAATTAAAGTAGATCAAAATCAATGTTATGTTAGAATTATCTGGTTGGTGGCTTTTTGATCCGGAGACAGCCAGATAGCTTGATGAATTTTACTATGTCGGAGTCTAGTAGTATAGATAACCATATTTCGGGCCCCGGTGAAGTCGATCAGCCTCAACCCATTTGGCAATCATGGATGTGCCAAAGATACCTTCTTTGACCGCCCTGGCTTTAAAGTCACCAAGCACGATTTGGACACCGTGACGGGGGTAGCTCTCATAGGTGTGCTCTAAGCGTTCATAGCAGACATTCACCATCTTTGACGACGGTGATGTTAACCTTTATTCTAACGAGAACATTAACCAGCTGGGCAGAGGCACCTTTACGTGGCGGGTCCCAAAGCAAGCGCTCAACCCAGTGCAGGGGATTGTTTTGCCTTCTCACTTTAGCTCGACTTCAAACGGAAGTTTTTTAGCTACCCAGAGGATATTTGGTCTAAGATCGGAAGTCGTGTACTGCTTGAGCAATATGTAAAAGAATCGCAACTGGCCACTCCCAAGTGAATGGCACTCAAAGAGCATTCCTCACTTGCGTGAACTTCTATACATAACTCCATCCTCACTGTATATACATATAGCAATGATCAGCTCGACGAACTGAGTCAATTATGTCATATCTGTATATATGCGAACTAGTCCCTCAGTAGATACTGATTAGATACCGCTAATTTGCCGGAATCGTCCATATCGGACCATTACAGCATATAACTGCCATACAAACTCATCGCTCATGCTTTATGACATGTACCGGTTCAGGGTATTATAGCTTCAGTTCAGCTGAAATTCACGTTTTTTTCTTGTTTTTTACTTTTAATTAGAAACAAAAGTGCTTAAATAAATAAAATACTAACTTCAACAATAAAATTTTAAATTTATTTCAGACGATGGGAACAACTTTAAGAGCTCGTGCTCGTGTCCAGATCAATTTAGCTGTCAGTCAAGTTTTCGATATAAAACAAGTGGCTAATTTTCCTGATATTGTCTTTCCCATTTTGTGGTTTGAGGAAGGCATAGACGAACTACCGGACGAAATAACCGATTTAATGAGCTTCGCCGCAACCGTGCCGCCAAAAATTCGTTTGGGTATTATAATTGGCCTTTTTTCATTGGGTGCTTTTCTTTTCTCGCTTGCTTTATTCTGCTTAATAAGAAGCTCGAATAGACAAAGCACCCTTCACCTCGAAGGATCTAATTATTTAGCAACAGCACAGTTCGATTTGACAAAAAAGAAAGCTAAGGAGTCGAAATAAAAATATTCCATACTACGCGTATTTTATGTAATTATTAAAAACTTAGATAAGGAAGCGGGATATGTATAGTACATTGGAGCAAATATTGCATATTTTTTATAATATTTAACCTGTGTAAATATTGATACGTATATGTATGCATTTACATACATATAAGTATGTAACCATACTACTGGTACATATGTATATAGTTTTGGGTTTTGTTTCCCTAATATAATTTTTTTTTTTAAGAAAGCTTTGGAAGAATTTTTTACGAAAGTATTGAGCAGACAAGAGTAATCAATCATTGGTTTTCAAAATTGTATTTTCATCTCTTTATTTCGAATAATAAAACGAAAAAAAAAATAGTAAAAAATTTTGAATGATTGAATTTTATTAAGGGATTCTTTTCAAAACCAGATAAGACCACACAATTTTTTTACAGAAAATGTTCGTATTTAATGGGCCTGCTCATTTTTTAATATTCAAGACTGAATAGAAACCTTTTTTTTGTCGCAACAATGCTTTTTGGTAAAAAATATACACAAAGGGAACATTCCTAAGTATTTGATGTCCATATTGTTAATTTTTTTAATATAATAAGTAAATTGAATATAATTGATTAAAACATATCAAATGGTTCTCCCTGCAGTTAAATTAAGTTAGTTTAATGTAATGGTAGTCATTTCTATTTCTGTATATGTTTGCAAATATTCGTATATCTATAAATTAAATCTGTTTTCATAAAAATCTACACAAAAGAATTTCATGCCAAATTAGAGAATTATATGGTTTTAATTATATTATATTGTAATTGCGACATTGCAAAGTTTATTATATATATATCTACAACTTAAAAACTTTCCAAATAATTAAAATATAAACATACATACGTATATATATATATATATATATATATATATAAAAATATATATATACAGGCTTATAGTATGTACATATGTGTATTAGAATATTATAATACTCAGTAAAAGGAAGCGGGTGTCTGAATATTTATATTTGTAATATAATGTTACTCATGTGTATTGAAAAGGTAGTCTTAAATATTTGTAGTAAATTTTGTTTTGGGATTATGCTTTGTGTTTAACTAGAATAAATATTGTTTAACTTATTTTATTTTCTTGTTTTTTTTTTGTTTTTTAGACAAAAATATATAATGATTATGTAATATGTATCGCACAACTAAGTAAACACCTTGGTGTTACCATTCTTTGGATTTAAAAAAGTATCTCTTTCAAACAACTGTTCAAAAGTAAAGTTTTCGAGATACTTCCAATTTCTGCTACTGCTCGCCAACAATCCAATTAATAAATATAAATAAAATTGGGACATCTGTTTGTATTATTAAAATATCCCCTTTTTATGATATACCAAAATCACTGAATTTTGCTGACTTTGTTTCTTCCTGATAATCTCTGAAACGACTGGACCGTTGGCGGATACATAATATTGAAAGTGGGAGGCGGGCGAGCGCTCATTGTGCTGTCAAATTGATAACCAAATTAAGCTTTATCTAGCAACTCCGTGAATTTGATAAAAGACCTAATTATTTTCCATCGAGCTGCCCAATGTTTTTTAAGTTGAAGCAGAGGTGGACATATTAGCTCTCAGTGGCATTTTACACCGTTCGGACACGCGTGCACATTTTGAGGGCTAGATGAGGGGATCATCGCGCGCAAACATGAAGAGGAAATTGAGAGCAAGGTATTTTACCATTTCTTATTTACAAATGAGTGCGCGCCTATAAATATATGGGTAGTTGCACTGTGGGCAACAATTGTAAAAACCATTTTAAGTTTCCTTATAAATACCATAAATTTATAAAATGTAAGACAAATAATAGAAAGTATAATAAATCTTTCGCAGGATGTTCTTTGGTTAAAGTTCCAGCTGCTTTCAAAATGCTTTATTTAATGAAATCTCCATTGAAAAATGACTGGTTACCTAAAACTATTTTTAGTGCAATTGCATAGCTAATATGGATTGCACCGCTACTATCAACAGAACACTCCTTAAAGTACAATAATCTAGATAATACGAGTACCATATTTAGAACAACTTATTAACTTAAAAACCTCTGCTTTAATGTTGTCATAAGTTCATAAAAAATCGGTACGGGATTCACCTGTACCGATCATATTCTTCTATTGCCTTTGAATATTGTATTTCTTCATCTGAACATGTTTTTTACAAAGCAGACATTGTATGCTGCCAGAGCTTTCCTGACATAAATACTTTTCTTCCCATTCCACATTAAATGAATTAATTTTTCTTTTTAAATTTTGGACACTGTTCTCACGCGCTGATAACGTTTCTACACATTTAAATTATAATAACTTTAGTTTATGAACCACTGTTTCTTTAAACATATATTATATGTGTACTAATAATCCCATACCGCGCAAATATATTTTTATACTCTCGCAAAAAAGTTGCTAAAGAGAATATTATAGTTTTGTTCACATAACGGTTGTTTGTAAGTCCTAAAACGAAAAGAGTCAGATATAGGGTTATATATACCAAAGTGATCAGGGCGACGAGTAGAGTCGAAATCCGGATGTCTGTCTGTCCGTCCGTCCGTCTGTCCGTCCGTCCGTCCGTGCAAAATGCATTTATAAAAATTGAGATATCATGAAAAAACTTGGTACACAAAATTCCTTTTCCATAAGAAGGTTAAGTTTGAAGATGGGCAAAATCGGCCCACTGCCACGCCCACAAATTGGCGAAAACCTATAAAGTGTCATAACTAAGCCATAAATAAAGATATTAAAGTGAAATTTGGCACAAAGGATCGCATTAGGGAGGGGCATATTTGGACGTAATTTTTTTGGAAAAGTGGGCGTGGCCCCGCCCCCACTTAGTTTTTTTTACATATCTCGGAAACTACTATAGCTATGTCAACCAAACTCTACCGAGTCGTTTTCTTCAGGCATTTCCATATACAGTTTAAAAATGGAAGAAATCGGATAATAACCACGCCCACCTCCCATACAAAGGTTATGTTGAAAATCACTAAAAGTGTGTTAAGCGACTAACAAAAAACGTCAGAAACACTAAATTTTACGGAAGAAATTGCAGAAGGAAGCTGCACCCAGGCTATTTTTTAAAAATTGAAAATGGGCGTGGCCTCGCCCACTTATGGACCTATTATTATTTTAACCATATCTCAGGAACTACTCGACCGATTTCAATGAAATTCGGTATATAATATTTTCTTAACACCCTGATGACATGTACGAAATATAGGTGAAATCGGTTCACAACCACGCCTTCTTCCAATATAACGCTATTTTGAATTCCATCTGATGCCTTCTCTGTATAATATATATACATTTGGAACCAATGATGATAGCGGAATAAAACTTTACAAAAATACGGTATTTGAAAAATATGTAAATGACGTATAATGAAATCTCGATTATCACTTTATAATGCGAGAGTATAAAATGTTCGGTGACACCCGGAATATTATTATAGCCCTTTCTTACTTGTTACTTGATTACTTTTGATTTATTTGAAAATATGTGTTCCCTTTCTAAAGTGCGTATTATTATTTTAATACATTTCCAGAGGCAACTTAGATCTATAAAATTTAATAAAATAAATATAGAAAAAAACCTCAATTCTTTGTATATTTTGGTAAAATAACCAAACTGAAAAAGATCACAAATCATATATATTTATAAGCATTTTCATTAAATGGAACTGCAATGTGTTTAAAGAAAATATATATTATGGTCACAAGTATCTTTTCTTTTTTATATATGTGACCTGGTCTACGAAAAGGCAGCTAACGTGCGAAAACTAGTTTTCTGGGAAACAGCTGTTAAAAATAAACAACTCGTTTCGTCAGTTTCTCGTTATCTCATTAATTGTTCTCCTTTCCAGAGGCTTCAAGGACGTCCAGTAAGTGTTGTTTTTGGTCGGAATATTATTATAGTTCATCGCGTAAGTTGCTAGTGTTGAACATTTAAAAAAGTAACACTGAAGAAGTGACGTTTACTCTAATACCGCGCAGCTGCTGTTGTCTTGTTTTCATTCGTCTCTCTTTCCGGATGTTCTGTTATCTAATTTGTGTAAGTGTTTCTGTTGATTATCGTCTTCGCATTTCGCATGAAATGAAACATGAGTGTTGATGAGGAGTTCAGTGCCGTATACGGACAATATTTCCATGAAAAGGATGATGAAAACAATGAAGAGAGCGATTATGATGAAGACGAGGTATGTGTATCTCAGGCAGAAGATGATACCGAACAAACTTTTGTTAAGATTGACCTGTCTGTTGTTGAAGTAAAGGAGGAGGAGCTGGTAACAAAATAAAAACAAAGCAATTCGCAGACAGTGAAGAAGTGCAGTCCTTTAAGCTTCTGTTAAAACCTATCGATCCTGAAATGCCGAAAGTTATACAACCAGCCGGTTTATCTTTGGAACGTCAGTGGTACATCTATCACAATCTTCGCAGCTTAGTTTCGGATATATCTAAAGTAGATATTGTGGCTCCATTGCCGAAAGATTTGCCATCGAAGAAACGGAAGGCAAAAACTAGTGAAGATGTTCTCAAACCAGACGAGGAACCAGGTCCATCTTCCTCAGGATCAACACGTAAAAAGATCTCAAGGAAAACGACAACAAAGAAAAATACATAAACTACTCAGCATTATTATTTTTGGCCCATAATACGTTTTTCTAGTGTATAATCATGTCTTTATAGCTTATAATTCAATGTATTTTGTTCATTACAAAAAAATTATATTTTTTCATATTTTTACTCTTCTTTCTTTACATTTTTAGGGAACTTTCAAACAAGTTATGACTTTTTGGATTCTATCACGTGAAAAAGCATCTCATCTTCCATCCGAATCAACTAAAAAGTGAAAATTGATTTTTTGACACCTAAGCCCCCTTTCCGTAGACCAGGTCACATATGTAGGTACATATGTATGTATATAAAACTGCCTTGCATATGTACGTATAAAAGCCCACAACTTGAGAAAATATTTCCCAATTGTAACTAATATGAATTTTTACAATCAGCATCATCATCGTTAACAGTTCTATCACATATACATTAGTGTGAACAAAATAGGAACAACAATATGGTATTGCTTATTAAATAAAATTGTTTTTAGATAAAACTCCAATATATAATAATTTGCAGTCGTAATAAATGTTGGGTGTTTTAATTTAAATGCCCAAAAACTCTTATTTTGTTCGATCTGACCACAATGGAAAATGTTATAAATATTATTATTATTATTTTATTTTGAGTCGCTAACACACCGAAATAAGTTGGGCATCCCATTATCCCTGCATCAGAGATGCCCAATTCATTTCTCATTGGAAGTGAGAGAGCAATTGCTTAACGTCAAAACCTCCTGAACTTTGATAGCTGATCGAGCTCAGGAGGTTTTAACGATTAGCAATTGGAAATGAGCGATGGCCAGATTGAAATTTTAACAAAAAAAAAAATAAGTATGTAAACGGAGGGATTTGGTGCATTGTTCAAGACAACTAATAAAAAATGTAAAACATTGAAAATTAAAGAAAATGCGAAATTTAAATGTATTTGACGAAACATTTTGTAATGTCAAGCATCATAGTATTATTTTCAATGGACAATTATTAAAAACATTTATTTATTGAGAGCTAAAAAGCTTAAATCCTTTTATTGGGTATTGAAAGGTCAAAAGTTAGCTATTTTAACACTACCATAAAAATATTAAAATATTTTCTATATATTAATTAACCACAATATAGTAATTTTTATTCGTACTAAATGTTGGGTGTTTTAATTTAAATTTTGTCCAAAAAATTTTAAAAAACGCTTTTGTCCAATATTGGACATAATCCCTGCGAAAATGTCATCATCATCCGGTTTTTTCGCAAGCTCTGCATTCCGTCGAATCTGAGTACTTGTGTGCCAAATTTTATAAAGGCTGGCCATTCGCAAGGGTAGGTAGTCATCATGATGATCCCTACAATGTTATTAAGTTGATCCCTACAATGTTATTACCTACGAGTAGAAGTAGGAGCTTTTTGGTCTATCCACCATCGACACCACCTCAAATTAACTTTGTGGTATGCCCAATGTTGCTTGTTTTCCAAGACTTAAGGTGTTCCTCTAGGGTCCATTGCTTCAAAAAACCCTTGAAGGAGCTGAATGGTCTGGGGTAGCTCACGGGAATTGTGCTTTCAGCTGCTTCCGAGCGGGAGAGCTCATCTGCCTTTTCATTTCCTTCTATTCCTATGTATATGACCGGGTCCCCGTATGATGTTAGTAGAGTTACCTACTGAGAGTTTAGTTATAGCGTGCTTGCATAAATTAGCGCAATGAGACTTAAGGGGCGCCACAATTAATTTCACGAGCGTTTTTTATACCTTCCCCAATGTATATGGCTTATCTTAGCATGTGACTTAACCAGTCCAGCAAGTTCTGTTTAATGTTAAATGAGGTATAGACGACGATATAGCAACTAAGCGCTTTGGTAACTATTTCTTGGGAGAAAACGAGACCGTCATTTTGGCTGGGGGGTATGACAGGTTAGAAATCTATCGTATGTTACTGTGGGAAATGAGTATTTCGTAATATTTTTATAGAATCCTCCATGTTAAGTCCCCTGCACCATTGGCTGTCAACCATTAATGCGGTCTGCGTCATTCTTTCGACCACTTATGCTGTCTACTTGTCCACAGAAGCCACGAGTTGCGTTTTGCTTTTCTGAGTTTGTGTTTGTATTCATGAAATGATAAAGGTCTACAAGAGTTCTGTCTAAGGTTCATTAGTTCCCCATTCATCCATGGTTTGGCTGTGGTGGAATTCGCCCTTCGGAGGGAGAATGCTGTTGATAAGGCACCAATTATACATTTTGAGATTTTTCAACTGCTAAATTTATATCTGACATTTATCGGGTCAAGTAATGAGAGGGTACCGAACTGAGTTGGTTACATATGTGTTCCAATTTTATTTGGACCAATTCCTATACATCGTATCATATAAATTGATATTTAATTAAGTATATGAGAATAGAATCAACCAAATAATCGGAAGAATATTAAGGGTATGAGATATAGACCAAGGTCAAAACTAATTCGAATAAGAAGTCTACTAAATTTCATTGAAATATAACATACACATTTTGAGAATTAAGCTCTAGTATTTTAAATATTATACGATCACTTCATTTAGCTAAGACACTTCACTTACTGATCGATATATACTCAACCGGAAGTTTTAATTTCATATAGGTTATTAGGTATATGGGGGCTTGTATGAACTTCTACACATGACTCCATCCTCCGAATTACGAGCCTGGCATTACTTTATTATTCCTATGTTGCGGACGACAACCACGCATACTTCTTATTTATAACAAATTTAAATTTTGTAACAATCTTTCACTTAAATCAGCAAATATGGCTATGACGTATGCCAGCTCACGTCCAATAATAGTTAATTTCGGACCATAGCTTCATAAGTTCCCAGAATCGAATGTATAGAATCCAGTGGCCACATCTAAGTTGTTTTACCGAAAATATGATCTCAATTCATATTACTGAAACTCGGAGTGAATATTTTCTTGATAAGCATGTTCTCTTGTGTCCAAGGTTAAACTTACGAATTCTTAAAATGTAATTTTGCATATTTCGCATTTTGTTGCGACTAATTCCTTCGCACTGACAGACGTAAGTTTGTTGTAACTGAGTTATTGTTGACTAACTATTGTGAAGCTAAATAGTTGGCTGTACTAACATGAATACCTATCGGACAGTGTCCAGTTAGAACACTCACAATTTCGTCTAACTTTTACAACAGGGCAGAATTCCAGGGGAAAAATTAATAAGGGTCCATCGTACTTACAACAAAGGGGGTTGGCTGACAAATTTGAGATTGAATTCAGCGGCCACCTAAGGTAATGTTCGACCAAAAGGTCAAATATATCTGTACAGTTCAGGAGTAACTTCAACGGTTCCTCACTGGCTATGATCCATTCACCATCATCATTTCTTAGATCCCATAATGATAAAGGATTTTGCACAAGAATGCCAATAAACTTTGAGGATTGATGACAGTCTTTCGAAGGAGGTTCTCAATGAAGCTTTCTTAATTTTCTTTAACACGGATTTATAAATAACATGTCCTGCCTTATATAGGGTCCAATCGTAACTAAAGTCAACGCGGGTCAAGCAATTTGTATCGGTTAATTTACGAAGTTTCTCAATGAAATTCAGTGAACATTTTTTACTGGTAATAGTATGCAGTAATGGCAAGAATAGATAAAATCGGGTTAATATTAATCCTATCCCCCTATGCCAAACATAAATATATACAAGGTCTGTCGCAAAAAAAAAAAGAACTTTTTAAATATAACCGTTTCTGGTGGCGCCACCTATTGGTGGGTATATGAAATAAAAAGTTTGATCTCTTGTTGACATTTCGTAAAAATTGTAAGACAATTGGATAACTACAATCGATGTTATCGATCAAAAAGTGACAGCACCTTTTGGTCATCGGTCGTAAAATGCATTTTGAACAAAGAGCAAATATTAAATTTTGTTTTAAACTTGGGAAAACGTTTACTGAAACATTTCAAATGATGAAAAAAGTTTATGGTGTTCAGTGCCTATCCCGTAGTAATGTGCATGAGTGGTTTAAGCGATTCCAAGAAGATCGTGAGGACCTCTGTGACGATCAGAAGTCGGTCGTCTTCAGAAGTCAAAACTAAACACAATGCTGATTTGTTTTTACGATTCCGAGGGTATTGTACACCGGGAGTTCGTCCCACCTGGCCAAACGATTAATGCTGTGTTTTACCTTGGTGTTATGAAGCGTCTTTTGTCACGCATTCGTCGTGCTCGACCACAATACCGTGAGGCAGGGTCCTGGCGCCTGTTGCACGATAATGCGCCGTGTCATCACATTAACTCATATTAACCATTAATCACTCACCGTACTCACCTGATCTGGCACCCTGTGATTTTTACCTATTTGGAAAACTTCCTTTGCCCATGAAAGGACACTGGTTTCAGGACATTTCAGCTATCCAAAAGGCGACGACCGATATTCTCAAGAGCATTCAGAAAAATGCCTTAAACACTCATTTGAAATGCTAATTGACCGGGCTAAACGCTGTATCGAAGCACAAGGAAACTACTTTGAATAAAAAAATATAACTTTTGAAAACTATTAATTTTTTGTTGTTTTTTTAACAGTCCTGTTTCTTTTGCGACAGACCTTCTTTATCAAATTTCTGATAATTATACATATGTCGTAATAGCAAAAATTGTTTAAATCGTGTCAACTATACTAAGCTCCCATATACCCAATATAAGGATTTAAAACTTCCGGTTATCTTTATGCTGAATATATCGATTAATATGTAAGCTAAACGTAAAATAATGGATATATTTGGTGGTGGGTTTTCTTGATTTCTTGAAAGACGACCGTCAGAAAAGTGTTTGTGTACCGCTCAGAATTAACTGCTGGGTGCGGCTCATTTTGAAACACCCACACAGTCGACTGTTACTTACAGGGACACCTTATTCCAGTGTGAGAGCACCTCAAAATATCACTGGTTGCTTACTTTCGGGCTTATACGTATAAACCCACGATTTTTTACAATTTATGTCGACCAATCGAGGAGAGCCTATTTTTTGAGCGAACGACAAATAGTTGGGGTCCAACGTGAACATTTTTTTTCTACCATCAAATGTTAATGCTGAATGTATGCTGGTCTCACTAATGCCTATAGTTGTCTCTATTTCACGAAAGGTTCTCGATATAATCAAATTATTTGATCTAGATGAATATTTCAAGCTTTACTATAAAGTTGTGAGTTGTCAGCTTGCAACATTAGGGTTGCCAAAACCCGAAATACAAAAAGCAAGCTTCGAATAATGACTGGTCGATTTTTCCTCATACAGTAGAGGCCCGCTAATCCGGATCAATTAAAACAAAAAGCGAATGCAGTGAATAATAAACATGTGATCCGGATTAGAGAATACGGATAGAGAATGTCGGTCCGGATTACAAGGGACATAATAGAAATTTTGAGTTTTTTTATCCCTGTCCGGATTACAGTGGAATCCGGATTAGGCCATGTCCGGATTAGCGCTCCTCTACTGTATACCCAATATATTAAATTTATTAACTAGGTTGATTTTAATATCAATATTCCGGATATGTATGTATAGTAAAATATAGTACAGAGGGTAAGAGAGTCTATGACCTAAAATATAATTTAATAAGATACCAACATTATTGTAATTCCTTCATATTTTCGTCGAATAATGAATGTGGAATTCTGTCGCAATACAAAGTTTTGCCAACACCTGAAGGTGCGAGAGTTTAAATTGGAAATTAAGGGAGTACTCTCATGTGAACGCACATACATTTTACCACTTTTTAGGAAAACTGTTTTTATGCGACAACAAAATTCAATCATTTTAATTTTTTAATATATTTTTATATGTATTTTGAAATTTACAAAAAAAAAAAATTTTTTCGTTTTTTACATTTTTAATATATTTTTTTTTTAATCAAAGTAGTCCCCAACAAAAAAAGTAGTTCACTGGTCATCGTGATTGCGGCTGTTCATGTTGTCTGAATTAAAAAAAAAAATCTAATGGATTATTATTCAGTAGTTCTGCGGCTATCTTCCCTACCAAATATAATCCATTTCATTAAAAAAAACATGTGGAGCTTCAAAAAAAAAATCACGAAAATCGTATTTTTTTCGTTAAAAATCGTTTAAAAAGACATACATATGTACATATGTAAAGTTTAAAGCAATCGGTTGAATACTTTTTTTTTAGGATCATGACAGTTTCAGAAAATGATGATTCTGCGTTTAAAGTTTCAAGTTCATGGCGCCTGGTAGACAGTCAATCGGCGACTTGTGCTGTAACTTATCAAATACAATGAATTCCAAATTTTTCACAGTGTTTTCAATAGGTTTTACACACGAAGTTTTGAGAACACCCCTTAATTGTAAGTTTGCGCATAGTTTCGATAACGTTTTCCTTTCATGAATTTTCCGGAAAGAAGTCGATCATCGGATTTTGATTGATTTTTGGCAAATAATCGGTCACATGTTGGTCGTTTTGGGTCATCAATTTTTGCGGAACAAACCTGTTTTCCGACAAGTTTCGATGGCGATTTATGTCCACTTTTTGAAAACGTTGAAACCACTCGTGCACTCTGCTACGGGATAGGCAATCATCGCCATAAACTTGTTTCATCAATCGAAACGTTTCGGTAAAAGTTTTACCAGTTTTAAAACAAAATTTAATGTTGGCTCTTTGTTCGAAGCTCATTTTCGCACCGATAACACAAACATACTGTCACTTAAAACGCAATAACTTCACTTCCAATCAATGAAATGTCATAAAATTCTCACTGGACAATCGATAAAGATGGTAGATTCTAACGCACTAGTCGACATATAGATGGCGCCAAAGTCCTGTTTACTTTGGAATACACCTTGTAGAACGACTTAAAGCTTTATTTTGGCTACAACTTTCTAACTTTTGCCAATTGTATAACATAAAACTTATTAAATAGATCTATGGGTATATTAATCAAATTAATCAAATGGTATAAGAATGAGATTTTTAACTAGCGAGGTCAGAAATATAGTTAGTAAACACAACCGTTTCAGTAGTTTCACCAGCTCGTTCGTAATCTCTTACAAGTTCAAAAATTAGAAAAAAATAGTTCAAAAAAAGGAGGTCACCTAGATCAGACGAGCTCAAAAAATTTAACTCAGGAGCCATACAACAACCACATGACAATAACGAAAACACTTTGACTAATTTAGTGCTTAGTTATGGCCGTTTTTGTAAGAAACACGTACCAAGTTTCATCAAAATATCTCAATTTTTACTCAAATTATCGCTTGCACTCGTCTCGTCATTCTGATCATTTATATACATGTACATACGAGGTGTGCCGAAAAAGTATCGCGAATTTTGTGTTTTTTCAAAAATTATTTATTTATTCATGAATATCTATTTTGTCCCCTTCAAAGTAATCCCCAAGTAAAAAGTCACTCATGTGCAGTACATCTGTATGTACATATTTAAAAAATATTATATACTATATTTAAGTTCATCAATGCTATCGCACCCAAAAACATATAGACGCCTACCATATGCACAATGTAATTGTTATATTCGACCACAGCAAATAACAGACAGACTAAACTTAATATACTAACGCTCTTTGCCAACCTGCTCAAATAATCCGTTAGTATTTTTATGCAACTTGTTGAAAACAAAAAATTTTATTGCAATTAATTATTCAAAGATACTAATCAAAATTGATTTTAGTTGTAATTTCATATGACATGAATTTTTATATCAGTGCTGTGTTCAGGACTATAGCACTTTTCAAATAGGTCTCGATGATAAGAAACTCTTTTGAGCTGGGTTCAATAACATGAATCCGAAACAGTATACAATATACATATCTACAAACATATGTGTGTGTGCATAATATTTAATAGTAATATTATATATGTTCATAATAGTTACCCAGCAGGACACGTATGTAGTAAGTTATTAGGTAAATACGAGTTCGTAAGACAGAAAATTGTATTCTAAAGTAACAAGAAGTATATACTTATGTATGTACCTTGAATAATTACCGCCAATGTTAATTATAGCTGTCGGATGAATTGTGGACCATTTTTAACTGGGAGGTACCACTTAGTGGAGGTGCTGTGCAATCTTTTATTCCGATACATACTAGAAATTGGAAAGTAGTTGAGTAGTTGCTGGAATATTGGATTTGACGTAAAACGAAGTGTTGCGACACCCATTCTTTACCATATGACATGCATTTTTTCCGTACCATCTCTAATGAATAATACAAATAGTAAGTTTTATCAAAATATTTAAATTTTTACACAAGTTAACGCTTATTTCGTGATAACTCAATATCTATCTCGATTAATTTTAGTTGTTACAAACAACAGTTAGTTGAACAATCTATTATAATTTATGCAACATGTTGCGAGAGCATAAAATATTATGTTACATTTAAATGAAGGCTCGTTAAAGTCCCGCGTTTATTAGACTTTATTCTATTTGTTCAAAGTGATGCCTTCATGACTTCTGTAAAAGAATATTAAAAATGGACGATATTCAAATAGCTTTAGGTTTAATAATATAAATATTTAACTAAAGTTTTACATTGTGAATTGCACTTAAGAATATTTCCACAGACACTGTTTTTATTAGCTTTTCATTTAACGCATAAATGATGACTTTACCAGTGGCTTTTCTGCATAACCTAGAACGTTTGATACACTGTCAAACAGTTATGTGTGTTCGTATAACTGTCCAATATGTCACGATTTGTACCTTGTGTCATTGTTTCGTAGGACTTCACCGTACTGGTATTTTATGTGGAAAAAATTATAGTTGGCTGACTAGTTAGGCTTGTAGAAACTGTTTGAACGAAGTTTGACTGTTCGATTTGATTATCTTTTATAAATGTAAAATCTGTTTTGAAACAATATTTTCTTGCTTTAGAGTTTCAAGATGTCAAGTTTGGCAGGATAGTTCACATTTAATTTTTCGCCACTGTTCAAACCGCAATGACATCTATAAGATATAACTGAATATTTTAAATTTATAAAAAAAAAATCTATTTTAGGCATACATTTCACAAAGAAAGATGTGTGTTCACATTCGTATTTAATACTTCACAATAAATATTACTTCCTTTTTCACCTTATCTACGAACTGAACAAGTATTCTGTTATGGGTTGGAAATATACATACGCATGTATAAAAATAAGAATGAATACTTGCACAGCCATGTATATATACATATATAGTTCATACACACTTCATTCAAACATTTGTATGTGTGTGCACAAAAATGAGCTGCGTTATCAGCTCGCTAAACTTTGGGCTTAATCTTAATCCAGTGTCATGTCTTTAGTCAGTTGTCGTTCGAATCTTAGCAGTTACTAAGCACGGTTCAAATAAGGCAAACAACTTGAAATTCTTAGTGACCTTATCTACATATTTGGTTGATATAATAATATAAAATTAATTGCATAAATAATATCTCACGTATAACTTAATAATGCTTAAAAGTCTTCAAAAGGAAGAGGGATTATTTATTAGTGAACTTTAATAGTATTCCAACCTATTAATAAAACCGATATCTGCGAAAAGCTCTTTGTATATATATTTTGCTAAAGTTAAAGTATGTAAGTAAAAGTTAACTAAAAATTATGTAAAAATTTTTAAAAGCTTATAAGTAAAATCACGAATCAGTTATATAAGCTTACGTCGTTAGCACGAAAAGATTAAAATGTCAAAAATATTTTTATCAATAACGTCAAAAACAACTGTTTTGCTCTGGCTTGGTGTGCAATGTGTTTTTGAGTGACAACTGAATACGAATAGATTACGAAAAGACCAAAATCATCAAAACGTAAATGAGAAAATTAGAGAAAAACATAAAAACAAATAATTTGACAGTAACGATTAAAAATATTTCCGTATGATGAAGCACGTTTTCTACTAACCAAACATTATATAAATATAATTGAATCATTGAAATATATAATAACATAATAGAGTGACGCTCTTTACGAACTCTCCCTTAAAAAAATTATATAAACAAACATAATAACCGATTTTCTTCGTTCCGATAAATAAAAAACCGTCTTCACCCGAAAAGGATTAATATACTATTTATATTACATATACGTAGGTTGCTATATATATTTCTGGCCTAATAATGTAAATAGGCATATTTATCAACGAAAATGGTTTTTTTTGTTTTATTTTTTTTTTTTAATTTTTTTTTTTTTTTTTTGTTTTGTCGATTGCTGTTTTGTTTCGGGCTCATACGCATAGATCCATGATTCGTCACCTGTGACGATCTTACAAACAAAGCGATCGTATTTTTTCAGCATTTCTTTACACCAATCCACACGAGCCTTTTTTTGAGCGATTGTCAAATTGTGCGGGATCCAACGAGAACAAACCTTTTTTACGGCCAGGTGTTCATGCAATATCGAATATATGCTGGTGGGAGAAATGCATAGGCATGCCTCTATCTGAAGGTACATATGTTACATGACGGTCTTGCATTTAGACGACCTTCACGGAATTCGTCTTTGAGCGAGCGTCGGCCACGATTGAATTCGTTGTACCGGTTTTTCACAGTGCTATAGGATGGTGCTTCATAGCCATACAAAGATTTTAGTTCAGCGATGCACTCTTGTCGTGATAATCCACGTCGAAAGTTGTGAAAAATGATCGCACGAAAATGTTCACGAGTTAATTCCATTTTTTGGCCGAGATGAATTTTTTAATTCCCTGCAAATAAAACAATTCACGATTAAATGACAAAACGTTCTGAGTGATGTTATGCTAAAAAATGTCAAACTTTCCAATGGAAATGTCAGATCGCACCTGGCAACACTTTGTGTTGCCCTAGGCCAGAATATATATAGCAGCCCTCGTATATATATATAATAAGTGAGAAATATTCTGGAATAATATTTTCAGTACCGAGAAAATGTTTCTACATTTTGTTTTAAACCTTCACAAAAATACGAAAATACAACAAAATCAATAAAATCTTTAGTGTTTTGTTTTCTAATTTATTTGTAAACAAATGTTTTAGTTTTGCTTGTTTCGCAAAAATAAGTTGTTCATGTGCTCTTAGTACGTTACGCTTTTATTACGTTTCTGGAAATTTGTGGATTTTCTTCCATAAGAATTGGGCCGACTCAGCGACCAAGAATGATTAAGACAATTTTTGATACTTTGTGCTGATGTCAAACGTATTTAAGTGGTTCTGTATTTTTTGCATTTATGGTTGTTGAAATCCGATGCAAAAACGACTCTTTTTTGTGTCGTTGTAGCAGCATTTCAACGTCTATTTGCTTCAATTCATATGACACCCAATTTCCTTGAGTCTGCCTTTAAGCATTTTGAAATGGCTGAGAAATACTTCCAACTCTAGTATTCAAACATTTGTCAGTTAGAGCATGTTCACCATAAACTTCCACCAACTACGATGACTTCCGACATACATATGTTTTCTACATACTTGTATTAAAGTAAAGAAGAACAACTTTCCTCAAAAACACTTTTTCACGCACACAAGCTAAAAAACGAAAAGCGGAGTATTCTCTTGATCTTCCTAAAAAAAACTGATGAAGCCATATTAAAACTGCTTACCCCAAAAAATAGTTCGCGGCAATTATCAGCAACAATTTATTGTAAAATCGGAAGCAAAAAACAATTTTACCATTAAACTTTTAAATAATAAGATACACAAGGTAAACACTTTCTACATAGAAGACTAGACAGATGCATATCAAAAGCATTTTCGGGTAGGAATATCTTGGTACATTTGAAAATAAGCAAACACGCCCAATTAGAGTTTTTGCAAAAAATTTCGATTATTAATGACCTAAAAGAACAAGGATTAAATGTACTGAGAGCTGCCAATCGGCTTCAATGGACAACTAAAACTCTGCTCGACATGTTTCTGGTAACGTTCGATTCCATGGAGAACATAAAAAAGACTTACGAAACCAAAACTATAACAAATTTAATTGTTTCCATTGAACCGGTAAAACTGCCTAAGACACAATGCAAACATTGCCAGTCATTTGGCCACACACAAAACTATTGTGTCAAACAACCAAGATGCGTTAAGTGCGCCGATAAGCATAAGACATCTGAATGTTCAAAACCAGAGAAACAGCTGTACCTGTGGCGAAGCACATCCAGCCAACTATCGGGAGTGCCTTGTTGCCAAAGAATTATAAAAAAAACAATTGGCCACAAAAATGGTGATCGTCTAGCCCAGAAGGTAGAAGGCC
The DNA here is from genome assembly GCF_024586455.1 of Bactrocera neohumeralis. Lineage (NCBI taxonomy): Eukaryota > Metazoa > Arthropoda > Insecta > Diptera > Tephritidae > Bactrocera > Bactrocera neohumeralis. The sequence goes on along the minus strand of NC_065921.1, from coordinate 31,246,198 downwards.
CTGTAGATTTCAGAACAAAAAACAACTGACCTCATCAACAAGTTCCTAAAATTATAGCTGAAACATCAAAAATCTACTTTTGCTAACGTTTAAAAAGCAAGTAATAATGATAATATATCCAATGACAGCATTTTATCACAGATCTTACAGAAACTCAGCAAACAAAACGAATTCAACTCGCTTATACAAGCTTGAAACATATCTTTTTAATACCAAAGATGTCTAAATCAATTAAAATATGTTTACACAAGGTCTTTCGCAAAAGAAACAGAACTTTTTAAATATAACTGTTTCTGGTGGCGCCCACCTATTGGTGGGTATATGAAATAAAAAGTTTGATCTCTTGTTGACATTACGTAAAAATTTAAGACAATTGGATAACTACAATCGATGTTATCGATCAAAAAGTGACAGCAGCTTTTGGTCATCGGTCGTAAAATGCATTTTGAACAAAGAGCAAATATTAAATTTTGTTTTAAACTTGGGAAAACGTTTACTAAAACATTTCAAATGATGAAAAAAGTTTATGGTGATCAGCACCTATCCCGTAGTAATGTGCATGAGTGGTTTAAGCGATTCCAAGAAGCTCGTGAGGACCTCTGTGACGATCAGAAGTCGGTCGTCTTCAGAAGTCAAAAATAAAGACAATGCTGATTTGTTTTTACGATTCCGAGGGTATTGTACACCGAGAGTTCGTCCCACCTGGCCAAACGATTAATGCTGTGTTTTACCTTGGTGTTATGAAGCGTCTTTTGTCACGCATTCGTCGTGCTCGACCACAATACCGTGAGACAGGGTCCTGGCGCCTGTTGCACGATAATGCGCCGTGTCATCGGTCGACGCTTGTCACTGATTTTTTAACAAAAAATTCCATATTAAGCATTAATCACTCACCCTACTCAACTGATCTGGCACCCTGTGATTTTTACCTATTTGGAAAACATCATTTGCCCATGAAAGGACACTGGGTTCAGGACATTTCAGCTATGCAAAAGGCGACGACCGATATTCTCAAGAGCATTCCGAAAAATGACCTTAAACACTCATTTGAAATGCTAATTGACCGGGCTAAACGCTGTATCGAAGCACAAGGAAACTACTTTGAATAAAAAAATATAACTTTTGAAAAATATTAATTTTTTGTTGTTTTTTTAACAGTCCTGTTTCTTTTGCGACAGACTTTGTAGACTTGAAATGAGTTAATCAAACATGAGAATGAAATCGAAATTGCATTGAAATCGGATAATGTGGACGTGTGTACGATATCGGAGGCACATTTTATTTCACAAGCCTATTTTAAAATTAAAAACTATGAAACTTGCCATACAATTCATACTAGCAATTGCGACCGCGGCGGAAGTGCAATATTGATTAAAAATACGATTAAAAATACGATTAAACATTTCGAGGAAGAAAAACTTGCAACTGATAACATTCAAGCTGCTACTGTGACTATTTACGGAGTTAAAAGTCAACTCTCCAATTTTTTCACTGCATATCTTTTATTTAAATAAAAAATTAACTTATTTAAACTAGATATTAAACTTAATTAATATCTTAAAAATATAATTAATATGTAATATTCATGCAATCAAATTTCAATGAATTATTAACGATAAAAATATATATTTGTAATTCTAGAATATTTTAAAAAATTAGCTATACTAGAAATATGAATGTGTAAATAAAATGTAAAGCTGCTGATGTTTACCAAATATCACTTTTGCCTTCCACCTATAATATAAATATGTATGTATAAGGAAGTTAAAATAAATTTGTTGAAAGTTGTGTAAATTATTTTTCATATAGCAAAGCATAAATTGTAGATACACAAGTACATAATTACATATGTTTTTCCTATTAATTACAATGACCATATTTATGTACAATATCGAAAGGTATTACGCAATATACTTGACTTTTTACCAGTATACCAATATTAACGCATCAGAATTTCTATGATATGAAATGATTTCTTTCTTTTTAGATTGCTTTTTTCTTTGCTTGCTTTTAATTCTATAAAACAACAAAATAAAATAATTTTTATTTAACAAACAAATATTGGCCATTTTTGATTGAAAATGTTGGTACCGTTCTCTTTTCTACTCAACATTTCCGCATAACGGTATTTTAAGATGCTTTTAATATGGATATTTTCAACTTTTTCTTACTTTAGGGTTCTCCATTCCCCACACATTGGTTACAAACGTCACCCCTGAAATATTATGATGAACGACTTAGTGACATCAAACATGTTCTTTCCAGTCACCTATCAAACATGTTACAGACATGTTTTCAATATAATTAAATTATATTTTCCAACTAACTAAAATATTATTTTCATGAGTACAAACCAGTAAAAGATACTTCAAACTTCAGAAGAATCACCTTCAACATATGTAGAAATCTCCTTACAACATAAAAAAGCTATCAACAAATTTCCAACATAAGCTGACTAAATTTCTATATTTCTATACTTTATAATTGCAGGCAGATAATAGATCACCAAGAAAGTCACGAAATCCTCGCTAATGATGAAACCGTTAAAGAACATTCAATAAACTGTAACAACAGTCAAACGAGATCGCTAAGTAGGAAAAGTTCTTTAAATGTAAGTAGAAACTCTAGTAAAGAAAATGTAGTGCAAAAACAACATTTAGTCGCTACCGTTTTTGAACTAACTGGAATTCAAGAAAAGGAAGGGTCCAAAGAATTCGGAACGTTAATACGTAAGTTCTTAACATTGAGTAAATTCATTTAACTTCCTAAATTTAATACTCATAAGCGTATATTAATTATTTGTGTTTCTTTCTTTAGTATTGGGCGTAATGTTGTTACTTTTCATAATAAGTATCACAGGATTTTTTATCATGTGGTTTACAGAATATTATAACGACACGATGCTTTCGGTAATGGTTACTAAAAATATTTTTGCAAAAACTTTAACGCATCTTTTAATTTCAGCAAATAATTTTAAAAAATGATTCCGAAAGCACAAGAAATTGGATGAATCCAAATCCAAAATATGACACTCTACTTAAAGTACACATATTCAACTACACAAACATTGACAAATATTTCGCTGGAGTCGACGATAAAATTAAAGTTGAGGACATTGGTCCACTAACATATAAGGAACATACAACAAAAGTAAACGTTTCGTTTAATAAAAATTACACTGTAACATTTAGGGTAAGTTCGCATATATTTTATTAACAGTTTCTGAAATTTTAAATAAATATAAATTGTCAAAAAAGTCTTGCGGTATTTTCGCTAGTTGGCGCTGAAAGCGCGTAGTTCTAGTTTTATTCGTCGCGAGTTATAGCGTCGAAAACATAGAGCAAAATAAAGAGAAAATACGGCATATTTTACAGTACTACTACGATAAAGGCAAAAATGCATCTCAAGCCGCCAATAAAATTTGTGCAGTTTATGGACCCGATACAGTTTTCATTTCCACCGCACAACGATGGTTTCAACGTTTTCGTTCTGGTGTAGAGGTGGTCGAAGATGCGCCACGCTCCGGAAGGCCTGTCGTCGAAAAAAATCGCTGAATTGGTCGAAAGAGACCGGCATAGTAGCAGCCGTAGCATCGGTCAAGAGCTGGGCATGAGTCATCAAAAATTCATTTCAATTTCAATAAAAATACCGCAAGACTTTTTTGACAACCCATTATTTATAAAGAAGTATTAGAGAAAATGAGTACCCCACATTTTTACGAGTTTAGTAAACACACAGTCACAATGTGACGCTAAATGCGCACAATACAAACAAATTAGATAAAATTTCAGATATGGTAAAATGTCCTAGATGACCAGAACAGATAGCTCTCTGAGAAAGAGTGTAGATAGAAGTGTCAAAACGTACGATGGGCTTAAGAATACCCCAAAATACTTTCCTTTTTTACTTAATGTGTGATATATACTTGTATAATTGAAATTAAGGCATAATCCTTCTCTTATAATGGTATGTCTGTATGTCAAAAATGAGTTGAATCGGACCAATACTTCCCGTAGCCCCTATATACTTAATGTAAATATTTTCGAACTTCCGGGTGACTTTGTACCGCATAAATCGGCCAATATTTGAGTTATCTCAATATACTTTATATTGATATATTATTGATTTATGCAGATGATGTTTTTCTGATAATAGTGTACCACGGTTCAATACTTCGCCTAGTCCATACACCTAATCGCGGGCGTTTCTTTAGACATATGATTTTCAATGACCCAATACTTTTTTCGGAGATGGGCTTTCCGCTGTTACTTAAGTTATTTGGTTCGCCATTTCACAATGAACACACTTACTCCGGAACAACGTTTTCAAATCGCGCAAATTTAACTAAAAAAATGGCACACTTCACGCGATACATCGCTAGCTGCGTTCAATATTCGGTCGACATAATCGGACAGCAGAGTCGATAATTCGGGCAACCATAGATCGCTTTCGCACCACGTTTTCTCCATTGAATAATACCTATAATCAGCAACGCCGTACAGTGCGCACCGAAGACGCTGTTGCTGGTGCGGAACAGAGTATCGAATAAGATCCGAATGATTCCAACCGCCATTGCGCGCAACAACATCCCGTTTATGGAAGATTTAGTGGAGGGATCTTGGTTTGCGGACTTATAAAATTCAACTCATGCAATAATTGGGCATGGCCACCAATAGCGATTTTTACAAAAAAAAATTATCTATCTCTGAAGTTTACTTTAGGTTGAATGCATACATTAGAAAAAAAAATGTCGAGTTTGGTGTGATGATAATCCACAAGCCATTGTTACATCCTTATTGTTTGCTGAGCTCTATGGGCACAGGAAACCATCTCTAAATTTCTTTAAAAATGAAGTTTCCATAATGATATAATCATTTATTTTTTCTTGAAAACCACTAGTCTAATTAAACACCCTTTATGTAAACGTATATTAACAGTTATTATTTCAATTATGATAATTTATTAATATTGGTTGAATTTATACTATTTCACACATATGTATGTACATGATTTGAGTTAATTAGGTTTATTTAAAAAAATGTATAGGATACTCGTATAAAGCAAAATGTAGTAATACGATTAAGTGAGTCAATGACCATTAATACATGTAAGAATAATAAAAATGAATTTTTACGCAATATTTTTTAATATAAAGTTTTTGAAAAACTTGAACTTTCTTGGCTTTTATCCTTGCAAAATGGCAAAAGTATAAAATGCTCGGTTACACCCGGACCTACTCATTCCCTTCTAATTTGGATTTATTTTTTATCCCAAGAAATCGACTTCATTTTTTGCAAATACCTATTTATTTAGTTGGTTTTTCTTATTCGCATTTTCTAGGCATTTCATTTTATTCTCATATATTGACAGTGTCATTTACTTCACTGTGAAATGCTAATGGAGGATTTTAATACCGAAAGCTATTACCTTTAAAAAAAATCGAATTTTTCGTTCTTTACGGATAATAAATTATGTGGCGATTTCTATCTTCTTATTATTCCTTTAGCAAAAAGTTCTTCCATTTGGCGTCTTTTAATGGTTATTGTCCAGATATCATATTTGATAACAGTGGTTTAGGTGTCGTCGAGATTGGCAAAAATATTTGGTCTTAATAAGATTATTAACTTGACTTTTTTCAGCGAAATGTTCTAAATTCGTATATCGTAATATTCTTGGGGAAGTGAATTAATTTGATTTGTTGTATAATAAATAAATACAATAATAAATAAATTTCATTCGGTATCGGTTGATTCCATGTTAGTAAAAAGGCTTCATTGTACTTTATTTGGACTATGAACTGGTCTTGTGGAGAGTGTTTGTTTCGGTGAACAATTGGATGGTTTTGGATGATGACAAGTCTGTATAATTTTGGTAATTAACTTGTGCTGAATGTAATGAAGTGTCCAACACCGTCATAATATCCCAATTATTATATGTCCCCGTAATTATTACGGGGAACGGTAGTTCATTGAGCTCCGTAAGCAGGTGGATGCATATTGGCAGCTGATTTGTTTAGGAAAGTTAGAATATGTAAGCTTGGGATAAAAAGATCTGTTGTTACTAAATTTGTTACTACAACGAGGATGGGGGTGTTACTTGGTGTAGTCGTGGCGATGACTGATTGTTTTAATTATGTGTATATGACTTAAAAAAAAACAGAACAAATGGTTTTTTCGGCAAAATCAATTTATTTTATTCAAAATAGTCTCCTTCTGCTTCAATACAGCTTTTTGCACGGTCCAAAAGCATGCCGAACGAGTGTTTTAGCTCGTTTTAGCATTTTTCCAAAAATGAAGAGTCTCACGGTACCATATCAGGTGAATGCGGGGTGTGGTTAATGGTTAAAATGTGGTTTTTGGTCAAATAAACCTCTTTAATGATGTCCTTCGAATGTTGGATTCAGAGCAATTTTTGGTCAGTCAATTTGTGCGGAACAAACCGTGCACACACTTTTCGTGAGCCCAAATGTTCGGTCAAAATGTGATAAATCGATGTTTTGGAGATCTTCAATTCCATTTCCATGAATTTCAATTATGATTTCGGCTGATTTTTGATGAATTCACGCACAGTTTCAATGGAATTTCCGGTGATCACGGATTTTGATTGGCCCACATGTTGATCGTCATTTATGTCCTCACGACCACTTTGAAAACGTTGAAACCACTCGTGCACTCTGCTACGGGATAGGCAATCATCGCCATAAACTTGTTTCATCAGTTTGAAATGTTTCGGTAAAAGTTTTATCAATTTTAAAACAAAATTTAATGTTGGCTTTCTGTTCGAAGCTCATTTTCACACCGATAACACAAACATACTGACACCTAAAATGCAATAACTTCACTTCCATTCAATGAAATGTCATTATACGAGTATTCTTACTAGACAATCGATAAAGATAAAGATGGCGCCACCCGGGGCGCTAGATTAAAAAGTCCGATTACTTTGGAAAACATCTTGTAATGTGATTGTTCTGAAGAACATATTGTGCAACTCTTGGTGTAGAGCATGAGGGAAGGTTGCCGATTCGGGAATGCTGATAATAAAGGGTAAATCGCCGTTCTATCCTCTAATAATTGTGCTGAGAATTGTATCCCTTTATGAGTTATTCATTCTCATTAGATCATGACAAACGTCGCCGAATATTTTGTGTCTCACCGTGAGTAAAAAAGGAAAGTATTTTGGGGTATTCTTGAGCCCATCATACGTTTTGACAATTCTATCTACACTCTTTCTCAGAGAGCTATCTGTTCTGGTCATCTAGAATATTCCCAAAGGCATTTTACCATATCTGAAATTTAATTTGTTTGTATTGTGCGCATTTAGCGTTAGTGTGTTTACTAAACTCGTTAAAATTTGGTTTTCTCATTTTCTCTAATACTTCTTTATAAATAATGGGTTGTCAAAAAAATCTTGCGGTATTTTTATTGAAATTGAAATGAGTTTTTGATGACTCATGCCTAGCTCTTGACCGATGCTACGGCTGCTACTATGCCGGTCTCTTTCGACCAATTCAGCGATTTTATCGCAATTTTCGACGACAGGCCTTCCGGAGCGTGGCGCATCTTCGACCACCTCTACATCAGAACGAAAACGTTGAAACCATCGTTGTGCGGTGGAAATGGAAACTGTATGGGGTCCATAAACTGCACAAATTTTATTGGCGGCTTGAGATGCATTTTTGCCTTTATCGTAGTAGTACTGTAAAATATGCCGTATTTTCTCTTTGTTTTGCTCCATGTTTGCGACGCTATAACTCACGAACGACTTAAAAGAAACGACAATCAATCAAACACGTGTTAGCGCGTGAAATGAGCTTTCCAAAAAGGTATAGCATGACCCGATGCGACGAATAAAACTAGAACTACGCGCTTTCAGCGCCAACTAGCGAAAATATCGCAAGACTTTTTTGACAACCTAATATGTATTTTTTAACTTTAACACTGGTATTATTATATGCACCTTGTTATTATATTTTTTATTTCTTATTTGTGATATCTAGGATCATAGAACTTACCAGTTTCTACCCGAGAAATCTAACTGTGAAGAACGCGATATATTTGTGCTTCCTAACGTGCCCCTAATAAGCGCTTCTACTAAAATTGAAAAAATTAACATTTTCAAGAAAATTATGGCCATAAATTTAATTAATGCATATGACGAAGGTGCATTTAAGACTCTTACGGCACATGAATTTTTGTGGGGATACCGTGATCGAATTGTATCTTTGGATATTGGAACCGGGTCAACTCACTTCGGCTTATTAATGAATGTAAGTACATCTAACTACAGTAAATTCAATATTTATGCAACATATAAATTCTGACAACTTATATGTATATAGTCTGTCTAGCAAACTCATACTGACTTTATCAATATTAAAATAAAGTACTTTAAACACATTGTTTTGTAAATCCACTAACCCTCGGATAGTTGCACTTTAAAAAGTCGTGACTTAAAAAAAATCATTTAAATTTAACCATGTTTTCTGGAATAGCGCACTGAGGTTTCTTAGGATTAGAATTTCCTTTATCTTCCTTCTAAAAAAATAATCGACGAACATGTTAATTGTAGCATAATATATAATTGCATGATTTGTTGCTATAGCTTTCAGAGTTGATCACCTTACAAGACAACATATGCTTTCTTACGTTTTACTTGAGTACGAAATCATGTGCACATGTCCTTTAGAAATTTTAAAAATTTTCCACAGAGACACACACGTTTTAAAAAAATTGACAAATTTTAATTTTTTGCACTGAAAAACAAGAAAAATCATACAAAATTTACTATAAATTTTAGACCCTAGTGAAGTGACCCAACGCAACAACAACTTTTCCCATAAAAGTTAGTCATCTGATACGTCTCTTAAAAAACACTTGCCACGGAGTATGTAGCACCCAGAAGGGGAAGTCGGAGACCATAGGTAGATAGGTAGTGTGGCTGTCTAACGACACCTTTCGGAGGCTCACTAAGAGATTAAAGTCTCCTTACTCCATTGCTTCCACTCTGAGCCACCCGTGCTGTTGCGGAGTTCATCCGTACGAAAAGTTTCATCTGTGTAACCTCCGAAACGTCGTTAAGAAACCTTCGACCAACAGATGGGATTTAACCTATACAAATCGATTCAAATAGAAGATGTTTTATTTTTTATCTTTATCTACCTCTTGAAAATTTCTACAGTAGTCATTATATGGTGTTTCTAGTCTGCTGGAATATCTGATATTTAGACAGTGACCTATTAGCACTTTCCATGTTCCATTCATGCCACTTTGGCTGTTTGTTGAGCTAGTCCGGGATTGACTCAACCGAGGCTCAGCTATACTTATAATGGTTTGCCGATTAAATGTCTACAAGTAGCCAGAGGTACATATATAAATTCGCTCTTTTCCGGAGTCTACTTGTTGGTTACTGCCTGTTCTTGCTAGTTCATCTGCTTCACAGTTACCAGAGCAGTTCACTATGACTTGGAACCCATTGCAGGTTTATCGTGAAATAGGACACATGTTTATCCCTGAGCCCTTGTCCACCTCGCTCGCTTTCCCACTTTTTTCTGAAAGAGAAAGCGATATTATGAATCAAATTTAAATTAAATTTTAAAAGAATTCGAAAATTCGTGATATTAGGTAGAAGCGGTATCATAGAATGCATCTTGTTACTTTTGACTAATAAGGATAATTCTCTCAGACCTGCGCTGTCCGTTGTTTACGGAACAAGTCTGTTGGCAATGACGATTAGTGCCTGACTTGGCGTTGTTCTAAGCGCTCCAGTAATGCATATACAAGCTGAATGGAAAGTATACAAAGCTTCCATTCATCTTACCGCATATTTCTTTTCCGTTAATGGCCACCTTAACAATATATCGTAAGTCATAATCAACGTTACAACTCCTGTACGAAGCCAATGAGTCACCCGAAGCTTTAATCCCTATTTAAGACTCGCCATCCTTTTACAGGTGCTAAGTGATTTAGCTGCTTTTCTTAGACTAGCGTCTAAATTCGGCTTCCATGACATCTTCTTTGTCCCAAATAGCCTTATCTCCCGTTGTTAGGTTGATACCATTTAATAATGACGACATAACTTCCGGAGTTCTGCGTTTCCTAGAGAATATTAATAGCTCTGTTTTGCTAGCTTATAAGTTTAGTCCGCACGATATATGTCATTTAATATCGTTTGCATAATGATAGCGAGAGTATTCGTGAATTTCCTCTTATCGAAATCGACACATCATCAGCGTAAGACACAAGATGAACCCTCATACTTTTATGGATCTAACAACATTATATTCATTAAGATTCAGAGAAGTCTAGATAACACCCCTCTTTGAAGTGTTCGTTGTTACTGTCATCACCAAACAACTCATAAAAAACTGAATGGCCGACAGTCAATAAATGGCGGCTGGCTTCGCTTTCGTATCGATGAATGAAAAATTCTTTAAACTGCTCCCGCTTAATGCCAGGGGAGAAAAGTTAGTTGACAGAACTTTCTCATAACCCTCCATATAATTGGGCTGTTTCCAAAAAGAGGGCGCTGTGTTTTGTTGTTGCGCACGTGCTACATATTTTTCGATAACTCAATGAAATTTTGATTTATCATCTCAAGGATTATACTCCACTGCTCTTCCGAAAATTACTTCTAAAAAATAGTCATCCATCTTGACAAATAGGCGTCAAAGTTGGATCTTTCAACTAATTCCTGCCATGCCCTCTTGTGAAGGTCTTTCAAATATTCTTTTTTCCTTCGTCGACTGAAATTATGATGGAGAATTTCAATTCTTTTCTCGTATCGCCGCTCTGCTATCTGAGTGAATGGTTACTTCTCTAAAGGAGGACGCACTCCGGAGCAGAAAATCTGCTGCTACCTTGATGACTGCAACCTCTGCCTGGAAGTCACTGCAATAGTCAGGGTGTCTGAAACTGGAGTTGATAAAGAGCTCCCGACAGTAAACCCCTCCACCAACCTTCCCTCCCCCAGATTTGACCCATCCGTAAAGAACCTTACTGCCTCTCTCCTTCAACGGCTTCCATAGAACATAATGGACTTGACTATGGTGTTATAGAGCCCGAGTACCACTTTCGGTGAGAGGCCTCACATTTGCGGCAGCGGTGCCACCGGGATCTTATATCTTCTACCATTTCGGTTTTATTTCGATTGATGGCGAGACCACTTCCGACCTCTCATTTTGTTACAACGCTGAGATACCCTGCGTCAACTCGTACACGGTGCTAAGGAACTTTCCTTTGACCATAAGTGCTACATTGCTACATCGACTGCATAGGCAATCACCCGATAGCCACGCTCCTCGAGGTTTTCGAGCAGGTCGTTAACGGCCAAGATCCATAGAAGAGCAGAAAGAAATGCTCACATTTCGCCGCGCGCGCCCGTTGCCTCATTCCGTTTCGATCGATGAGGTGTTTGAGGTTTGATTCAACCCCAAGACCGTCAAGAGCAGTTACGACTGCCTCCAGCAAGACGTTGTTGAAAGCTCCCTCGATATCAAGGAAGGTCCCAACAGCGAAATCCTTAGATCGATAGTCTCTCGGAATGCGCCTGCTTATGTACCAATCCATCAGTCTCTCCACAGTTTTAGGCAAAAAGCAGGCCGTAACATGGGAGCCCTTACCAGCCTTCGGGATAAACGTAACTCTGACTCATCTCCAGGCCCCCGGGATGTAGCCTAGTATGATGCTGTTCGCATAGATAGGTGCCAACCAGCTGCATGACACCTTAACAGCCTGCTGCAGCTGCGCTGATATGATGCCGTCCGATCTCGGGGACTAAACGGTTTGAGCGTACTGATCGCCTATGTCAAGTGTCGCTCATCCAGAAAGTCAGCAAAGGTCGTGCAGTCAACAGGCAACACTCCGATAGATACCCCCACAGAGGACGTGTTGCTCGGAAAGGAGCTTCTGAAGTATTTCTTCACTGCTCAGGGCCCCTTCCCACTTGTTTGAGATAACCCGGGGAGTCTGGGTTTTTTGCGAGAATACGTCTAAACCTAGAGGACTCGTGACAGCCCTCCACTTTTTCGCAGAAGCTCTTCCCCGAGGTCCTCTTAGCGTTTCTTAACTTGGATTTGCATATTGCAAGTCCTGTTTTATACAACGCCCAGCCCTGTTAAATAAATGTCTGCAGGACGCCCTGATATGCGCGAGTTCCATAGTCCACCAGAGAGGTTTCCCTCTGCCCTTCGGTGTTTTCATTGGACAGGAGCTTCCAGTGTCGTATTGCACGCCGAGCTGAAGACTTCGACCCACCTGACCACCACATCGGTTGTGGCCAACGCGTCCACCCCCAGTGCGTGTGGGAGAGGTTGCCGAAACCTCCTATGGTATCCTTCCCTGTCTGTATTCCTAGGATTTTCTAGGCGGACCTTCTCCAACTAGACTAAACTCGATATACCTGTGACCAGAAAAAGAGTGATCATCGAGAACCCTCCAATTTGAGATCAGCGGGGCAATTACGTGAGAGGCTAGGGTGAGTTCAAGAACATCCTACCTGCCTACAGTCACAAAAGTAGGAGAGTATCCCCTATTACAGATGCAAATTTTTTCGCTAACAATAAAATCAAAAAGCGACTCACCTCTATTATTGGTATCGGAGCTACTCCAGATTGGGTGTCGCGTGTTGGCGTCGAAATCGATGACGACGCCGGTACCATTCCGAGATGCTTCAGCCAAGGTCTTTCTCAACAGTAAGGGAGGCATGTACGCGGAAATTAACCAGGATACTTGGTCAAAGACCGGAAGTCGTGAGCTACTTGAGCCATATATAAAAGAGTTGTTTCTGGCCACTCCCAAGTGAATGGCGATCAGAGAACTTTCCTCACTTGCGTGAACTTCTACACATGACTCCATCCTCCAAATTGCTGTATTGCTGCAATTATTATGTAGCTCGAATGCATCCTCAATCTATGTAGTTAGTTAACTATACTTTGTTTTGTATTTATTTATTTGTTTGTTTGATAAAATTAATTAACTTTTATGTACAACCTTCTTAAGTAATTTTTATTTAACCTATCAAACTAAATTATACACAAATATATCAAAATAATTTAATTAAAATTTGTTTTATTTTTTTCTTATACAAATATTTATTAGCGAAATGGAACTAGTGTGGACTCTCTTCAAATAAATACAGGCGAAGACGATATTCGAAAATTTAGTATAATAACACAGTTCAATGGTCAACCTCTTCTAGACTTCTGGTCAGATCAGAAATGCAATCGTGTTGATGGTTCAGATGCATCAATGTTTCCGCCTCATATTTTAAATACCAGAGAAGACTTGCAAGTTTTTTTGCAAGTACTTTGCAGAAAAATTCCTCTTTCTTTTGAAAAAGAAGTTACAATCCTTAATAATATTGACGCTTTTCGTTACCGAACGCCATTGAATGTTTTCTCTAGCCCAGAAAATAATCCAGAAAATGAATGCTACTGTCACAATACTCAAGTGTGCTTGCCCAGTGGAGTCATAAATGCCACTAAATGCTATAACGGAGCTCCTATATTTCCGTCCTTTCCACATTTTTTCTCCGGAGATCCAAAAATTTACAAAGATTTCGATGGAATCAAGCCTTCGAGGGAATTACATCAAACTTATGCTGATATCCACCCAAGATTTGCATTTCCCATAAGTGGTGCTTCGCGAATACAAATCAATATTGCGGTCCATAAAGGTTCAATTTTGAAAAGTAAGTACAGTAAAAATAAAATATGTAAAATAATCTACACAACTCAAATTTTTATATTAACCCTTTAAAAAGGAATATGAGCTCGGATACAGATTAAAATTATACATCTGAATTTTGCCAAAATCAAGGGAAGTAACAAAGGGTGTTTAGGGGAACTATTCTTCTTCTTCTCTCTTCTTCTTTACTGGCGTAGACACCGCTTACGCGATTATAGCCGAGTTCACAACAGCGCGCCAGTCGTTTGTTCTTTTCGCTACGTGGCGCCAAATAGATATTCCAAGCGAAGGCAGGTCCTTCTCCACTTGGTCCTTCTAACGGAGTGGAGGTCTTCCTCTTCCTCTGCTTCCCCCGGCGGGTACTGCGTCGAATATTTTCAGAGCTGGAGTGTTTTCGTCCATGGACATCATGAACTAGCCAGCGTTGCCGCTGTCTTTTAATTCGCTGAACTATGTCAATGTCGTCGTATATCTCGTACAGCTCATCGTTCCCTCGAATGCGGGAAATATTACAATAAGAAAATCTCATTCTTATCATTATACTCTTTCAACCAATTGCTACAGAGTATTATAGTTTCGTTCACCTAAAGCTTGTACGTATCACCTAAAACTAAACGAGATAGATATAAGATTATAAATACATATGTATATAAATGATCAGGGTGACGAAAGAATTTGAAATCCGGTTGACTGTCTGTCTGTCCGTGTCCGTCCATCCGTCCTTACAAGCTGTAACATGAGTAAAAATTGAGATATCTTGATGAAACTTTGTATGTGCGTTTCTTAGTACAAAAAAAATTCGAGTTCGTAGATGGGCGTAATCGGACCACTGCCACGAGCACAAATCGCCATTAACCGAAAACATATAAAGTACCATAACTAAGCACTAAATTAAGATATAAAATGTAATTTGGCACAGGGGATCGTAGTAGCAAGGGGCACCTGTGGATAACAAATTTTGAAAAAGTGGCCGTGGCTCCGCCCTCTAATAAGTTTAATGTGCATATCTCTTAAACCACTAAAGCTATAACAACCCAATTCGCCTGGCACGAATATTACAAGACAACCGATGGTGTGAAAATGGATGAAATCGAATGAAAACCCCGCTCACTCCCCATATAACGATACTGTTGAAAACTACTAAAAGCGCGATAAATTGATAACTAAATGCCCCAAAAACGTAAAAATTTGCCGCCGGTATGGTATGATAAGTCTTTGTAGAAACCGTGGTAAAAATTGGACGATGGGCGTGGCACCACAGACTGTTTGGTAAAATCTTATATCTCGGGACCCGACTGACCGAGTTCGATAACATTTGGAACGTGACATTCTTTTCCACTTGATTCTTTTACTTTCCAGTACAGAAATCAAGAAGCAATTAATATAACGGGATTAAACTTTGCACGAATAATGCCTTAAAAGTGTTCAAATCTAACAAAAGCTGTTCAAGCCCCTAGGTACCGAATGTTTGGATCCCAGTACCTATAGTTGACTTTTGTTCGAAAATATCGGTCAACGTGTGATATATGCAATAGAAATTCAGAAACAATCGTTTTTCTGCAGTAGTAATTCTGTGTATCCAAAATGGGTGGAATCGAGTCCTTCCCTGAGCCCCCATATATTTAACATAAAGATTTTCGAGCTTCCTGGTGACTTTATTCTGGATATATCGGCCAATATTTGAGTTATCTCAATGAAAATTTCAGAACGTATTTGACTCATAATAGCATATCACTGCGCCTAAAATGAATACAATTGGGCGAAAACTTCACCTAGTTCCCATATGACCATTACCAGGATTTTTGAACATCCGTCTGATTTTGTATAACTACTACATATAATAATTTTGGTTTTTCCAACAAATCGTATGGCGAATATATATGTATTTAACTGAATCTTTTTCATTGCTACTGTTTTTTACGTGGTGGGACCCAAACCCAGCGCACAACCCCGTATAATTCGAGCTGCAGAACTTACTCGAGCAGGTACAATCTTTGATAAGAGTGTACAGCTGCTGGCGTATGATATCATCGGCCTCAACACCCGCGCCGTTAGTTCTACTTTCTCCAGACTAGACAAGGAAGCAAAGCAAATGGGTCTGGCAGTGAACGAGGGCAAAACGAAATATCTCCTGTCATCAAACAAACAGTCGTCGCACTCACGACTTGGCACTCACGTCACTGTTCACAGTCATAACTTTGAAGTCGTAGATAATTTCGTCTATCTTGGAACCAGTGTAAACACCACCAATAATAAAAGCCTCGAAATCCAACACAAAATAACTCTTGCCAACAGGTGCTAATCGGACTAAGTAGGCAATTAAAAAGTAAAGTCCTCTCTCGACGAACAAAAACCAAACTCTAAAAGTCACTCATAATTCCCGTCCTGTTCTATAGTGCAGAGGCTTGGACTATGACAACATCTGATGAGTCGGCCTTAAGAGTTTTCGAAAAAAAGGTTCTGCAAAAGATTTATGGTCCTTTACGCGTTGGCCACGGCAAATATCGCATTCGATGGAACGATGACCTGTATGAGATATACGACGATATTGAAATAGTTCGGCGAATTAAGTCATGTTGTCCGAATGGACGAAAGAGAGGAAAAGGAAGACCTCCACTCCGTTGGAAGGACCAGGTGGAGAAGGACCTGGCTTGGCTTGGAATATCCAATTGGCGCCACGTAGCGAAGAGAAGAAACGACTGGCGCGCTGTTGTTAACTCGGCTATAATCGCGTAAGCGGTGTCTACGCCAGTAAAGAAGAAGAGGTCAGTTTATAAGTTATACTATATGGTGTATGTATATATAAAATTGCTTAGATTCCGATCCTCTGGTTGACGTTTTATATCGTAAGATATATCCCTGGCTTTGATTCCAACAGGGTGCAAGAGTATAAAATGTTCGGGTGCACCCGAACGTGGGCTTTTCTTACTTGTTTTGATATAGTATTTGTGTGATTATACTTTTTTATTACATCTTTTTTTGGAATTCACTTTGAAATCCGTTAGCTTCAGATGTCGACATGAAAACATGCAAGGACTTGTTTCGCTTAGCTTGTTGTTTTTGTTTTGGCGGGAATGAAGTGTTTGAAAAATTTAAATTATTTGAAAATTTTTGTGAAAATTCAAAGATAACGGTAAGATACATTTATTTAATTGAGATTTTTGGTTATGATGTTAAGTTTTACTGTTCTTCACTTAGCAATGTCGAAAAATAAGAATTGTACGCTGAGAAGCGTTCTCTGATAAAAAAAAATTGATTTCTGAGGGCAAAACTTATGTCGAAGTCCAAAATATTATTGGTTGCTCACCCACAATGGTGCGTAACGCTATTAGATACCAACCTAGTAATAGCGATATCAGTGAGAGATGCCAATTCAATTGTCAGATACTCAAAGCAGTTTCTAGCAGCAAGTATTAAAACTGTACGGTAGTGTATTCGCGATCACGACCTGAGTGCCCTCAGTCCAAGAGAAGTGCTGTTATTGTCTAAAAGCATGTTGAAAAAAGATTTCGATTCACCAAAGAACATTTATGTTGGTATTTGACAAAATGGCGGACCATTTTATAGTCGGACGAATCGAAGGCAAGGAGTCAATAGCCCGTTGTAAGCCGACAACGACCACGCAATTATGACAGGCAGTAAAGAACGCATGGGAGTCTATTTTCATCGAAAGATGACTTAATTTAACGACTCTGTGCTGCAATATTAACAAATAAAGGTCACGCAACTAAATACTAATTTCATAAAAACACAATATCCAATTAAAAAAAAAAAAAATGAAAAAAATATTTTTCTACTTTTTGTCGAAATTTCGGGTTTAATTTGTTACACTACTAAGTTTTTGACCGGCGAAATCCCTCATAAATTTTTTTGATATACACACTTATAATTCCTTGAAATAAGTTAAACAATGAGTTTTTTTGTGATTTGTGTTTTTACTGTTAGAGCCTTTATGGTTTAAAATAATTTTTATGTATAAAAGAGATTTCGCATACTTCTTCCCCTTTTACTTTTGCACTCTACTAAGAATTTGATCGCAGTTGTATATAGTTTTATAGCAAACCAGTTGTGCTACGATTCACCCTCGTTTCATAGCCAGGTCCTCTGACGCATGCACAATTGCGCTGTGCTCCGTTCTTCGATTGAAAATTTCTTCTCGTCTAGACAAGAAGCAATTCAGCCTGCCGTTTTCAAATAAAATCATTTAATTTATTTTCAAACTGAATTTTTAAAAACCAATTTGTTTTTTCATTTTGAGAATATTGGAACAACAGATTTAAAAAACGGACCACAGGCAATTGTGTATATTATCGAATACCATTAACCCCTATTGCGGAAGGTAAAACTGTGAAAATCAGGAAATGCTCAAGAGAAGTTCCTTGATAATTTATCTAATGTATATTCAGCGATAAACTATATTATTTTTTGTAAGAAGTGAAAAAAAGAAGATAAGGAACATAAACGGCTTAACGGTCAATGATAATAGCATTCCCTTTTGGCAAAAATTGGTAAAATCGGGACAATACTTCCCTTAGTCCTCATATACCTAATATAAATATTTTCGAACTTCCGGTTGCCTTAATACCGCATATATCGGTCACTATATATTTATGATACCTTAATGAAATTGAAAAAAAAACTATTTCTAATAACAATGCAACTTGTGTCTAAAATTGGTAAAATCGTGAAAATTGTTCCTTCCATAACTAATATAAGGATTTTCGAACATCCGCTTGACTTTATATCGTTTATATATTGGTCAATCTCTCTATTATTGAAACTCAAACAACTTCGATTTCAGGTAATGCTAATTAATACCAAAACTCAATACATTCCCATATATGTACCTTAAATAGGAGTTTAAAATTTCCGGCTATCTTTATACCGCATATATGGGTCAATATGTAAGATATCTTAGCAAAATTAGGTGAACCTATTATAATAAGGCGTTTCAAACTCAGCAATTCTATTGAGGTTAAAATTGCTAAAATACTGAAAGCAACCACCGAAATGAAATACTGAGTAATGGAAATTCTTTGAGTATTTATTATCAAATTGTTAGAGATATTAATACAAAATTAATTGATCTGTAAAACCAATTACATGAAATATGCAATTAGTAAAGCCTCACATTTCTGATAATGAGAATTTAAACTGAGAATATCATCGGCTGAACAGAATCGGAATAGGTATTCTACTTGCCGTATTGATATGTCCTCATTCCCGATACAGACCTCTTTCAATTTGAATGTATTAGACTCGATTTTATTTAGTATTTTATCTTTTAAAAAAAAATTTGGTTACTTGTCGACTATTCTAATTATTCTATATTGCGACGACAGTATTCTAACCTAACAAAAGAAGATAAATATGGTAAACAAAATATCGTACGCAATCCAAATTAATTTTATGGTTTTGTATACGTGACATTACTGTACTAATTCTCTTCATTTCTCCATAAATTTTTTGTCCTTAGCCTGGATTTGGTGAAGGGAAATCTACTCTAACAAATTTTGTTGAGTTTGTGAAATATGTATGTATGTATTGAGTTTTAGGAAAAAGCTTGACACAAACTGTTCTGATTCGGATAATATATCTCCTCTAATCGAGTACTAAAAAATTTTATTAAGGTAAGTTTACACAAAATTTCGAAAGAAAAAAATTGTTTGTACAAGATAAAAAAACTTAAAAATTGGGATATGCGAATTTTTCACATGCATTTTGAGGTTATGTGAAAAACGTCTTTATAACTACAAACGTTATAGACCTTTTCATTACTTACATTATCGGCACATAACTTTTTTCTATAGTTTTGCTAGAAATTAGAATAAACCATTCTCTACCCTTAAATATTTAGCTACGACCTTTCCTTTTCACCACCTCACATCGCCAGTAAATTATTTTGCCTTACAGTTTTGTTAATCTATCTTTCGTTTCCGATGAGTTTCATCCTATTATGGATTTCTATGTTTTTCAACATTTTGAAAGGCTTCTGCACTATATCAACCAAATTTACTCGAGACAAATATCGGCATCTCCTCCGATGCTGTGAAAATTGGTGAGATCGGATAACCCCATCGACACTCTCTATAACGGGAATGTTGAAAACTAATGATTTTCGATTCTATGGTTGATGTTTTCTCCTTATACCTCATATACATATATTTAATTAAGCCTCATTGGATGAGTTTATATCACATTTGGGCTAATTAGCTTGATTCTAATATAAATATTTCAGACAAGCATAAACAAAATTCAAACAAAAACGTTTTAGTTTTTCAAAGTGTATGTAGCATTTATTGAGAAAAATGTTGTTGTATAAAAAATAAATTGTTTTGTTGTGGGTGACAATCATTCACTACTTACTCCATTCTCCCGCGTTGTCTATTATAACCTAACATTTTTGATAGCGATGCGCGATTTGCAACTAAATTTTCCACACATTTGACAGGACCTTCAAGTATGTTGGAATAGCGTAATGAAATCTTTTGTTGACATGAAATGTTTTCTTGATATTTTGGTTTTCATTAAATTGCAAAAATTCCCTATTTAACTGACTTCTAGTGACTGTGATGGCCAACTTAAGGGGATTATGAGTTCAAAGAATCGATTTTTTCATAAATTGATTTCTTAACATGTCTAGAATACGGAGGTCAAGTAGTTTTTTGAAATTCAAAGTCGTTTTAATAAACCAGCAGTTAGAAGAAGGAGCTCTTCGACGTGGAGTTGCGGTCTTGAAACTTAAAACTCGTTTTTCCCAAAAGTGTATTTTTCAAAATTTCTTCCACCGTATCCCAAAAACTGCTTCACCGAATGACTTGGAACTTCTAGGGTAAAAAATAAAAATTCGAAACAGTTTTTCAAATGTCTACCAAAAGAATAATTTTTGATATATTCATTTCTTAATAGTTCATTCCATGTATTTAGACTTACATATTAAAATGCCGCTGATTTTTCAACTACTTAAGACATTTGTACATTTAAAAGGTAAAAATATTGGGTTGGTAATTCCACTGTCGGATGTCTATTTGGAAATGTTTCTTCAAATATTAGGTACATTTTGCATATATTTCATGTACCACTTCAAACATCTGCAAATTTCACTCCTTTTCCTTGATAAATTTCTTGAAGTTAATAAAAATCATAAGTACGTCACACTTA
Organism: Bactrocera neohumeralis; assembly: GCF_024586455.1. NCBI lineage: Eukaryota > Metazoa > Arthropoda > Insecta > Diptera > Tephritidae > Bactrocera > Bactrocera neohumeralis. Next base: position 31,225,352 of record NC_065921.1, on the reverse strand, counting down.
GAAGTTGAAATCGCAATTCAACCTGCCATTTCAATCCATGGAAGACACTGCTATCGCAATTTACAAGATGGAACGTCTACGGCAATTGCAATTCATAGAAATGAACAGCTGTATACAAAATGAGATCGCAGTTGCGATACTTTTTTTTAATCACAGTGAAAAAATTACCGGCATTGAAGTATCACTCATCACAAGTTTTATGTGGACAAAATTTGTATACTTTGTGCAACATGTTGCGAATATACATATGTATAAACAATGAAATCGAAAAACAACCAGACTTAACAATAAATGATAGGGACAACGCTAGGGGCATGATACATATATTGGACAATGAATTTGAAGAGCCTCTAACATCACAGTCTCAAAATGACTCTAAACTAGCGTAATTAAATTCAGCGAGCATATAATTGGATAATTACACTTGTGGCCACGCAAACCTTACCAGTCAATTTTATTATGAATATATGTATGTTAACTGTAATTATAACGGTTGTGTTGAAATTTGAATAAATTTTTGTTGTCATCTGTGCAAGAACCGTTATTTGACATTGAAGTGTGAAATGCAATTAACGCTTAATAAAAAATATATTACTTATACGTTAAGTAAAGGAATGTCGGTTCGCGAGATAGGGAGAAAAATAGGATGCAGCCATCCAACAATAATCAATTTATTAAAAAAAAAAAATGAACCAGGGCGATCGTTTGGAGTGTTACAGTAGATTTGGGACTAGGAGAAAGACATCTCCTCGAACAGATGGTGCTATCAATAGATTATCTCTAAAGGATCGCTTTAAAAACTCTATAGAGGTAAGACGGGGCTTAGAGGAGCAATACAATGTGGCAATAGTAAGTGCGATAACAATACGGAGGAGGTTGCAGGAGTATGGTTTGAATGCGCGGAAACCAGCGGCTTTTCACCAATAAAATGAGGCTTGCTCGTTTTGAATGGGGGAAAACGCATTGTAACTGGTCCTTAGAGCAGTGGAAAACGGTAATATGGTCGGATGAAAGCAGATTTAATTTGCACTGCAACGACCATTTACCGTATGTCCGCCGATTTCCGGGGGTAACGTTTCGCCGAAAATTGTGTGACGAGAACGGTTAAGCATCTTGAAAGCCAAATGGTCTGGGCGTGCTTTTCTTTTTACATCCGAGGTCCTTTACTTTTTATTGATGGGATGATGAACGCTGAGAAGTGTGAAGAAGTTGTATCCCATTTTATCGTGCTCGTCGTAGAAGACCAATATGAGCATACTTCTAAGACCATCTTCAAGGACGACTCCGCACCGTGCCGTCGGGCTAAATCGGTAAGTTTTATATGCTGTTTAATCACCGATATATCCTCATGTTTATATTTAAGAAAAATGTCATCTGCCTACAATTTCTTTTCTGCAGGTTCAGAAAATGTTTGCAGTCCTTGGGATATCGCATATGTCATGACCAGAAAATTCTCCCAATTTGAACCCGATTGGGAATCTTTGGCATGCCATGAAAATGAAAGTAGCTCAACACCGGCTAAGCTCAAAGGCCGAACTGAAAAAAATACTTAGTAAGGTGTGGGAGCAGGGAGTCTCAACCGAATGCCTTGAAAAAAGGTTTGTTTCAATGCCTGCCCGGTCCAAACAGCTATAGCCGCCAACTGCATATAAACACTTTGATTAAATATTCAATAATATATCATATCAAAAAAATAAGAGTAATTTTACTCAAATATTAAAAAATTTGAATAAAAAATAAAGATTCTTATTTAAATATAAGAAAAAATTATTATCATAGTTTCTTTATAACAAATAGTATAAAAATTAAAATTATTTCCTCACGAAACTACTTATTTATTGAGTATTATATCCTATTCTGTATATATTTTAATTTTTAGAAAGGTTTGATAAGTCAAATCGCGGTAATAGTAAAAGCACTGCAAAACAAGAGGTAGCAAGGTTTGCTTGGCCACGAGTGTAGTTCTCACAGCTCCTTTTTAACTTAAATAAGATGTTTCCTCTCATTATTACAAGTATGAGTAGTATATGGGAGCTGAGGTAATTCGTGGATCGGTTGTACGCATTTTCGTCATTAAACTACAGTATGTCTAATATTATACGTTCACTTAAATTTGCTAAGATACAGGGTTGGTCCAGAAAGTAATGGAACTGATTTCCTTCCGCCGCCATTGTACTTCGGATTTTGCGGGTACCGACCGGATTCGGTAGAGGGCGTTCCTAGCTAACGGACGAGCGGCTGGTCAGTTGTCTCCGAGCACCTTCTGTGAGTGGTGCAAGCCGAAAATGCAGCGTTTGTTAGAGCAGATGTACGGGATTAAATTCTGTGGGAAACTCGGTAAATCTGCGACAGAGAAGTTTGATATGATCAAGGAGGCTTACCCAGATGTTGCTTTAGCAAGAAGTTGTGTGTTTCGGTGGCACCAGGCCTTTTTTCAGTTCTTTCCCGTTAAACTTCTTGGAATTAAGGTTATTTTAACATATTTAATGCAAAACAAATGAGTAGAACGAACTGGTGAAGTGTTTGTAGATATAAAAAATAAAAATATATGTGTAAAGTTCATTATCCATCAAAGAAACACGCACAATAAATAACTAAATTTTTGAACGTTAAATGAAAATATCTCAAAACCATAAGTCAGCGACTATACACATAGTTTTTTTTCTAAATCTGGAGAACCTCTTCTTTCCGTACATACCCATTTTAACCCCGAAATCGGGGGATGCTATTTTAAATCCCACCCGCCATAAGCACTATAGTCCATATATGTATATCTGGTAGTTTGAAGAATTACGATTCGATTCGACAATTTTTAGAAGTAGGATGGCATCTCTTGAGAATACTATTTGCGAAAAGTTTTATTCTAATATCTCTATTGATACTTGATTTATAAACTATAAAATTAGTGGATTAAATGCATTTAAAATTTGTGATATATAGAAAGTAGGTTGCTGAGATATCGAATTTCACCTTAGGGTGAACGGTGCAACGCCCATTGTCCAATTTTTGCACCGATTCCATTGAATCTTTTAACCACCACCTTTTAATGTAAGTTGTAAGTTGTAAGTTGTGTGTAATAAGTTTAACATTTAGTGAGCTATCGCCATTTTAGTAGTTTTCAACATAACCGTTATAGGGAATGTGCGTTGTTATCATCCGATATCGCCCACTTCTACATTATTGAGAAGGTGGTATTCGAGCCAGTATTTTGATTAATATAGCTTAATTGGTTTCTTGGATACCTTGTGCCAACTTAACAGCATTTTATGGTTGAGATTTCAGCCAAACCAATTGTTTTTACCGTACCATAGATGGACTTGACATAATCTCTGTCTACTACATTCTATAAAATATGAAAACATTTACAAATATAATAAATGAATGATATTAAAATAATTATATTTAACATATTATATTTAACATGAATAATTTTTATTACTGAACCACATAATGAGATATTTAACAACATAAATTTAACTTAAGGGACAAAATAAAATATATTTGACATTTGAGGGTAAAGTCAACTAGAAGGACGGAAATAATTATTATGGCATGTGGACTCTACTGAAAGTTTAGACCGATTTCATGGTTAATAAAATATGCCCCCTAATATTGAACATATTTATTAATAACAAGGGTATGAAGTCTAACCAAAAATCCAAAATCTTTATATGCGTTCATTACATGGATCCTTTAAAAAAAAATTAGGCAAAGAAATTTCATCGATATCGCTTACATACATACGTTAGGAAAGCGCCAAAAACCACAACTAAAATAAAACGTAGGAAAGAAGTTAATTTATTAGTGATTTATTTGAAAACTATACTATTCCGGTAACGGTACTATTATGGACTCCACTGCGTCTTTCAAAAAACGTACATTTATGCAAAAATATAGAAAATATGTGCGAAATATAACATTTTAATTTCCCACAGCGAAGTCATATGGTAAATTTATATTGCAATTCTCATGATATTTGTGTTTTACGCCTATTCTGGTTCGTAAATGCAACTGCATATCCATACAAACAACAATTAGATGTGCAAAATTCTAAATACAATCTAATACCATGTTCAGACCGAAAATTTAAAAGATTAGATTACATTTAAGCATTTCATAACCTAACAGTGTTCTCATTGCCGTTAGAAAGATCAAAAAACAGCTGTTATTGTCATTCAAGAACTCACTTCGCTTAATATTTATCAAAAGGAAAGATTGTCATATAGTATTTTCAAATAAAAGCCGTCTTTTTTTAATATTTTCCATATAATAGAAATAATGGATGCATTTTTTTTTATTTGTTAAGTCGATTTTCAGGTGAAATTAGATTCATTGCTTTAAAAAAAATTAGATTGTTTACATTTTTTCCCCTTTGTAGTGTCTAAATCAGCTGTGATAATGTAACAGATTTCCAGTGCTGACAAGTAGATTGCGCAAAATCAGAGTCGCACAGAGAGATTTAGCGTGGATCAGTTCGAAATCATTTCAATGAAGTGATTTGGAACTGTTATTTTTGTATGGCGAAATCTTGATAAATTTTTAAGATTAGTGGGATAATCCATTCAACAGCCGAAATCGTGTGATTAAGTGTCGGTCTGAACATGGTATAAAGTTAGATACAAGTGTTTACCAAAAATGTTAATGTACCCATTTTATTTATAAATCTTTCTTATGAAATAATGTTATATTCAACATATACATATATCTCTTTCAGATAAATTGGATCGAATTAAAGAAGGCACCATACTACCTCTTATATGGATAGAAATAACATCAGGGGACTTTACCGATGAGATAATAGATAATCTCTATATAAGCACCTTCGGGTTGAATGCCATCCAATATGCTTTGAAATATGGCACATTATTTGCTTGCATTATTTCGTTTGCACTCATCGTTGGAGGATTTTATAATTTAACTCAGAAACGAAGACAGCACGCTAATCTAGCACTAAGTAAAACGTAAATAGCAAACGAAAAGTATGTTAGATATTAAGAACTAATGCAAAACAAGAGCTTTGTAAATATGTACATAAATATTACTCGTTAACCAAACCTATTTTTACAAACTTGTGCTTAGTGTGTTATCATATAATAATGTCCCGTTTTTCAGATATCTAAGCTTAGCAATCCCAAATGGTTTGAGCAGGTGTAAAAAATCTAGAAACTAAACAAACCATTTTCAATTGTAAAACATAAACAATCTGCCGACTGGAATATTTCTTCATGACAGTTAAACATTAAAATGACTCCTTCATTTTAAATTAGTTTACCAATAACTACTTATTAAATATTACGGTTCCGAAATGACAATACGGTTTTGTTTTAGGTGTTCTGCAATTCGTTCGATTTCTTTTGACTTAGAATTTATGTTCGAAACAGCTGATTCCTTTGTGCCAGTTTGACAAAATAAATTAAAAAGGATTCGTTAGTTCAATATATGAGATAACCTGGAATTAAATATATTTTATTGAAGAAATAATGTTTTTTAAGGCCGCTTATGTGTTGAGCGAACGTGAACAAACAATTTAGAATCGAATGACGGAACCATTGTAATCCCTTTTCTGCACCACGTGAGTTTTGAAAAAAACGTTTGTCGACTTCAGATGGTTTCTTGTTTGCTTCAGGTTTGTGTCCAGCTATTGCTTAAGGGGAGGGCCTGCTTTAGAGGCTTCAAAAAATCGATTTTGAGGATTTTTTTGTGGGGGAAAAAATGATTGATTAAAGCGAAGTTTCTAGGGTTTATACTTATATATTTAAACATCATCCGAAAATTTGTTGAATACGAAATCTTGGATATTCTGCTTGACTTTTCCTAGTTTTTTTTTAGTTCAAATAGAAGATAATTTAATGCCAAAGAGAAACCTTTTGTACCAATTCCATACGACGGTTAGTTTTTTTTTCTATCCTGCTATCCTTTCGCTTCAAAGTTTACGCTTTCTGCCCAAACGCTCATACATATGTCTGCTAGACGCTCGGTCACTTATTCCCTTCTAGCTTCGACAATATTTCGAATTCCCATCTATAACTTTGGGGAAATATTCTTAGATTATTTTTAAAGATATTTAAGCAAAAAAATCGATTTTTTGAAGTTTCTTAAGTAAGCATGCATTTAAAAAAAAAACTAACGAAATAATACCTTTAGTCAGAGAAATGTTCATACCAATTTTAATAAAATTGGTAGCAAGGATACCGATTTAGTCTCGATTGAAGAACAGAATAAACATTTTTATCTAAAATGATTAAATTTTGTGTCCTAAGTGGAATAACCTTTAAATGTCGGAAGTTGATCCCAGAAGAGCAAAACCACACTTTGTGCATAAATATGGAATATCAGGAGTGATAGGATGCATTGATGAAACCCACACAGCTCTGGTGAAACCCTTTGTAAAGGAACATCTTTTTTAATAGAAAAAGTGTTTTCAGCATAAATGCGATGATTGGACGAGTGAACTTCTATTAGGTCTGTAAAATTTGTGATTTCGCAACCCAAGATGCTTTTGTTTTCAGTATGAGCAGTGCAAAACAATAATGTCTCTCACAGGATGAACCTGGTAATCGAGGGTGTTGGCTACTTGAGGATTATACTTTTGCTATATAAAATTGTATGTGTATAAGTTTCAGAGAGCTGCAACGAGTAATAAATTTTGGTTCATAATCGAGTATTGGTCTGTTACTCTGTCTGATTCTGTCAGTTTTCACATTAGCGATAGAGAACAACCTTGAATCACTAGAGGACAGCTTATGTATACATGAATTGTTTATGAACGTTCGCATTAGCAGAAAATACCCGTAAATGATGCATACTCATATTTCAATGATTGAAATATTCGACAGCGTTCGGTTTGTATATCATCGCCTATACATTGATTTACTCAGGCACTTCTGTTCTATTTCTAATATATATGTATGTACATATGTCACATATATAATGGAAATTCCATTGAGTACATACATACAACAAATGTATGTATATATGTATGTACGTACTCGATGGAATTTCCATTTTTTACGCATCGAAAATTTGTAACATGCGCACATTTTCAAAGCTGATACATTTTGTGCGACACATGATTTAAACCAGTCCAACAAAAATTCAGTTTACTCGCAGTTTCACATCGATTCAAACAATCGTCGCAACGCTATGAACTGACATACTACGATTTGACCCGAAGCCAACCATACCGTTTACTCGATTGTGATTGCCGAGGAACAGATTGTTCATGTTGCATCAAATCATTTGTCGCTGGTCGGTACTCGAATTGATCAACAATGTTGTCTATGATGAACTGATTTGATTTGATTGTCTTTTTGGCACGACTCATTGTTCTGATTTAATCATACTCGTTGCAGCTCTCTGATAAGTATGTGAATGGTGCGTATTTATTGTGATAATTCGATTTCAAGCATTCTCAATTTTATTTTAACTTTGTAGTGTTGTAACCACTCCATTCTGATGTGGTGCTTTCTCTATTTCTCTAAACTATGACCTTTAAGGCGGTTTTGTTCTGCTAACGAATTACTTTGTTTTTCAGCATCCCTCTGTCGAATATCGTGAGCTTTTTCTTCTTCATATTGTAAAATTTTTTTCTGGCACTAACTAATATCATGAATTGGTTGCCGTGCACGTTTGGAGGGAGTGTTGATTTTCGGAACCTCGTGGTCGTTTTGCGGCTAGTGGGGGTGGGTTTGTTTCTGCCTCAAAACATCGAAAATCTTAAATGCTCACAACGGCCGCGAAAGTTTCACAAATCCTGACAACATATTCTTCGTTATTCGTTAATATATGCTTTACGATCGACCGACTGTTGCTCTTGATTCCAAATCGTTATGCCCAACCGTTTTGGAAAAGCACCTTCCCAGTCTTTATCTTAACAATTAAAGAAAACACATATAGTAAAATTCATTCCTTTTAATATTCGATCAAATACAACTTTTTCTCATTCGTTAACGTTCTTTTGGGGTGACCCTTCTGTATTTAGCAATGTGGCCAGCTCCTTCCATTTTTCTTCTACTGCCACTTTGTTTATTTTTATTTTATTTTATCATATACTTACATTGTAATAAATGTTACTTATTTTAAAATTGCAAACGATTTGCTGATGTTCAAAAAAATAAAAGAGGAACAGTTTACAGAAAATGTCAAACGATTTGAAAATATCAAAACTTTGCCCGAAAACGATTTGCAGAACATACCTAATAGAAAGAAACCCAAATAAACAAAGTTGTCAAAATAACCTGTTTACTCTTAAGACAAAATACCTACGGAAAATATGATTCTTGAATAATAAACATGTTTTGTAAAATATTTACTTAAAATTTACAGTTGTTTCTTAAATTTGAATTCAATGAAAAAAAGTACAAATTAAAAATTTAATTCAATAGTATAATATTATGTATATGTATGAACAATATATACAGATATATTTTGCATACCACTTGCAAATATAACTTGCACACTTTTACAATAATAAAAAGCAAAAACAAATTAAATTTTCATGTGTTTAGTTACTTTATTTTTTTATTACTTTACTTTTTGTTGAATGAAACTACTATAAAACATAAACAATTATATATAGTACTGTTAATAAGGGGTTATATACGTTGCGATCGGTCAAAAAATCGAAAATTTTTTTATTGCTCCATCAGAAAGTATAAGTCGTAGAGAATGTTCTCCCAAATGTTCACAAAGATGTGTGCATTAGAACCAAAGTTATAGCGTTACATGCTGCTCGCCTGGCGTTTGTCCGGAAATCGGTTTTTTCCAAAAGTGCCATTGCCGTGAGCACGATTGCAAACAATCTATCTCACCGATTTTCTTTATTTTTTTTTTTAATTCGTTCATAACTAATGTAGGCAGTCCGTCAACGAAGCCTTTTTTTATATAAATTTAAATTGCAATGTTAAGATTTTTTAAATAAAATTTTTTCAGTCGGTAAACATGACTTTTTGAAAAAATGATCCTCGTTTCCACAAAATTTTTTTTTAGGAAAACCCTTCGTTCACGAACTCCACACTTCTTTGTACTAATGAAATTTTTTGTGCTTTATGATTTCAGTTAAGTTGCTGCACCGGAATCGTGCTCACCGTCAACCTCTTCAAGAAAATCGCATTTTGAGGAAAGCGCACTAACTCCGATATTTTTCATTATTTCTGAATGGTTAAATGTATTTTTGCACTTCGCAATATGTTCTTTCGAAACGCATAACTCATATTCAATAAAATTATCGCTACATCCCTTAAAAAATTCCCGAATATTCCTTTATTTTTCCGCAACACAACGTATATAGCCCCTTAAGTAGTAGATATAAAAAAATTCGATACTCACCAAAGTATTTTGTTTATTTTCTACCAGAGAATGTGAATCATTCACACGGCTTACGACGTCAAACAATGTCACTTTTCGCAGGAATACTCGTCCAAAATGAGCGTGTTTCACCACAGTTTTGCATCAGGGGACTCGAAAATAACAGAACTGAGCATTTTTAGTGTTAAATAATGATAATTCTAATGTTAAGAAATGAACAGACTCGCTTATTTACTATGTGCAAACGACATATAATGCATATATAATCGGTTTATGGATTAAATAAGGTTTGTATTATTACTTAATTGACTTATAAATTATATATTTATATAGAAAAGACCAATCGACCGCACATGCAGATACTAACATAGAGTTAGGGGTATGTACATATACATATGTATGTATGTAAACAAATATTCAGAAACGAAATGGCGGCAGAACTGAAAGTTGACGAAGAAAAACCAAGAATCTGCGAAAAACAAGCAAAACGCGAAAATTTCTGCGTGAGAACTTGCGAGGAATACTACAGGGTTTAAAGTACATTCCTCTGTTAGATACAATCGGGGAAGATTTAAAGACGCGCTTTTCTAGAGAAGTTTTGGATGGATTTCAACTGAGTTTGCTGCTTCCAGAAAAATTATGTGCTTTGAAAACCAAAGAAATGGAAAATCTTATTACTGCTTGTTAGATACATAGATTCCTTTTGGATAATGACATCATGTGTCGTTTGAAGCTCAAAGGTGAACTTGATCACTGGCAGTGCCGTTGGGGGTAGAAGCAAAAGTCAAAAGATAACAAGTTACCGACTACTGCATTGGAAACGTTTAAGAACTGCGATAAATACTATACCCCATAGTTCATAGTTTTCTTCGCATATTATGTACTCTTCCGGTGACGAATGCGAGCTCTGAACGCTCTTTTTCGACACTTCGCCGCATGAAAACGTGGTTGAGGATGAACATGCTTCAAGATAGATTGATCGGCCTGGCGTTCCGGCACACTCTTCATGATATTGAAGTTACTGTAGAAGAAATTCTCGAAAGATTCTCAAACTTTGTACAGTATTATACTTTGGAATAAAGTGTGTCACCAGCACTTCTACGATTTATAATGTGTTTTTTCAATTTAGAAGGATTTGATATTAGGTCTATTTTTTCACCCTGACATTAAACTGTATAAAGACCACTATATTTAGTACAATAATCTTAAAGTTTCAAATAAATGTTTATATCAGTTCTTTATCACCTAATAGCAATTGAAACAACGCTTTTAATACTCAAAATACACATTTGATAATGGATCTGGCTTTTGAAAATTATATGTTGAAATAACTTTCAACAGAGTTTTCGGAAAGAATTCTATATGGAGCCAAGGTTTTAGCGGGCATCCAAAGTCGCCTATAAAAACAAAATTATTATAGCTAACAAGTAAAATTAAATTAACGAATGTATCACCAGGAATGCGAATTCCTGTCTCCATATTTTCATATTTGATTTTTAAATGTTGATGTTCGCTTGAGAAATTTCAACCATGTGGGTCAAGACACGCTTCTTCAAGTCGACCTTTAACGGCTCTTATAATCATCTTATGATGACATATCTATAAGTGATGGTTCATCTGCAATCAAATAAAATAAAAATTTCTTTAGTTTATATCATAACGCCATAATTGAACGAAAGATTTGGCGAAATAAACCTTTTTACGCAACTGGTATTCATTTCACTGAAAAAATCGATTTTTTTGGGTCGTTCACTTATTTTTTCGGCTCAGCTCGGATTTTCTGCCAACAACACAATGTTGTGGCGCTTTGACGTCGCGCGCTTTCCATTGGTTGTCCGGGTCAACGGAGATTTCGCTTGAAGTATTGAGTATACATATTTACATACATTTGTATGTATGTTGCACATAGACAAATTAACAAAAAATTTGCGTATAATTCTTTTATATTTTTTAACATGCACACATAATTATATACATGGGCAAATGTGCGACCGCTTGGTCTTGTAACATGACTTTTAATGACCAAAACAAATGTATTTATGTATTTAAATATATGACTTATCAAACCTATGTATGTATGTATATAAAATGTATATTTAGGTAGTAATAGAAATCTTACTCTATTATATACACCCAACTCGTTTTTTACGCGGTTTCTTTTTACATGGATTTGAAGTTACAATGTTTGTTTTTACCACACTTAGCACCATTGCTGGAATGAACATATGTACATAGTAGTAACTGGGAAATCCCCTTTTCGATAACTCTTACCTATACATTTTGTTCCCATGATATTTACATTGCTGAAATGGATATTTCCAGTGATGATACCGACTTTAGTCCAGTTCGTCGCAAACAATTGCGCTTGTTATCAAGTAGCGACGAACAATTATGTAGCTATGTAAATAATTTTCTTTATTTCTTTTCAAATTTTTCTGTTCTTAATTCCGGATTAACGGATTTCTTTTGTTTTTTGCTTAATCTACCAATTTTTCACCAGAATGAATTATGCATTTTAAGTTTTAATGCTCAATAAAAAGCCATATGAACATACAATTTGTATGCATATCTAAATTTTATAGTTTTCATATTTTTTACACGGTTTTTCGAAGTATATATAATTCTTTATTTTGTCTTACACGGTTTTCAGATGACATGGAACGTATCCCCCAGTTTACTATAGGAAACGCCTCTTTTTTACACGGTTTTCTGAGGAACGTATCTACCGTGTAAACAAAGAGTTGGGTGTATTTGCGAAGGTTTAAGGGAATACATCATAAAATAAGTCAATTAAAAAAAATACTTACATATGTGCTTTCATAACAAATACATATATACAGATCTATAAATTATATGCAGAGTCGTTTGCGAATAGTAAATAAGCAAATCTGTAAGCGTACATTCCTTAACATTGGAATTATCACTATTTTTTTTTTATGTTAAACTACGTTTTTGCCAAAATGTTACAACTAAGCGAAAAAACATCAAGATAAGGAAAAAATTTAAAAGGTCATAAAAAAAACTGACACATACGAACGCCAGACCCTTTGAGGGTTTTACTATACTGACCTAGTACCATCACCATGACTTGGAATTTCTCACCCCCCAGATTAGCTGTTGTACTGTGTAATTTGTCTGTGGTGAAACTCCCTCATCTCTGCCGAGTACCCCTGCGAAAAGTTACGATATCTAAATCGTGAACCTTCTCTATGATATACGTTCTCTGGACCACCCCCGTGTTTCAGAGCGTAGTATACATAAGTAAAACTATCTACCAACATGTTAAGAAACAACCTACTCCAATGTACTCCGAGGTACTTAAAATATGTAAAACGGCGATAACGGCTCAAAACATAACTTGGTGGTTGTGCAGATCTTGCTGATATGGAATTTTTCGCATTCGATGAAATTAACGGCCCAGTCACTTCATTTGAACGTGGTTGTGGGGTCTCCCTTTTTGTAGAGTGGACAGAGCATACTTAAATTCCAACCATCCGACCATGAATTCTACAAAGAAACTGATGCATGCTCCTTATCAGTTCTTCGGCACCGTATTTGAATAGCTCGGACGGTAATCCATCGGCCCCCGCCGCTTTGCTGTTCTTCAGACAGGTAATTGCTATTCGAACTACTTCATGATCCAGTACCGGTACGTCCGCTCCATCGACACCGATTGAGGAATTAGGTTCACCAACTCCTGGTGTTATGCTTTCACGGCCCATCAGCAGGCTGGAGAAGTTCTCGCTCTATAATTTTAGTATGCTCTGGGCATCGGTTCCTAGATCACCTTTGGTGGTTCTACAAGAGTATGCTCCGGTTGTGAAACCTTCTGTTAGAGTTTGTCAAGCTCTTCATACTCACGCCTTTCAGCCTCTCTGTTTTTCTGTCTGCAAATGCGTCTCGCTTCCCTCTTCAACTCTCTATATCTATCCCATCCCGCACGTGTTGTGATCGATCATAACGTTGCGAGGTAAGCAGTCTGTTTTCTCTCCGCTGCGACGCACCATTCGTCGAACCAGCTCTTCTTTTGCTTTTTTCGAAAACCAATGGTTTCGGTTGCAACTGTACGTAAGAAATTTGAAATGCCGTCCCACAGTTCCCTTATACCGAGTTCTTGACGAGTGCTCTCAGAGAGCAGGAGTGCAAGCCGAGTAGAAAATCGTTCGGCTGTCTGTTGTGATTGCAGCTTCTCCACGTCGAACCTTCCTTGTGTTTGTTGACGTGGGCAGCCAGGTAGCTTAATGAATTTTCTTATGCTGATATCTAGAACTACAGATAACCGTATTTTGGACCCCGGCGAAGTCAATCAGCCTCAACCCATTTGGGGATGCTTCTTCGTGGAGGCTAAATTTCTGAATTTACAGACCGTTGTGCCAAAGATACCTTCATTGCCCACATTGCCGTTAAAGTCGCCAAGCACGTCCTTCTCGAAAAACTTCGCTTTGATGAGAATTGTCGCTAGACGTTAATCCACCGGTGTGAATGTCACTCGTGAGCTGCTTGTGCCATATATAAAAGAATCGCTTCTAGTCACTCCAAAAAATGTCTGACTTTTTACCGAACATATTGGTCAATCTGTGAGTTCTAGTATTGAAATGCAGGTAGATATTTTTTGTTATAACAAATGCCCTTCTGCCAAAAATGGGTAAAATCGGGTGAATACTTACCTGAACCCCCCATACTTAATATAAGATCTTCCGGTTGATGCAGTTTAAGGCATCTTTCGGTCAATATGTAAGAAATCTTAATGAAATTCCAAAATAATCTCTTTATAGTAATAATGAATTTTTTGCAGCTGACTGTAAATAATGGATGTAATACTTCCTGTTTTAATTAAAATATCCCGTTAATCACTTTACCTTTCGTGAGTATACAATTTTCGGTTATGCTCGAACTTGGATCTTCCTTACTTAGTGTTTCTTCTTTTGAAAACATCTGAAGTGAAGTGACAAGTGTTCCGACCTGTCGTCAAATTATTGAATATTAAAATTTCTAACAATCGCTCAACAGCCAGCTTGTTTCCGCCTATCTGGCATCTGGCTATTACTCATCACGTTGTCGGTAAGTCATTGACCTTTTTTAAGGGGGTGTAAGGTCAAATCAAACGAAAAAAGCCATGTTTTTGTGATTTTTTCCTGACGACACAGTTAAAATTTATTTATCCAACCAATAGCACATTGAAGTATGACATTCGAAAAATGTCTTATCAATTTTTTACAAAGAAATATTAAAAAATACGGCAATGGCAGCAATTGTCCGGACGGGTCTCGAAAAAAAGTTGAATTGCGGTGCCCCTCATAACTCATTGCTGGATCATTTGAAATCAAGAAATGAAAGTTCATTCGTTAGATAATAGTTCTCCCTAGGTAACGTTGTAAGGGTTTTTTTGAAATTCCAATTTTTGAATTTTTTCGAAGACTTTGAAGTGAAAAACACAATTTTTTGGGAAAAAATCGGCTAATTTGTTATTGCGAAATCAAAATTATGAACTTAAAAAAACTCTCCAGCGTTACCTCGTAAAATATGTACAGAAATAGTGTTTAAAATTTCAAAAGCATCGGAGCAGTAGTTTTGAAGTTATGAGGGGCACTGACTTTGGAAAACGTGAGTTGTGGGAAAAACGCTTTAAAGTTTCACAGACGCTCACAATCAAATCGGAGGGTGAAGACTTACAAATGTATATCTCCGTCAATTTTGCTTTAATTGCTCTCAAATGTTCACAGAATGATCTTAAGATATTGTACATTAATATAAAATAAAAAATAAAAAAATGCAAAAAAAAAAAACAAAAATACCTTAAGTCTTTTAAAAATAACAAAAAGGCATTAAATGTTTGACTTTTCATTCTTAATAATCCGCTGCAAACTCTCAGATGTACGAGCACATAAAAGCTGTTTGAATATTTTTTGAGATCTATTTTTGTACCATTTTGAATATATTTAAATACTTTTTCTATATATATATATTTTTTTTACATCAAAGCGCTCATTATTTTTATTTCTTGAAAAAAGTCTTAATTCATAATTTCTAGTCACTCTAGTTCTACATATTATTCTTTATTTTTTATTACAGTTACAAATAGTATACATTCTACTTAAACTTCTTACTACATGTTCTTGTCAAACCTCGTATTATAGATAAAACTACGATGTTCAGGAGTTAAAATGGGATTTATGTATTTAGATGTGTTTTCAATACGTTTACGAAAACGATCTCTATCACGGGCAAGACTCTCCCAATGCCCCTTCCTTGCAGACCTATAAGCGTAGCTCCAAGCATACATCACATGAATTTCGGGATTTAAATTAAAGCGGACCTGAAAAAAAAGAAAATGATTTCTTATTAACAGTATTTAAAATTTGTATGATGTAAACCACTTGGTTACAAAAATTATGTACTTTATAAAATACACATTAGTTCAAATAAATCGGTTAAATAATTCGCTCGTAATTTTAACGGCCGGATAAAAAAAGTTAGTTTCGAGGAAACGAACCTCAAAGTTTTGGTACATATACGCTGTCAGCCGCTGCGGGAAGTGCGGCTGATCCGGAGCACATTAAATAATTTAATAAAGAAATGTATTCAGATTTTGTCAAAACAATCATACAGGGTTTGTCCAGAAAGTAATAAGTCTGAGTCGATTTAAAAAATAATATTGAACCTATCGTTACAATTCTTTAAAAAATATCAAAATAGTCTCCCTCTGCGTTGATGCAGCGCTACCAGCGCGATATCCAAGCATTGAAAGCGTCACGGAAGGCATTCTCCGGAATAGCCTTGAGACCCGAGGTGCATGCTTCTTGGATCCCCTTGCTTGCCTTTCATTGGACTTTTCAGGCAAGAAACAAAAAAAAATACGGGGACCACATCTGGGATGTAGGGCGGCTGCGGAAGGGTTGAGATGCCGGCCTTGGTTAGGTAGCTGTTCACAAAAAAGGCGGTGTGAGCCGTGACGTAGTCGTGGTGGAACTTCAAATCGACTGCGATATCTTGTCGGACCCTATTGAACCTTCGTTTGTGTCTCTTGAGGACTTCCACGTAAAACTTGGCGTTGACGGTTTGTCCAGGAGGAAAACATTCAAGGTGGACAATGCTTTGATGTCCAAAAAGACAATGAGCATCGTTTTCACTTTGGATTTGCTCATTCTTCCGGTCTTCATCAACGAGGTCTTCCCGGCCCGCCAAAAAGTCATGGTGCCACCGAAACACACCACTTCTTGCTAAAGCAATATCTGGGTAAGCCTGCTTGATCATATCAAACGTCTTTGTCGCCACTTTACCGATTCTAACACAGAATTTAATGTTGTTGTTGTTGTTTTGACGGTTATCAACCCCCGTTAGGATGGTAAGGGTTGTCCAGGTTGTCGTCGATGTCATCTAATGAGAGGCCCAACGTAAGGGTTATCCAGGTTGTTGTCGATCGCGGTCATCTGATGAGTTACACCTAAAATCTTAGGATTATTGACAATGTCACTATACTCGGTCACGTTTTGTCTTTTGTTTTAACCCCATGTGCTGCCGGCAAGCGACTTGAGGATTTTGTTGCGGCTCTATACCTTGACGATAATCGCGGTCGTATGAGCAGTGAGGGAGCATAGACTATCAAAAGTTACACCTAAAATCTTAGGATTATTGACAGTCGGAATTTTTACGCGCCATCGACTGCAATATTAAGGTCAAGTCTCATACTCCTTCGTCCAGTTCGTCGAAATCCATGGATACTCGCTCCAAGATGACTGCAGGGGTGATTTCTGCGAAAGCATGCCTGGAGAGGAGTTCAAGTTCCGTTCACTGTGAGGTTCAATGGGAGACAAAAAGGCATCCTGTAGAGTCGGAGAGATAGCCGTTTACTTTTGAACACATGCCATGGATTCCATTGCTCGACGTCAATATCGTGCAATCACCAGCCTTGAGGTTATGTTTGTCTTTTCTGTGCTGCCGGCTAGCGACTTGGGATTTTGATTGCGTAGCTCTGTACTTAATAATCGCGGTCGTATGAGCGAAGAGAGAGAATGTTACACCTAAAATCTTAGGATTGTTGACAGTGGAAGAACCTGCAATGTTAAGCTCAAGTCTATACTCCTTCGTCCAGTTTGTGAATATGGTCGCTGTGGATTTGTTTAGATTTTCACCTGAGGAAACGAGAAATAGTACCTTCGAACACATGCCATCGATTCGGAGATTGTCATCAGCGTACCGCTCAACATGGTCCATGTAGAAGTTAAACAGTGGGGAGAGAAGCGTAGATTTTCTTCTCCTTTAGATGTTGATGTTGTGACTGACCGTGTCAAACGCTTTTGACAGGGGCTACGAGGATCGTTCTTTCGGGTGATTTCTGTTTGAGGCCACGAACTATCTGGGCGTTTATGACGCTAAGTGTTGTGATGGTAATGTGCACTTTTCGGAATCCATGCTGGTGGCTGGCTAGGCTCAGGTGGTAAGTTAAGGTCGGGAGAAGCAAGACCTCAAGTGTCTTCACTACTGGGGAGAAGAGAGTTATCGGACGATAAGATTCCCCTTTGTTGGCGGGTTTCCTCGGTTTCAGTAGTGGGACCACTCTTGGACTTTCCACACATCGGGTATTTGAAGAGTGGTCAGCGACATTTGAGGACCTTGAGATAACTTACTCGTCGAGCCTTTGTTTTAGTTAGCATGTTAATTCCATCAGCCAATTTTGAGGATTTTGCTTTGTTGATGGCACTCCTCCTCATCGGTGAAAGTAAGTGGCGCGCAGTCGTTTGGCATTTTGCGCAGCACACGCTTGGTTTTGTCTACCGAAGGGTGCAGTGTAAAATAGCTCGCGCGCTTCTTCGGGTCCGAAGAGGCATGACCATTGAATTGAACTTCAACTCGGTCGTCATGTCTCTTCGGGTTAAGCAAAGCCTTGAGAGTAGCCCAAAGCTTACTCACACCGGTGAAGAGGTTGCAGGACTTCGGGTGCTTTATCCACTTCGTCCGCTTATGATGGTTTACAAATCGCCGAATCTCCAAATTGAGATCCTTTATTCGGGCATCGCCGGCATCGGCATGGCGTAAGGTGTCGCGCTCATTAGCTAAAACGGCTGCTTCGGCTGTTTAACTTCTATCGATATGCGTTCCCGGTTCATAAGTGCAACTATCTCCTTGATCTTGCTCTGGAGTCCGTTGCAGTTGAATTGAAGAATGCGGGATTGTCGCGGGTGTCCGTGGGTGATCCTGGGTGTGAGGGAGTGGCGTGTAGGTGGTGTTTGTTACAGCTGTATACACCGCAGGGGCGGTTAGAGCAAGTCAGAGTGAGAGATATGTTGCCTGTTTGAGCTCCTGGGGACCGTGAATGTCCTCTGTTCGCCACTCGGGATGAGTGCAGATTGCACAGCCGCAGAAGCTAGTATCGCAGTACTGCGTTGGCAACATGGGCCACGTATGTAACTCGCGGTCCACTCCCTATAAGTCTTAAGGCTTGAGCACGTTTTAAGATGGCTACATCCAGTGCATGTGTTACACCTGACCGAAATGGTGTTTGGATGGAGCCTTTTAGCGCAAACGCAGCAGAAAAATTCCTCCCCCAAAGGGATTGTGACTCAATGCCAGCACGAGTCATGAACGCAGATACGGAGCAACCCTGATGACGAAGGCATTGCTCCAATGACGACAAACAAAAATTAACTCTTACCGATCCAAACGATCGATGGATTGCCGGCCGAGCTATTCAAACACGGTGGCGAAGAACTGATAAGGAGCATGCATCAGCTTCTTTGTAAAGTATGGTCGGACGAAAGCATGCCCAACGATTGGAATTTAAGTGTGATATGCCCAATTCATAAAAAGGGAGACCCCGCAATCTGCGCCAACTACCGTGGGATAAGCCTCCTCAACATCGCGTATAAGGTACTATTGAGCGTATTGTGTGAAAGATTAAAGCCCACCGTCAACAAACTGATTGGACCTTATCAGTGTGGCTTTAGACCTGGCAAATCAACAACCGACCAGATATTTTCCATGCGCCAAATCTTGGAAAAGACCCGTGAAAGAAGAATCGACACACACCACCTCATCGTCGATTTCAAAGCTGCTTCCGAAAAGGAGCTGTCTTTATGCCGCGATGTCTGAATTTGGTATCCCCGCAAACCTAATACGGCTGTGTAAACTGACGTTGAGCAACACGAAAAGCTCCGTCAGGATCGGGAAGGACCTCTCCGAGCTGTTCGATACCAAACGAAGTTTCAGACAAGGCAACTCCCTATTGTGCGACTTCTTCAACCTGCTGCTGGAGAAAATAATTCGAGCTGCAGAACTTAAACGAACAAGTACAATCTTTTATAAGAGTGTACAGCTGCTGGCGTATGCCGATGATATTGATATCATTGAGTCGACGTTGCGAGTTTTCGAGAGAAAAGTTCTGCGAAAGATTTATGGTCGTTTGCGCGTTGGCCACGGCGAATACCGCATTCGATGGAACGATGAGCTGTACGAGATATACGACGGCATTGACATAGTTCAGCGAATTAAAAGACAGCGGCTACGCTGGCTAGGTCATCTTGTCCGGATAGACGAAAACACTCCAGCTCTGAAAGTATTCGACGCAGTACCCGGCGGGGAAGCAGAGGAAGAGGAAGACCTCCACTCCGATGGAAGAACCAAGTGAAAAGAAGAAACGACTGGCGCGCTGGTGTTAACTCGGCTATAATCGCGTAAGCGGTGTCTACGCCAATAAAGAAGAACAAGAAAATATTCATATGCGTGGGAAGGTTGTTTATACTCATTTTAATTTGAAATATATTTTTTAAGCACTTGCTTTTTTAGAACTAAAATTGCTGAATAAAGAAAGAAGAATTTTAGCTGAAAGGGGAATTTCAGCGAATTGCACTTATTTGCTTATTATCATATGGCAGCGCCCAATTTCTTCATAACTGTTAGAACATACAATTTCTTACAAAAAACCCTGCAAAAAGTGTTAAATGTGAATTTTTTAAAATGTGTGTTAAATGTAGTGAAATAGCGTGTTTGTAATTTTTGATCTTTAAAGTCGAATATCCCATAAACTAAACATATGCGGTACATATAACCCGATATAATTTTTAATCAGGAGAACTTCCTCCTTCCAACGGTACCTTCAGATCGCGGCGCCAATGAAATCGGAATTTTGCCCATCTTTCTGAACTAATATTGTTAAAAAAAGAGAAATTTTAACGAAAAAGAGGATTTTCAGCAAATTGCTCATATTTGCTTATTATCATATGGCAACACATAAATGATATCCACTACAAGTGTAAACAGTTATTATATATATGTGACCTGGTCTACGGAAAGAGGGCTTAGGTATCAAAAATAATGAGATAACGAGAAACTGACGAAACGAGTTGTTTATTTTTAACAACTAGTTATTTTTAAAAACTAGTTTTCGCACGTTAGCTCCCTTTTCGTAGACCAGGTCACATATACTTATGTATGTATATATAGATTTCTTTTTTAAAAAACCTGGAAAAAGTGTAAAATGTGAATTTGTTTAAATGTTTACAAGTTATTTTAAATTATTTAAAGTGAAAAATGTGCGTAAAATGTGTTAAAGTAGTGAAATAGCTTGTTGCAAGTTTTTGAACTTTAAAGTCGATTATCTCGTAAACTAAGCTTTTGCGGTACCTAAGTATATTTTTAATCAAGAGGACTTCTTCTTTCCAACGCGTAGCTAAAGAAATCAGAATTCTGTCAGAGCCTTTTTGAGATTCATGTAGAATTTTCTAAGGTAGTTACTTACTTTAGATGGAAAAGTTTAGTAAAATCAGACAATACATGATTTGATATATATATGTACAACTTTTGTCCGACTTACCCTTTTACTACTTTCTGCCGGTTTGGGTGCGTCACTACCAAGACTTTCAACGCTGTCATTTAATTTTTCAGCATTACATCCAAAACTGATGTTTGAAGAACATTCATCATCTTCGGAGTCCTCTTCATCATCATCGTCATAGTAGGTAGAATATTGTTCAGGGTTTTGGGTGTCACTTGCGTCATCTTCTAAAAAGTATACATCATCACTATGTTCAGACAGAGTTCGCTGTCGCTGTTTCCAGTAACTGCATCCTAGGTTTATCGGATGAGTATTAAAAGCACTATCTTTTACTTTATCGCTACCGTCTTCAGGTATTCTTTCATTTTCTCTTGTTGCGGTTTCCATTGGCTTATTATTAGGAATTTTATTCATATCCTTACAAATCGGCATGCTAAAGCCGGATATTAGTTGGGCAAGCAAGTTTTGTGCCACAGGCTCTTTGAACGGTGATTTTATATTTACTCGAATAGCACTCTGTGCAGGCACTTCACAATTCGCAACGGTGTCACAGGTAAACGAAAATGATTTTAGCGACATTTTTATGAAATTTAACTTAGATACAGTACTTAAACTGCATACATTACAATTTGACCAAATGCAAAGACTTTTTCTATCTAAATTATGGCTTAAATTAACATTTTTACAAAAGTTTACTCCTGAAATGTTTAATGCTAACACATTATTAACACATAAGTTTGCTTTCACGTCATTAAACACGCAAATAACTGTATTAAAAATTACAGAAGACTTATTTTTCAGGTGCACAAACTCAAAAGCTTTATATACCCAAGATAGGTGTGCTGAAAATATATTATTTGATTCAAGCATGTGACGAATAATCATTTAAACAATTCTTCCAAATTAACCAATACATTATTATTCTGAGCAAAATCAAGTAATTCAATTTCCACATAAAAATTGTTAAATATCGCACTTCAAGGACAGAGTTTCTTATAAATTTCATCAGCCTTTTTATGTCACCACTTTTCGAAAGTCACCAATTTTGGCAATTGACGTGATATTATTACTTGATGTTCACCAATATTATTTGTTATAAGTACACGGTATTCAAATAGTTGAATGTCAATTATGTTTACAATTCCAAATCCACTGCAACACAAAGAATTTGTATACATTTTAAAATGAAGCTATTCTTTATAATAGACTTTTTCAATTTGGACTCGCAGTCGATAACTTTTTACCTAGCAGACACATATATCGATACCTTTTACCGTGTGCCGTGTTCAAACGATGTCACTCATAGTTGCTGCTACTACTGCTATTTCTACACAATTGCAAATAGCAATAGTTGCATCCAAACAAAAAAATATACAATAGGGAGATTCTCTTGCTCTTGTAAGATTGCACGATGACACAAAATGCAAAAATCATATGCCGAAATATGCAAGGACAAGATTCTGTCAATTTATTGAGAATGACTATTGTACATGACTATTGTGAATTGGAGCATCTTCTGCATTATTCTTAACAAAAAACTGTAACTAAGCCTTATAATTTATGTAGAAAATATAAAATCTACTTAAAACTTACCATCCTTAACAATATAACGGCGAAATATGTCTTTAAGTAAAATGACAGCTAAAACAGGGTTGCAATTATACTTTTGCGTGACATTGCACTCCGATATACATGGGATTTGGTCTGACATATTTTACAGCCATTGCAAATAATTTTTTGCGTGTGTTTGTTGTTGTGCCGGTGCACCAAGGGGAAATATATGCAATTCTTGCACCGTGCAAGGGTTTTGCAAGAGCAAGACGATACCCCTAATGTGTAAAATCGAATTAGTGAATTGTAAGTGAGCATTAAAAAGGAAAATATAAGTGTGAAATTAATTACAAATCAAAAAAATACGTACTTCAAAGAGTGGTAATTTTCAATCAGTATCTCGAAAACTCTTAGTTTCCTGCAGCTACAACAATATATATTCTTGATCTGAATATCCGACCAAACCCGATATATTCCCAAAATCCTGGACGGTATTCCAAAGCCGACCCATTTTCTCAATACAAGGTTGAGCTTAACCGGAAACATGTTGAGAGCTGTCAAGTGTAAAAACCATCCATCCACAGACGGAGCTCAGATGGGGTTCTTTTGTCGCTCGTTGTTTTTATATATTAATCATATCTGCTTGCTATCAGGTGACAAATTTAAGACAATAGGGGGATTCTCTTGCTCCTGCAAAACCCTCGCACGGTGCACGAATTGCAGAATTTTCCTCTTGGTGCAACGGCACACCAACAAACACACCCAAAAAATTATTTGCAATGGGTGTGAAATATGTCAGACCAAAACCCATGTTTAATTTCGTGCAATGACACGTAGAAATATAATTGCAACCCTGCTTTAGCTCTCATTTTAGTCATAGTCATTCACAATAAATTGACCGAATCAGCCGTTCATATATCACTAGATTCTGCAATGGGTGCTCTCGTGCCCTTGTATATTTCGGTATAGTATTTTTGCAATCTGTAATCTTGCAAGAGTAAGCGAATACCCCTAGTATGGTTTAGTTCTTAATTTGGTTCTTTGTTTTATTTATTAAGGGTGAGCTGCACTTGTTAGGTGCCTTAATCAAAGTCATTCGCCGTTCCGTTGCGTCAGTCAGCGTAAGAACGGAAAATCGCTGACCCAAACAACGCGCGAGCTTTCATGTTGCGGAGCAGCTACTCGCGTTAACTTCTCTCCATCCTCGGACTTCCACTAGCTGTCTATAACAATATTTAAGGAACATTAGTTGTTAGCTTTCTTTCTATGTTCCAAACGAGGTTTTAGCAAAGGCGACTCCCTATCGTGCGACTTCTTCAATCTACTGCTGGCGAAAATAATTTAAGCTGCAGTACTAAACAAGGAAGGTACAATCTTCTATAAAAGTGTACAGCTTCTGGCGTAAGCCGATGATATCGATATCATTGGCCTCAATAACCGCACCGTTAGTTCTGCTTTCTCTAGAATTTATAAGTTAGCGAAGCAAATGGGACACTGCAAGACGAAATATCTTCTGTCATCAAACAAACAGTCGTGGCACTCGAGACTAGGCTTCCACATCATTGCTAACAGTTATAACTTCAAAGTTGTAGATAATTTCGTCTATCTTGGAACCAGTATCAACACTAATAATGTTTAAATGAGTTAAGCATTCACCCACTCTACCCGGTAAAACTGGCGCATCCTAATAAAACAGCTCAATTCACCACAGCTGATGACACTAAAACACAACTCACCACATCTGTAAACCTACCCACTCAACAAAAATGATGGACAAGGGAAAAGCAGATACACTTCGTTACACACAATTCGAACAACACATTCGCTTGTGCACTGCGCCGCGTTAGCACTGTACACTAATTTATTTCGATAGGATCAACACCGATCCTGTGCGCATATCAACATATGTTTTTTTTTCGTCACCGATCTCGCCCGCTGTAATTACCTTATAAACCGAAGGAGAATTAGACATTGGCGGAATGCCAATTGACACATCATTTCGTTACCCTCGGAACCGTTTTATATATACAATCATTTTAATTGTAACGATAATAAATTTATAAAAATAAAATAAACTTTAATCTATCCGAAATAAATCGCATTTTAACTTATAAATGGTACTTAACGCGAGTGTAAGTGCTTTATTAACAATCTAAATAGTAGTGGGGGTTTACACGAATTGGGCATCCAATATCATCATCGAAATTCAACGCTGAATAACTCTTTCCAACAGGTGCTACTTGGGACTGAGTAGACAATTGAGAAGTAAAGTCTTCTCTCGACGAACGAAAACCAAGCTCTATAAGTCAGTCATTATTCCCGTCCTGCTATTTGGTGCAGAGACATGGGCGATAACAACATATGATTAGTCAACCTTACGAGTTTTCGAGAAAAAGGTTCTGCAGAAGATTTATGGTGCTTTGCGCATTGGTCACGACGAATATCGCATTCGATGGAACGATGAGCTCTATGAGATATACGACGAGATAAGAGCGAATTAAGAGACAGCGAATGCGCTGGCTAGATCATGTTACAACTCTTGAGGCGGAAAAGTATCCCCAAACCATGATATCGCCTTTCCCATGTTTGAGAGTTTAGGCTCGAAGGCAGTATTTTGTGGACGTCTTACACATATTTTTCTGATCCAAACAAATTAATTTTAGTTTCATTAGACCATAGTTATGTGTCGCTTTGCGAAAGACATTCTTTTCAAAATATTTTTCTTGCTTTAAAATGAAACTTTTCCTCTTTTTCACTCCGCGACCCACTGTGAATATAACTTTTGAATTGAACATATTCACACAAAAAAAGACTAAACTTACTTGAAAGTATTAAACATAAATTCTTTTTTATGGAATTAACAGAAAAAAACCTGAATCATTTGTGTTAATGTGGCTTGTTTCTATTATTTTTCCAGCTTAAGAACGTGGTCACTCATAATATCTCAAATTACGGTAAATATTAAAATCAAAAACGAATAAAAAAAAGGAGAGCATAATAAAGTATTGTTATCAGTGCACTATGTTATATCAGGTTTATGTATGGTATATGATTTTCGTACATAACTAACAACTTGGTTGTGGATGTTGTTTCTATTATTTTCACAAACAGTTTATATATGACAACGTAAGTGATAGAATAAAACTAAGTACAGTTACAACATTAAATTCTCTCCTTCTTTAAATGAAGCATCCTCACTTTTTGTTCTTGTTAGAGTCTGAGAAGTCCTTAATCATAAATCAGTATAGAGTCAGAAAAGCTGCCTCTTCAGGTGTCTCTGATTGCAATTTCTTTATGCCGAGCACCAGCTTGTGTAGAAGTTTTTCCAGTACTGAATACTGTCTGACGTGTTGGTTGCTGTCGTCTGTGATGTTCCGCATGGAAAATTGATTCTTGACGTCTAGCATGTGAGTCATGTGTACGCAAATGAGGAAAATTCTTTGATTGCCATTCACTTGGGAGTGGCCAGAAACGGTTATTTTACGTATGGCTCAAACAGCTCACGACTTCCGTTCCTAAGACCAAGAATCTGGGTAGCCAAAAAACAACAGTTTGAAGGCGAGCAAAAGTGAGAAAGCGAAACATCACCTTCACAGAGTTGTGCGCTGGGTTTGGGACCCGCCACGTAAAAGACCCTAGCAACAAAAAGGAAACAACAACCTCGGATAAGTGACCTCCCTTTAGATGAGGACCCCTGCAAACGTGTTAAAAATTATGATTTACCCAGCTGATTGATGCCCCGGTGGATGAACGTCTAGCCACAATCCGGATCAAAGCGATGTTCTTCAACATATCGCTGATTTACGCCCACGTGTTTGGCGACTTTAACGCCAGGGTGGGCAAAGAAGGTATCTTGGCACAACAGTCAGTCCTCCACGAGGAAACATCCCCAGATGGGTTGAGACTAATCGCCTTCGCCGGGTTATCAGTAGTACCAGCAAAATTCAGCATAGAATAATTCACCAAGCTTCCTGGCTGTCTCCGGATCGAAAAGCCACCTACCAGATCGATCATGTTGTCATATACGGAAGACACGTATCCAGTGTTTTAGACGTGTGTACACTCCACTATCTTATTGGAGCCAAGATACGAAGCCGCCTCTGCGCAGCAAAAAACGCACTTCAACAAAGACTCGGAAGGTTCGACGTCGAGAAGCTGCAACCACAACAGACAGTCGAAGGATTTT
The DNA here is from genome assembly GCF_024586455.1 of Bactrocera neohumeralis. Classification (NCBI taxonomy): domain Eukaryota; kingdom Metazoa; phylum Arthropoda; class Insecta; order Diptera; family Tephritidae; genus Bactrocera; species Bactrocera neohumeralis. The sequence goes on along the minus strand of NC_065921.1, from coordinate 31,198,539 downwards.
CTACTCGACATGTACTCCTTTTCTCTGAAAGCACTTGTCAACAACTCACTCGGTATAAGTGAACTGTGGGAGGGGATTTCAACCTACTTACGTACAGCTGTAACTGAAACCATTGGTTTTCGGAAAAAACACAAAAACTGCTGATACTATCAGGTGTGCATTGTCGCAGTGGAGAGAAAGCAGATTACCTACCTCGCAATGTTACAATCGACCACAACACGTGCGGGATGGGATAGATACTGAGAGTTGAAGAAGGAAGCGAGACACATTTGCAGACAAAAAAGAGAGAGGCCGAAATGTTTCAGGATTTAGCGTGGTCCACTGTCTCAGGGTCTATTGCGAATCTTGGTGAAAGTATTATCCATTACCTTTTTTGCCTTGTTCCACTCTTTCAGGAATTGTCGCTGTCCGCTGTTCTAGGGTCTGTTGTGAATCTTGCCGAATTCGTCGCTGTCCGTTTTTTCAGGATCTGCTATTGATTCATTCGAAAAGTATTGTCCGCTGTTACAGGGTACATCTATCCATTGCCATTTGTTTCTGTACTTTTTTCAGGCATTCAGTGCTGGAAGTCCTACTTCCTGTGAAATGTTTTTTGATTTATTCCTTTCGAAATAAAATCTGGCTTTTTGTTAGCAAATAAGTTAATTTTTACCAGAAGTAAATAAAAATGAGTCAAAAGAATATATTTTGAGCTGCTGAAAGGTCCTCTGAGAAATTTTATTCCAAAATAGTCCGGATTCATCAGCATTAAATACCTAGTCTGCGGTAAAAATTTCAGCAAACTTTTGTGGATATTTTTGTGCTTCTTTTGAATTAGAAGATGCTTCTTCACCTTTTAATTTTAGGCTATGCAAGGAATGTCTTTGTTTAAATCGCTGAAACCAGCCCCGACTTACGTTAGAAGACATCTTAACCGCAGATGTGGACTGAACTTGATTTTTCAGTGTGTCATAAATTATTAAAACTTTATTTTGTATGGTATATGTATCAATTGGAATTCTTTTTTGATTTTGGTCTTCCACGCATATTATTAAACATTATTATTTCTAACATATGGCGTTGCACTCATACTCGGTATGCATTCCAGCTGCTACACTTTTTGTAATTGAGTCTTCGTTTAGCTTTATTGTTCTTATTGTTGATTAGTTATTGAATGAAATTTAGCGAAATCCACTATTATTTATTTATTTCTTAAACGGTCCAAAATTTCTAAAGAAATAATTTTTCTCTTTATCACATTTTTGGTAATTTTTGGTTTTCCCATAGTAAAACTAAAACTTTAAATTTAAGAAAAGGATATATTAAAACAAAATTCTTAATTAGTTACTTACTTCAATAATGAATTACAATGGTAAACAAAAATCCACTTGTTTTTTGTGACATGAACAGAAGAAAGTGTTTATTATGTAAATAGATACATGATTGTTATATTATTTTATTAACCAAAGAGTACCTTAAAATGTTACTGTCGATGTTTTTCGGCGATATTTTGTTTTTGGAGTATCCCTTAACAATGCCCAGCAGTAATCGGCAAGCAAACTGGTACTCCACTTGTCCCGGTACTGTTTCTCCATAGCAGAAATGTCTTGATGGAACCGTTTCCCATGTTCGTTACTTACGGCTCCTAAATTTTCGGGGAAAAAATCCAGATAGGAGTCCAGAAAGTGAGTTTTAAGGGATATGTTACAACCAATTTTTTTATATACAAGATCTTTGTAATTGTCAGCCTTCACATTTCCAAAAAATTTTTAACAACGCTTTTAAAGGCACTACAGGGTCGTTTAAATTTCAGTTTCATTGATCATTTCCTCAAATGTTTTATCTTTCATTGGTTCTCTTATTTGAGGACCCACAAATATTCCCTCTTTAATTTTTGCTTCAATGACTCTTGGAAATTTTTGTTTCAGATACAACTCTTCCATTTCTGTCCATTGCCTTATTAAAATTCTTCATTAAACCTAATTTAATATGCAAAGGTGGTAGAAATACTTTTTTGGGATCAACTAGAGGATCACTGGTAACGTTTTTTGGTCCCGGAGTGAGTGCCTGACGCACTGGCCACTGCTTCTGTAAATAATGACAGTCTCTCGCACGGCTGCCCCATTCACAAAGGAAGCAAACATATTTTGTATATCCTAGTTGCATTCTAAGAAGAAGGGCTATTCCTTTTAGGTCTCCATATATTTCCCAACCGTACTCCTGATAACGGATGTGCTCTAAATGAGCTCTCATTTTCTCATGTGATTCCTTCCTATGAACGGGTATTTGGTACCGTTATGAACTAATATCGCCTTTAAATTAAGTTTAAAGGAATCAATGAATAGACATGCTACAACCCTTTCATTTTCAAAGAATTATAAATTATAATTAATTAAATTACAATGTTTTTATATTGAAAAACACTGCTACATAAACTTTGTGATGGTTTTGGTTTATGTTGGGTACTCTCATCAACAATACATATTTAATAATTTTGTTTTAATCATTTGTTGGGAACTAATTTTAAAATCTCAGCGTCGGAATTTCACGTCATGAACAGTGCTAATTAGACTATTTTGGAATTCCCGTAAGGAATCAAAAAAAAAATAATGAGTACCACATATGTAAATGTTGTACAACGTGTGTGATAATACGATTAGTTGCGCTAAAGAAGAATCCAGACATATTCCTTTTGCTATGCCAATAATGTGAACCAAACCAAAGAATAATAATAAACAAAAGGAATTACTAAGTCCAAACACACTACCCAGTATCCAAACTTGTCTTCGGCCAAATTAAACGACTGGAATTTACTGTCAACACCAGCGATTGTTAATTGATTTTTAAAAACTGTGATTTTTCGAAAGATTTTCATATTTGCTTTATGTGAAATATCGTTTATTATTATGCCATTGTTTAATATGTTCTTCAGGTGTCGAAATGAATATACTTAAAACTCGTCGATGCTGTTTTTTCAAAAAATTTTCTTTTTTATCATAATTTGGTGAAAATTTGTTCTAGATTTCAAAATCAATGCAATTTTGCTTGGCTTGTATTTTTGTATATTTATATTGAACAGTAGGAACATCTGAAATACACTATGAATTTAATGTTTAAAAATCTATCACTAATCTTTTTTGGGTCTCCCATAAAAATGTTCATTTTAATTATTTGTATATCTTTTAAAGGAATTCTTTATCTAATTTATTATTTATTCTTAGCTGATTTTTTTTATTGTTAATACGATTTCGTTACCTTGTATATGTTATTTTGCTATATCCTTGTCCAAAATTTACTATAATATCCCGCCATACCTAAAAATTACCTTAATTCTTTCGTTTTGCGGTATCGGATATTTTTCTATTGTTTCTATTTCTCTTTGGATCTACCGTTATCCTATTATTTGTGTTATTATATTTTTTGATTTTTGTATTTATTTGTAAATTTTAATTGTATGATTTTTCGTGAAATCAGATCTCTGTATCATATTTTTTTCAATCCACAAATGCGTTTATTATTATTTCATGTCTTTAATATCTTCTAGTTATAAAAATGGTAAATCATGGCTGATGTATTTTTTTTTACTAGTCATGATGGAATATCCATGCATTGATTTTGTCTATACAGGATCTATTGATATACTCTTACCTATTCTGCATTTTTTTTGATATTGTTTGTAGCGCCTGAGTCGATCATGGTATTTACTTCTTGTTGTGTTGGACCATCCTTGAGTGTAAGGCAAGGTAGTCCATCCTCTAGCCTAAAAAAGTACTCGATGTATCGTCAGCTTCTTCCATGTGTCTGAAAGTTTGTTCTGGCTGAGGTTCAGGTTGTTGGTGTGTGTTGATCCTTTGTATCTTCTGCGAAATGATGTTTCTGTTGGAGTGATTTCGTTTGTACCCACTGTTTCTTTGAGGTTCGTCAACATCTATGCGTTCTTGTGGAGGTTGGTATGTAATAAATACTCTTTGAGGTTGTGCATAATTGTAATTTTTCCTCATTTGTTGCCTTGGTTGAAATTGATTTTGCCTGAAGTTGTTATTATGATGATTAGGTTGATTATATTAGTTCCAAGATTATATTGGTTCCAAGTCTTCTGTTGGTTGTTGTGCCCAGTTCTTCATGTGTTCTTGTATTTCATACAGTGCGTTTGGGTCGTGATATAGTGCGTCCAAAGCTTCCATGATACTGTAGAAGTTGAGAGGTGTGTTGTTGCATTCAAGTAACATATCTGCATGCCCCGTGATTCTTCTTCTGAAGGTTGTACCTCTGTAACATTCTGGTACTGCATCGTGGCTTGTTGGTATATTGTTGGAGTAGAAGTTTCGCCAGTATTAGGATTTGTAGTTTGGAACATCCGTAATATTAACTCCTTGTCCGTTCTCCTTTCTTCGTCCAATTTCGAGAACTGATTCAGAATGTAAGACATTATGTAGTTTTCAGGAGTGGTATGGACTGTAGCCGAAGGATTTATGTCCTCGTTTGGCATTTTCCCTTTTGCTCCTTGACTCATTTTCTGAGTGTCTGTCTTCGTTAAGGAAGATTTAAAGATTTTGGCTTTCTTAACTAAAGATTTCAGCTTAAGGATTTAGATGTCTTTCTTTATGCGTTTCGAAGATTCTTAAGGATGCCGATGTCCTGTTGTGCGATCTCCTCCTTCCCAGCAAAGAGCAGTTGAGCCCCCAGTTAATTCATATACTTATAAATGGTTAAAAAAATATATGTTTTCTTTTGCAGAATATGCTCTTTATTCTAGAAATTCACATACTTAACATGCGTTCATGCGGCCTATGCATGTCTTGCATTCGGGTGTGGTGTGGTATGAGTTCAAATTCTAGTGTTTGATACTCTTGTTTATTTGATTAGGACAGAACTGGCTTTATCAGCGTTACTCACATACTTACATATGTATAACTGTCGTTGTTACTGGTATTAACTAGTGCGACGACTGTTTGTTTGATGACAGGAGATATTTCGTCTTGCCTCGTTCACTGCCAGACCAATTTGCTTTGCTTCCTTGTCCAGTCTGGAGAAAGCAGAACTAACGGCGCGGATGTTGAGGCCGATGGTACCAATATCATCGGCATACGCCAACAGCTGTAGACTCTTATAAAAGATTGTACCTGCTCGATTAAGTTCTGCAGCTCGAATTATTTTCTCCAGCAGCAGATTGAAGAAGTCCCACGATAGGGAGTCGCCTTGTTTGAAACCTCGTTTGGTATCGAACGGCTCGGAGAGGTCCTCCCCAGTTTACACAGCCGCATTAGTTTTGTGGGGATACCAGATTCAGACATCGCGGCATAAAGGCAGCTCCTTTTCGTGCTGTCGAAAGCAGCTTTGAAATCGACGAAGAGGTGGTGTGTGTCGATTCTTCTTTCACGGATCATTTCCAAGACTTTGCGCATGGTGAAAATCTGGGCGGTTGTTGATTTGCCAGGTCTAAAGCCACACTGATAAGGTCCAATCAGTTTGTTGACGGTGGGCTTTAATCTTTCACACAATACGCTCGATAGAACTTTATACGCGATGTTGAGGAGGCTTATCCCACGGTAGTTGGCGCAGATTGTGGGGTCTCCTTTTTTGTGGATTGGGCAGAGCACACTTAAATTCCAATCGTTGGGCATGCTTTCGTCCGACCATATTTTACAAAGAAGCTGATGCATGCTCCTTATCACTTCTTCGCCGCCGTGTTTGAATAGCTCGGCCGGCAATCTATGGGCCCCCGCCGCTTTGTTGTTCTTCAGGCGCGTAATTGCTATTCGAACTTCTTCATGGTCGGGCAATGGAACGTCTGCTCCATCGTCATCGATTGGGGAATCGGGTTCGCCTTCTCCTGGCGTTGTACGTTCACTGCCATTCAGCAGGCTGGAGAAGTGTTCCCTCCATAACTTAAGTATGCTCTGGGCATCGGTGACTAGATCACCTTTGGGGGTTCTGCAAGAGTATGCTCCGGTCTTGAAACCTTGTGTAAGCCGCCGCATTTTTTCGTAGAATTTTCGAGCATTACCCCTGTCGGCCAGCTTATCAAGCTCTTCGTACTCACACATTTCGGCCTCTTTCTTTTTCTGTCTGCAAATGCGTTTCGCTTCCCTCTTCAACTCTCGGTATCTAAGTATCCCATAACGCACGTATTGTGGTCGATCGTAACGTTGCGAGGAAGGCTGCCTGTTTTCTCTCCTGTGTGACACGGCACTCCTCGTCGTACCAGCTGTACTTTTACATTTTCCGAAAATCAATGGTTTCGGTTGCAGCTGTACGTAAGGAGTTTGAAACGCCGTCCCACAGTTCCCTTATACCGAGTTATTGATGAGTGCTATCAGAGAGCAGGAGGGCAAGCCGAGTAGAAAATCGTTCGGCTGTTTGTTGTGGTTGCAGCTTCTCGACGTCGAACCTTCCTTGTGTTTGTTGACGTGCGCTTTTTGCTGCACAGAGGCGGGTGCGTATCTTGGCTTCAACAAGATAGTGGTCCGAGTCGATGTTAGGACCTCGGAACCTGGATTTTTTCGATCACGGAGACAGCCAGGCAGCTTGATTTATTTTCTTGTGCTAGAATCTATTACTACAGATAACCATATTTCGGGCCCCGGCGAAGTCGATCAACCTCAACCCATTTGGGGATGTTTCATTGTGGAGGCTGAATTTACCGACCGTAGTGCCAAAGATACCTTCTTTGCAAAGAAGTTAAAGCGTTAAAGTCGCCAAGCACGATTTTGACATCGTGGCGGGGGCAGCTCTCATAGGCGCGCTCCAAGCGCTCATAGAAGGCATCTTTGGTCACATCGTCCTTCTCTTCCTTCGGGGCATTATGCTCTTTTACTGTGAGCATATGGGCCTCAATGTGTAGATGTTCGATAGGAGACACTAAGAGGCATCGAATGGGTAGTGTTCTGGCATGTCCGAAGCTTCCTCTTCTGCGTTTTACTGCATCCAAGCAACCATATTGGTGCGGCGTAGTTAAGGACCGGCCGGCCGGTTACCTTGTATATTGCCAACAACGTTTCTTCGTCTTTTCCAATGTGCTGATGGCAAGCGACCCGAAGTTTTTTTTGCGGCTCTGTACTTTGGAAATAATCGCAAACGTACTAGGAGTGAAAGAGCACAGGCGAACTTGGTGCAGATTGCACAGCCGTAGAAGGTAATGCAGTGCATTGGCAGTATAGGGCAACGTAACTCGTGTAACTTCACTACCGGTGTGTCTTAAGGTCTGAGCAGGTCTTAAGATGGCTTCATCCCTTGCATGTATTACAGCTAACCGAGGTTGACTTTGAATGGAGCCGTTTAACACAGACGCAGTAGAAAAATTCCTTCGTGCCCGGGTTAGACACGACCCAAGGAGTTGCTCCAGTGATGACAAACTTTTTCTAAAACTTACTGATCTCCAAAAAAAAAAAAAAAAACGATAAAATCCGAGTCCATTCCGACTCTAGTACATCGAGGAAATATTTTTGTATATGTATTTGACGTAACTTTACTTCAAAAATATTATTTTCTAAATCGAAATTCATTAATTTATTTTATTAAAATTGAAAATTATTATTTTTTTATTCTGGTGGGTCCACAATACAAAATTTATTTGTTAAGAGTCTATTTATATAACTGATATACGCCACCTGTATACATTAACTTATGTTCTCTAACCTTTCGTTGTAGAAAATTTTTAAGCTCATCTTGCGTGAATTCTATGCCACCTCCATGCGAAGCAAATAATTTAAGCATCTGATGAATACGATCGAGTGGTAAGGAGTCCAAGTTTGTTAGCATTCCAACTATATATGACCAAAATACCTGAAAATTATTTTAAAAATTAAATAAACTTCATAGAATATAATTTGTCTTCTTTCGGAACATTATTTAAATGTATTTATGAAATTAAAGAGAAAAAAGTAATAAAGGGCTTAGTTCGGGTATAAGCAAACATTTCATACCCTTGCAACTTGCAAAGATTAAAGCCAGGATAATACCTTCAGGTACATAAGGCTTGTTGGTTATTCATTCTAAGTACAAATATGAATCGTTATTAAAAAAACCACTCTCTCAGTTTTATTGACATAACTCACATATTGACGTTATAAAGGATGCACTGAAATCTTTATATTAGGTATGTATATGAGGGCGAAAGGAAATATTAACATGACTAAACACATTTGTAACCACATAGACATACTACTATTACGAAAGGATTCTCTTCAAATTTCAATAATATACAGAGGGAGTCAGAAGTATTTACACAACGAACTTTTTTTGCACATTCCACAGAAATCGTGTTCTCTTGTTGTTGCTGTGCAAAAAAAATGATAAGTTGTTGTGAAACTTGATCTACTTATGTGCTAGCGACTGAAGTCAATTTGGTAAAGATAACGGTAAATAGGACTGAAAACATTAACGGTAGTCTAAAGTATTTACACACATTTTTAGCGTGTCAAAAATATTTACACAAAATTTAAACTTCAGTTTCTTGTATTTATTATCAATAATTTTTAAATGTTGTAGCTTAGCCTAACTTGCTGTAATAAGGTTGTGAATTAATAATTGGTTACATCTCCTTTCGCATCAATAACTGCCTGCAATCTGCTTAGAGTTGATTCAACTAAATTGTGTGCAAAACCAACTGTCAATTTGAATCAAATTTCGGATATTTCAGCAATTGTGTCATTACGTTTTCGGTCCTTGTCGATTGTTCTCTGACGTTTGATGAAAGCCTAAACATTTTCAGTAATGTTTAGGTCGCGGCTCTGCGGAGGCCATGGAAGTACAACTTGCTTTGTTTCATTTAGAAGTTTCGTAAGTAACAATCCTTTATGGCATGGGACGTTGTCGTGCTGTAAAATCCAGCCGACAGTTGGAAAAAGCCGATTGCCCGATAGAAAGGTATGGTCGTTTAAAATTGTAAAATACCCGGATTGATTTAAAGTGCCCTCAATTAGTACCAAATCTGCAAAGCTGTAGTAAGACAAACATCCCCAAAACATCACTGTGCCTCCTCCGAACCTGTTTAGCGGCTGAACTGCATCCTTCTTCTTCTCAAGTGGTAAATGCATAAATTGTTTACTAAACGATCCCTGGAACTGAAATGCAGCCGCATATGTCCACAGTACATTGTACCAAAATTGTGTAGGCTTTTGGATGTACTCTACAGCAAATGACAGGCGTCTTGCTTTATTAATTTCAGAAATGTTGACCACTTTTCGTACAACGTAAGTGTTTATATCAACTTCTTTTAATCTCCGGCGAAGTGTAGCATCACTGACTTCTTTTCCAATAAGTTGATTTGATGCTGCTGCAATCCTAACGGGACTTATTGTGGGATTTTGTATGACTGTCCCTATTAATTTTCGACATTCTCTTTTAGTCGGCACCGGTTTCCGCCCTGTGTTCTTTAAATTGTCCAAGCAATTATTATTCTCTTTCTTTTTAACTAAATAGTAAACAGTTTTCCTCGAAATTTAGTAGCAATTTACTAACTCCGAAGCTGTAAACTTGGTAACAATCTCCGAGCGAGTTTCAATTGACAGTTCCTTTGTTTTCTGCATTTTATTTATAATTCTCAAATTTTGTCGCACTTTTAGTTTATTACGAACACAATAGATATGAACTACTGCTTTGACTTAAACAAAATTCAAGAATAAATGATAATTCGCAATGTGTAAATACTTTTGACGCAATGTGTAAATACTTTTGACTTCTATGTACTGTTATCTTTACCAAATTGACTTTAGTTGCTAGCGCATAGATCAAGGTCTACAACAATCATTTTTTTGCGCAGCAACAACAACGACAACAAGAGAACACAACAGCGCGCCAGTCGTTTCTTCTTTTCGCAAGGTGGCGTCCTTCTCCACCTGGTCTTTCCAACGGAGTGGAGGTCTTTCTATTCCCCGCGAGTGCGACGACTGTTTGTTTGATGACAGGAGATACTTGTCTTGCCCTAGTTCACTGCCAGACCCATTTGCTTTGCTTCCTTATCGAGTCTAGAGAAAGCTGAACTAACGGCGCGGGTGTTGAGGGCAATGATATCAATGGATGGAGTCAGGTGTAGAAGTCCACGCAAGTGAGGAAAGTTCTCTAATTGCCATTCACTTGGGAGTGGCCAGAAACGATTCTTTTACATATGGCTCAAGCAGCTCACGACTTCCGGTCCTAGACCAAGTATCCTCTGGGTAGCCAAAGAACATCCGTTTGAAGGCGAGCTAAAATGAGAAGGCGAAACATTCCCTCCACAGGATTGTGCGCTGGGATGGACCCGCCACGTAAAAAGCGCCCCAATGGAAAGGAACAAAAAGCTCCGGAAGAGAGACCACCGCTTTTGATGACGAACATGGCAACTATAGGCATTAGGGTCCACATATTCGACATCTAGGGGTTTGAACAGGTTTGGTTCGATTTTGAAAATTTCTGGTCATTAGACGACATACTTCAAAAGAACTTTTCGTGTAAAGTTTTATTGCGTTACATTAATTGCTTGTTGATTTGAATACTAGAAAGAATAAAATAAAATTTTAAAAAATTATCCCCCACTTTTTCTAAATTTGTAATCCTTAGGTGCCTCATACTTCTGTGATCCCCTATGCCCAATCTAGTTCTATATTTAAATTTTGTGCTTAGTTATGTCACTTTATAGATTTTCGTTTAATGGCGTTTTCTGGGCGTGGCAGTGATCCGATCCGATCCGATCCTCATCTACGAAATCAAGCTTACTTTTTTGCCAAGAAACACTTGTACCAAGTTTTATCAAGATAACTTAATTTTTACTCAAGTTATCGCTTACACAGACGGATATATTTATATACGACGTTGTTCAATAAGTTTTGTCGTTTGATAAGAAATACACCTTATTATTCAGTATAATCTCCCTGAACATTAATACAGTTGCTCCAACGATCCTCCAAGCCCTGAGAGAATCCGGAAGGTCTGCAAAATACGCTTCAAGAGCCATTATGACCTCTTCATTTGATGAAAAACGCTTGCCACGCATACATTTTTTGAGCTCTGGAAACAAATGGAAGTCGCTGGGGTACAAATCTGGTGGATACGGTGGATGCTCCAACAATTCGAACTTTAATTGATGGATTTTAGACATTGTCAAAGTGCTCTTGTGACACGGTGCATTGTCCTGAAGAAAGACGACTTTTTTCTTCAGCAAACCGGGTCTTTTTTCACGAATTTTTTCCTTCAAATAGTCCAAACTATTGCAATAATATTCGGAATTAATTGTTTTACCAGTTTGCAAGTAATCGACAAACAAAATTCCTCTCGCAACCCAAAAAAAAGAGATACCATAACCTTCTTGGCCGATTTCCGGACACGAACTCGTTTCGAAGCCGAACAAACAGGTTCACACCACTCCTTAGCCTCTTGTTTTGACTCAGGATCATGGTGATAGACCCAGGTTTCATCTATAGTGATGAATCGACGCACAAAATCCTCTTTATCTTTTTTAAAACGCTCCAAATGTTGCTGAGAAAGTTGCATTCGAATGTGTTTTTGTTCTATTGTTAGCGAATAAATTTCCCTGACACAAGTTAAAATTCCCTGACTTCTCACTGACTATTCCAGAAATTTCAATTTCCCTGACACATCCAGGTTTTCCAGGTCAATCGCCACCCTGTAACACATTTTCAAACAAGTAAGGTTATTTTCATTGGTATAACTCACGTATTGGGCGATATATGCAGTACAAAGTCACCCGGTTTGAAATTCTTTATATTAAGTATATGGGGGCTAAGGAAAGTATTGGTCCGATTAAACCCATTTTTGATGTCTGTAGGTCAACATGTAACATTATAAGAGAAGGATTATCCCTTAATTCCAGATATACATATATACCACACATTGACCGAAATTTTCAATCAAAAGTCAAGTATAGGTACGGGAGTCTAAATATTCGGTACCTAGGGTTTTGAACAGTTTTGTTTGGATTTGAACAATTTTTTGTCATAAGGTGGCATACACTAAAGGCATTATTCGTGCAAAAATTAATCAAAATATATTAATTGCAAGAGTAAAAGAATCAAGTGGAATTTAAAATTGTGTTGTATGGGAAGTATTAGGCGTGTTTATTGTTCGATTTCACTCATTTTCACAAAGTGACATGGGAATACAAAAATAATGGCACGTTCCAAATTTTGTTGTTTCTGGCGCATTTACTTTTTATTTAACGTTAGTAGTGTTGAACAGTACCGTTATATGTGGAGTGAGCGGGGTTTTCATCCGTTTTCACACTATCGGTAGTAGTTCTTGTAATATTCGTGCTGGGTGAATTTGGTTGTTGTAGCTTTAGTGGATTAAGAAATATGCACATTCATCATATACGGAGGCGGGGCCACGGCCACTTTTTCAAATTTTTTCATCCACAGGTACCCCTTGCTACTGTGATCCAATGTGCCAAATTACAGTTTTATATTTTAAGTGCTTAGTTATGGCATTTTATAGGTTTTCGGTTAATGGCGATTTGTGGGCGTGGCAGTGGTCCGATTACTCTCATCTATGAATTTGAATTTTTTTTGTACTAAGAAACCTGTATACCAAGTTCATCAAGATGTCGCAATTTTTACTCAAGTTACAGCTTGCACGGACGGACAGACAGGCAGTCAAGCGGATTTCAACTTTTCTCGTCATCCTGATGATTTATATACATATACTTATATAGTACTTGTATAACTCTATATCTATCTCGATTAGTTTTAGGTGATACGTACAACCGTTAAGCAAACAAAACTATCATACTCTGTAGCAACTGGTTGCAAGAGTATAAAAATCGATTGTTACATTCGCGTGTGGATTATGACGCCGTCCTGTTAGAACCAAATACATATTGTGCAAGTCCATATCCTCCAATTCGGGTCAAAAATACGGCGCCCAATGACGCCACCGCCACATAAACCGCACCAAATCGTAATTTTTCGAGATGCAATGGTGAGTGATGGAGTATGTACGTGTATTGCTGCCCTCATCAATAACACATATTTTGCTTGTTAACGAAATCATTCAGCCAGAAATGAGCCTTATCGCTAAAGATGATTTTTCTATGAAAATCCGAATCATTTACGAGTGGTTGCTCAGCTCAATTCACGAACATACGACGATTCTGGTGGTCCAGCGTCTTCAGTTCTTGCGTCAATTTATCTTGTAAAGATGTAGGCCAGGATCTTTTCGCAAAATTCGCCACAACGCCTTCACAGAAATGACCAACATTTGAGAACGACGTGTGAGAGACTGATTTGGGTCTTCCTCAATTGATGCGCTAACGGCAACAATATTCTCGGCACTACGGGCACTTCTTTGTCTCGCTGGCATGGGACGTAGCGCACTGAAAGTTGAGGTCACTAACTCCAAATTTCGGTAGTAAATTTTAATAATTTATACATGCTGTTGATCGTATATCTTTCCATGATGAAATGGCAAACCTTAATGAAGATAAATGTCCCTGTCGGTCTACTTTTGTAGCTCCCTATTTGAAAACCCTATAGCTTTTCCGTTAGCGACGTCTTGTGGCATTAGTCCGCTTCCGCCCATCTGGAATACCAACTCCGCTTGGACTAAGTTTCAATAAAACTTGCTGACAGATGGATGGATCTGCTAGCCCGAATTTTTGCACACTTCTTTTTAAATTGTTACGTAAAATTTCTAAATATATTTCCTATGTCATATTATTTTCATAAATTCTGATTTCACCGACACCTTTGCTACAAATATTATACAACCCCATACCATTACACTCAGCTTTCCAAATTTTACTGTGGGAATAATGTTCTTGTTCAGTAGGGCTGTAAGCGGCTTTCTCCAAACGCTTTGAGGTCCATCGTGGTAGTATAGCATTAGTTTCGTCTCATCATAAAACAATACATCATCCCAGTGTTGCATTGGATATGAAATTTGAGTTAGAGCAAAAGAAAGTCGTTTTTCAACGTTAATTTGCTAGAGCAATGGTTTTTTTCTTGCACTTCTTGAATATTTGTGTTTTAAAAGAACTCTTTGCATGGTTTCGTGGCCTACTTGCCCAATATTGTGTTCCTTCCAATCTGCAGCTAACATTCTAAGGCTGCACTGTGGTTTATTGTCAATTTGTTTGATCATTAATCTTTTCATTCTTGATGTAAGCTTTTTTGGCCTGCCACTGGGTTGTTTTAACTCTAACCGATTTTCTTTTTTGCGCGATTGCTTACAACTAAAGCGCTTTGGCAAACCATCGATTAGTAATCGATTAATTAGTATATTCGACAAATCAAAAATACTTAAAAATATTAATAATAACTACAAATTATGTTTGAGATAATCATATAGTATATAAGTCAAAATAGTATTAACCTTTAACTGGTGACATGTAGTCTCAAAGGCGTCGCGCGTTTTGCAAATTCTCACTTCCCAAAGTACCATTAAGTGTTCATTGTATTTTTTTTTAATATTTCATAATAAAACAGCTGATTAAAACTAGTTCGATATTTTATTACATACCAATGGTTAAAAATAAACAGAGTTTTAAAATATTTAAATTGATTTTTACAACAAAAAATTACTTTGGAAGTAGTAGCCTGTGAGATTACGCGTCCCTTATAGTGTTATAAATTTGTCACGTCCCCAGTTAAAGGTTAAGATTGCTTTACATTTTGCGACTAAAATTATAATATATTACCACTATGGATCAAACAAGCTTTGGAGAAAACTGAATTACGCAAAAAAAAAACAAAATTGTGCAATTGAAATAAAGTTGTCGATACGCCTGCCTAGAGCCCTGATTTTTAAGCCAACGAAAATACTATTGTTAATTCGTCAATTACATTTAATTTATCAGTCTATAAAAAAAAAATTAGTGAAGATACTAGAATAATGTTACGGGAAAATATTTTGGTAATTTTTTAATAAATAATTTTATTTATTAAGGTATCGCTAAAAATGTTCTTTCCACATTGGAACTAGATAGCATCAAAACTCTTCCTTTGAGAGTGGAAACCGTGTTGAAAATTACCAATCTGAGAAAAACGCGTAATAATTTGAATTTCGATAGAATTTGAGAGAATATTTCTATAGTGTTTACTATCCGATAATGCAACAAAAAAATTGATTTTTCGAAAATTTCACACTGAGACGATCACTTAACGCAAAATACTATTTGGAGAAGGGTTTAAGAAAGCCTATGTTGCCAAGCGCAACACAATTATTTAGTAATGCACTTTTTTTGCTTCCACCAATATTCCGCTCCAGCTCACAAGGCTAGAATCGTCCAAAGCTGGTGTAGACGCGAAAGTCCATGTTTCTTCTCATCGGATGAATAGCTGCCCTCCTCCTCGGATCTAAATCCCTTAGAAAGAGTTACAGAATATATGGAACGAAATACCATAATACGAAGTCAATTGCTGGCATAAAAGCAACGGCGAAAGATTCGAAAATAAAATTAATTATTTTTATTATTATTTAAAATTTATAATTTTTTTATCGAAGTCTATAACGGTGTTTTTTTATTTATAATAAAACGTTTCTAATGATGAAACATATTGGAATAACGATTTTTAGTTAATATTTTATAGCATAAGCGTTATTTTTAATTACTGTACTGCATATATATGTACATACGTATTTGACATATAAGATATATGATTGTAAAAAACTGTCTGTAGAATGCTTAACCAGGATTGTTTTGCAATTCGAACAATGTTTTTTGTCTCCATTCACAACTCTATCTATTTATTCTGTTTTTTGTAATCTACCATTCATTCATTTTAATACAGTATTTAATAATACATTTTTTAAATAAAGGGAATTTTTATGTATATCCATCCATAAATAAACAATTTATCTTGAGTACTTTTTTACATATATCCAAAATTGTAATTCGGAGTATAGGAGAGGGGTTTAGTATTCATAGCTAACAGTCTAATATGGTTTGCCCGACCTGTATATCACTCTATATCTATATTTATTAGTTTATCATATATTATATATAAAGGACTTACCGTGTTTGGATTATAACGGATTCGGAGCCAGTGGCCTAAACTTTAAGAGCGGGTTTTTCAAAAAGAGCGCTACAAAAGTTGTTTTAAATAAAGCAAAAATGGGTTGGGATATAAATGAAATTATTTATTCCTGTGAAAGTAAATTCGTACGTACTCCATTAGTCACCATTGCATCCCGCAGCAGTACTTCTTCCTTGATGATTAAGACCGGCACATCAGACTGTGAATGGGAATTGCTACCGCTCAATGATAATCGAATATTTTTAGCCCGAATTGGATAATGACCTGGACAATATGTGGTTCCAACACGACGGCGAAACAAGCCACACAGCGAATGTCACAATCGATTTATTGAAAACCGAGTTTGGCGAACGTGTTATCTCACGAAATGGCTCAGTCAGTGCCGTGCGCTTTGACGCTAGACGTGTTAGACCTGTGAGGCTACGTCAAACCAGCTTCGAATGATTAACTTTGTACGAAAATCGAAACAGCCGAAGTATCGGCCGATTTATGCTTGAAAACCGTCGAAAATTGGGTCCAGCGTCAGGACTTCTGCAAGCGTGCCGGTGGTAACCTTCATAGTCAAGTAAAGAAATTCATTGATATCCCAAACCGTTTTTGTTTTACTTAAAAATAATTTTGTAGCGCTCTGTATATTGTTTATTATGTTTTTGGGCACTATTAGCCTACATCTTAGCTAATTTTCAACCGATTTTAGAACGGTTTTAATAAACTCGGAGCTTTTGAATGACATCTACATAGGTGTCTTAATAAAGCTTAAGAGGTTTATTTGTTTTTTCAAAACAAACTTAAATATGGTCACTCTTTCATTCCTTTTTTTGAACTTGGCGATATTTTCACTCACTATTTTCTAAGAAAACTAAATGAGTTCTGATTTGATTCAAAGAGAACGTTTTATGCCGAGTTTAACGAATGTTAGTAATAGGCGTGTTTTATCTGACCAGCAATTAATGGCTTGTCATAAGCTATAATAGCTTGTACAGTCGAGTCGCTTTTTTGTTCCATTATCAACGGCTGAAATAATCTCTTGTTTTTTCGCGATTGATAATAGGGGTATTCTCTTGCTCTTGCAAAACCCTTGCGCGGTGCACGAATTGCAGATTTTTCCATCTAATGCAACGGCACAACAACAAACACACGCAGAAAAATATTTGCAAGAGCTGTAAAATATGTCAGACCAAAACCCATGTTTACATATTTTCGTGCAATGACACGTAAAAAAATAATTGCAACCCTGTGCTAGCTGCCATTTTACTTAAATACATATTTTGACGTTAAATTGTTGAGGAATGTAAATTTTAAATAGATTTTATAATTTCTATTTAAATTATAAAGATTTGCTATAGTTTTTTCAGTTAAGAATGAATGCAGAAGGTGCGCCAATTCACAATAGCCATGCCGTAGTCATTTACAATAAATTGACCGAATCAGCCGTTCATATATCACTAGATTCTGCAATGGGTGCTCTCGTGGCCTTGTATATTTCGGTATAGGATTTTTGCAATCTGCAATCTTGCAAGAGCAAGAGAATCCCCCTAATGTGTTATTCGTACGTTTTTTTTGTCATTTTTACGCATCGATGTTACGTTTGGGAAAAAATCAGGAAACTGAACGAAAATACTGAGAGACAGCACAAAAATCAGCATGTATAGCGACATAAAGGCGGCATAACTGTCTACAAAACCTAACGGTGGCTTAACTGCCAAAAATTTTACATTGCATTACGAATTATAAGAGGTTACGAAACAAAAATACGATTTCTAAGAGGTTTAATATTCTTTGTGTTGTGAAAAATATTACGAATTAACGAGGGGACTAAAAGGTATGAAATTTTTACGAACTATCGAATTTTCTTCAACGGGACAGAAATTTTTACGAATTATTGCAAATTTTAAATTAGCGGGGACGAATTATCCCGACTCGACTATATATTGAACTAGAGGCATTGCCAGCTATGAGTTTTCCAAAAAAAAAAGTAGTTGGCAATAACAATAAAGTTGATTTTGACAGATGAAAATGTTAACAAACCACAACTACAAAATTTTGTGTTTTGTTTAAGTTAAAATTAATACAAATATGAACATTTGTTATAATTTATTTGTATTAATATCATCAAATGAACAAAATAAATATATTTATAGAGTAATTTAATATCCCGTTTACAAATTGAAGAATTAAAACTAACTTTTTTTCCACATCAGACATTTTGAAACAGATTGAATATCAGCTGACTGTTCCCGCCCGCATTGCCAACACACTTCGTTTTTAAGCGAAAATATGAAATAAGCTAAATGCGTTTTATTTGTCCTTGATTTAGCTATTTGCTTATGATGATCAAATAAACACGGCTAATGTTGAAATAATATATTAATGAGCACGTATACAACTTTTTAAAAATAATTTCTAAATTTTCATTAAATTTCTATATTTTAGGTTAATGTATAATTTTTTAACTGTTCCATTATTACTTTGAGGAATAGGAATTGTTTAGGAACTGTTCCCATATAGTTAAAGCTTATTTAAAAACTATTTCTAATTTTTCTTTATTATAAATGGTCACACGAAATTAAGTGTGCGTATCCTTAGGAGAAAAACAATTCTTTGAATTTTGTTAATACATTTCATAGGTTGACTAATATACATTTATGATATAAAATCAAACGAAAGTAGTAGTTGTTACACTTTAGATGTCGTTAACTGCATTTTGTGGGTATGACAATTGACAATGATCCGGTTTTGTCCATTTCTAAGCCCGACCTTCTCAGAGTGAAAGAACATATGTACATAAGTACCAAGTTTATCGCTTGCATGGACTGTCAGACGGAAGGATAGACGACAACTTTACGGAATTCAGCTTATCTTGTCATCCGAAGCTTTATAAAAAATGTCAAACTTTCCAAAACAAGTATTAGATCGCGAAGACTGTGAGACACACTATAAGACTCCCATTCATAAATACAAATATCAATTAAACAAGATGGCATACTTCAAAGGCACTATTCGTGCTAAGTTCTATCTCGTTATATTAGTTGCTTCTTGATTTTTATACTAAACTTTGAAGTAATGAAATGGAATTTTAAATTGTGTTATATGGGAAGTAGTTGTGGTTGTATTGCGATTCTGCCCATTTTCTCACGATAAGATAAGAATATTAGTAGAATGTCATATCCCGAATTCGGTTGAAGTCGGTCGAGATATGCGATTTTACCTAAAAGTGGGCGGTGACACGCTCATTGTCCAATTTTGACCTCGGCTTCTATAACGCCCTCCATACATCTCGAGAGTAAAAGTAAATGTCTCTTGCGTATTTAGTTAATGATTTATCGTGATTTAGTAAGGTGGGGTTATCATCCGATTTCATTCATTATTACAGAGTAGGTAGGGTATTTGTTCTGAGCGGATTTTGTTGTTTCAGCTTGAATGGTTCGGGAAATATTTACATTACACTTTTAGAGAGCGGGATAGGATAAAACTGTATTTGTCTTGCACGATACGATATGACGCATTAGTACAAACATTTTGTTACATGGTATATAATTGGTTGTCATTTATTTTTATACTAAATAAATTAAAATAATAAGCCAAGAAGTATTGAAAATACACACCTGAAGCTCTTCTTCACGCTGATCGCTTGCAGAAGCCATAGCTGATTCTACATCTTCCTCTCCAAGTGATTGACTTAATTGAGTTTTTTCGAATGGAGACTTTTTGCCATCGTCCTCCACTAGTTTGAATGCTCCTGGTCGAATTTCCTTTATTAGATCATGTGAAATCCAAAACTCAATTCTTCGACGCAATATAGTAGATGGAACTTTTGTAATCTGACTAAGGTCTTCTAATAGCCATTCATCTAGAAGGAAAATTCAAAAAAAAATATAGTGTTTATTTCATTCACTCATACATTTTTTAGAGAGATAACCTGTCTTCGATTCGCCAAGACAAGAATTAGACAGTAGTGAACCGAACAACTTATATCAGTTGTTCAAACAATCCGACATCATTTGCGTTGCATCCCTGTGCTATCATCTTATCTGACGCATAAAGAACATACGAGTTATTTCTTACTAACGTCCCTA
Organism: Bactrocera neohumeralis; assembly: GCF_024586455.1. Lineage (NCBI taxonomy): Eukaryota > Metazoa > Arthropoda > Insecta > Diptera > Tephritidae > Bactrocera > Bactrocera neohumeralis. The sequence continues at coordinate 31,178,516 of NC_065921.1, read as the reverse complement.
AATAAGGCAAAGTACTATCACACATTCCTCATGCCTGTAGATTTTGTATGGGTTTTGAAAAATTCGATTATGACAGCGTGTTAAGAAATAAAGCAGAAAGGCTGCAGAAACCGAAGAAATTGTAATTTTTCTGAAAAATACAAGTATCTTGTCGCGGGATGTTATATATATATATATGTATATATATATAACTCAAGAACGGCTGAACCGAGGTTGATACAAATGATGTTATTAAATTATTCAGAAGCGATTATCTGACATTGTCAATCGAGTGGACAATTTTTCCAACGCAATATATAGAAAAAAGATATATATATATATATATATAAACATATATATAAAAGAAAGTGTTGTTAGTTACACTATTTATAACTCAAGAACGGAGAAGGTTTGTTTGAATTTGCTAAGGCACCGTTTGGATTTTGTAATTCGCCAGCAATGTTCATGCGGTACGTAAACTATATTTTTCGACAGATGATGAACGACGGTATCATGGAGTTATATGTACAGACAGCGAACGAATGTCTGAAGCATGTAAATGTAAAAATGGTTCTGCAGAAGGTGCAAAGTTTCAGTTTGGAAATAAAATGGTCCAAATGCAAATTCTTAACAGAAAAAATTAGTTTTTTGGGTTATGAAATATATGATGATAGTGTATGGAAGAGATAAAATCAAAGCGGTTAAAAATTTTGTTGTACCTAAAAATATCAGAGTGTCCAAGATTTTTTAGGTTTGACGGGGTATTTTAGGAAGTTTATTCAAAATAATGCCATCATAGCTACCATTATCACAGTTACTGAAGAAAGAAGCAGAATTTCAGATTGGTCCATCGCAGCAACAAGCAATACTTGATTTGAAGTCAGCTCTTACGCAAGAGCCTGTTTTGAAAACTTTTAAGCAGAATGGTAAAGTTCAACTTCATGTAGATGCGTCGATGTATGGGTTTGGTGCGACATTAGTACAACCTCAAGAAGAAAGGTTACATAGTTACTTTCTCGAAGTCAAAGCTGCAGACTTAGCAACGAAGAGGTTGCGTCACTATTTAATGGGAATTCAATTTGATTTAGTCACCGATTGTTCGGCGTTTAAGCAGACTGCAACGAAAAAAGATCTACCCCGAGAACTGATTCAGTGGCTTATGCATCTACAAGATTTTCACTATAATATTGAACATCGATCAGGAGAGAAAATGAGTCGTTATCAGGTTATGATTGTTACATCGCAGATACAAGTACAAATTCAAAAAGCGCAACAAAATTATAAGCATCTATAAGCGATAACTGCAATTCTCGACGATAAACCATACGCAGATTACGTCATGAAAAACGGATTGTTATATAAGCAATGGAAGGGTCAAGATCTATTGGTAGTACCAAGAAATATGGAGGAAGAAATTATACGAAACGTTCACAATTTTGGTAATATGAACTCGCAGAAGACGATGCATGCGATCCAACAAGATTTTTTCATAGCACATTTAGAAAAAAGGTGAATCAGCACATATCAAACTGCGTTGAGTGCATAGTACACAATCGCAAAGCAGGAAGGCAGGAAGAATGTTTGCATTGCATAGATAAGGGTGACTGCCCACTGTCAACTATCCATGTCGATCATTTGGGTATCTTAGATTATACATGGAAGAACTATACAAGGTCTGTCGCAAAAGAAACAGAACTGCTAAAAAAAACAACAAAAAATTAATATTTTTCAAAAGTTATATTTTTTTATTCAAAGTAGTTTCCTTGTGCTTCGATACAGCGTTTAGCCCGGTCAATTAGCATTTCAAATGAGTGTCTAAGGTCATTTTTCGGAATGCTCTTGAGAATTTCGGTCGTCGCCTTTTGGATAGCTGAAATGTCCTGAAACCAGTGTCCTTTCATGGGCAAATGAAATAGGTAAAAATCACAGGGTGCCAGATCAGGTGAGTAGGGGGAGTGATTAATGGTTAATATGGAGTTTTTTGTCAAAAAATCAGTGACAAGCGTCGACCGATGACACGGCGCATTATCGTGCAACAGGCGCCAGGACCCTGCCTCACGGTATTGTGGTCGAGCACGACGAATGCGTGACAAAAGACGCTTCATAACACCAAGGTAAAACATAGCATTAATCGTTTGGCCAGGTGGGACGAACTCTCGGTGTACAACACCCTCGGAATCGTAAAAACAAATTAGCATTGTCTTTATTTTTGACTTCTGAAGACGACCGACTTCTGATCGTCACAGAGGTCCTCACGACCTTCTTGGAATCGCTTAAACCACTCATGCACATTACTACGGGATAGGCACTGATCACCATAAACTTTTTTCATTATTTGAAATGTTTCAGTAAATGTTTTCCCAAGTTTAAAACAAAATTTAATATTTGCTCTTTGTTCAAAATGCATTTTACGACCGATGACCAAAAGCTGCTGTCACTTTTTGATCGATAACATCGATTTTAGTTATCCAATTGTCTTAAAATTTTTACGAAATGTCAACAAGAGATCAAACTTCTTATTTCATATACCCACCAATAGGTGGCACAGTTATATTTAAAAAGTTCTGTTTCTTTTGCGACAGACCTTGTAAGTATATTTTCGCTATTTTTCTAAATTCGTTTTGCTATTTCCGACCAAAGCAACAGACGCTCAAGAGGTAATAAAGCATTTGGGTACATGGGTCACCATTTTTGGAAGCCACTACGTATTATCAGGGATAAAATCGCAGCATTTTTATCGAATTTATTTAAAGAATTTTGTAACGAAAATAAAATTGAGCATATTAAAATAACAACAGGCGTTCCGAGAGGCAATGGACATATCGAACGAGTCAATAGAGTAATTCTTTCTGTGTTGTCCAGCTAAGTGGTACCATTATACAGCTACGTTACAAAAAGCTATAAACGCGCACGTTCCCTCGTCAACCAAATTTACACCTTACGAAATTATATTTGGAGTAAAGATGAAAAGCGAAATGTCTAGTGACATTATAAAACTACTCCAAGAAGAATTGTTGCAGGTATTCCAAGAAGAACGTCGCACAATGAGAGAAGAATACAGAGCAAATATTCAGAAAGCTCAAGCATCGTATAAAAGAAACTTTGACAAAAAACGAAAACGCAGTACAGAATATCAAAAAGGAGATTTAGTCGCAATAAAAGTAACTCAATTTTCAAATAAACAATTATCAAACCAATTTAATGGACCTTATAGAGTATTGGGAGATATGCTGTCGAAAAAGCAGCATATTTTATGGGACCCAGGGTTACATCCACTAGTGTTGATAATATGTAGCTTTGGTCAAATTTCGAGGTTGATGAAGATTTGTCATCTGAGATGATGTGATGCGTGATGCTCGCAAGCAGCAACCAACTTCACATCTCGAGGAGTAGCGACCGTTGGCAAAATACAGTTGGCGAATACAGTTGGATTACAGTAGGCAACAGTGAAGAAGAGCAAACACAGCGGATAATCTATTTTTCTATTTAATTAAATACCAATTCATTTTAACTTTTATAAATTATAAAGGGAATTTCGGGTGTTGATAAAATATTGCACAAACTTGGCTTGATGACGAGTTTCCGGACACTGCTTCATGAAAATTAACCAATGAGGATTGGTATGCTAAGTTGAGACAATGGACGCCCGAACGAGGTTGTTACCGACGAAAACATAAAAAAAAACATCCACAAAATAGTTTTGGATGACCGTAAAGTGACGTTGTTCGAGATAGCAGGCACTCTAACCTCCTCAGACCTGAGAGCAACCTCAGAGCTAAAATTTGTTGAAAACAACCTTTTCATGCTTTGCATACGTTCATTTGAAGAAAAAGTTTGTTCCAGGACATAAAGGATAACAGGACTCCAAGATAATGCATGGCCAGCCGGCTGGATACTTGTAACTAGCTTAAATAAAACACATTATAGTACAAGAACATTAATTATATATTTTTACTTCAAATTAGATGTTTTTAAATTAAAAAATATAAAAATTAAGAGTGGAACTCCATGAAACAATGCCGATCATTGTTGATACATAGAAATATGTGGCATGAAGTGCACTTAAAACGTGTTTTTTTATTACATCCTTCTTTAAGACAACGCAAAAACTCGTTTTTATCAGAAATAGCACAAATGGGTATATGTTAATTTCCCGTTACACGTACGTCTTTCGGTGGCAGAGGTTTCATTGACCTTTTTGTTTTCTTTTGTAAGGGTTTATCTTCTTTCTCTAATGGATATTCAGTTCGTTTCCGTGGTACTGCATCAACAGTTAAACAATTAGCAATATACAATTTAAATTCGAGTAGATCCATTAAATTTTTTTTGTTTTCACCGCAAGCATCCATTCTACTACACAGATTTTGTCATCCTCTCTACAAATTCTTCGTAGCTTCCTCTACCTTTTTTTAGTAATGTTTTGTCGCTTGAGAGCTTTTGAGGCAAGTTCCTTAGGCACTCTGTTCAGTTGAATCGTACCTGTTCCAAATACCCCTTTATCTAACAAATGCTCCAGGATATTTATGGATGTAAAGTTGCGGTCAATAAAAACCTCACTACCTTCAATAAGCTCTGCGGCTAGTTTCTGTCCAACAGTACCACCAATTCCCAAGTGCTTACTTGGCTTCCCATCGGGCCACATGTTTGCTCCTTGGTATATAAAAAAGTCCAATATTAAACCAACAGGGAACGCTAAAACAAAGTTTTTCAATCTACTGGATTCGGTTTGCCTTTTACGTGTTGTTTTAGGCTCGTTTTCCCTAAAAAACGAATCATTTGCTCATCGATGCTGCATTTTTTTGGCTTAGGAATCAATTTACATCTTTTCAATAAAACGTTTAATACTGGTTGCACTCTCCAAAGCTTATCTTTTTTTTCCTCGTCGGTAACAGAAAAATTGTCAACAAAATGCATGCTATTTCTCAATTTAAAAAGTCTATCCCTGGGGATTTGTGTAATAGCTGGAACTTTTATTTGAGGGCGATAATACATGCGTATTCTGGGAAGTTTCATGCACCTGGCGACAATATGAGCGCCTACAAGCTTTTTGTATTCAGAAGGAGTTGAGTTTAAACGGTGGTAGTTTTGAAGAGCGTACATATTGCTCTTTTCTGAAACCAAGCTTCAAAAGGTATTGTCGAAATACTCACAAAAACAATTGAAAGGTGTCCACATCTGTCTATCTTCAACGTCCCATCCATCATCATTTGAGCATTGACGAGAATTAACAAGATTTTTTGAAACCCATTTTAAACGTCTGGCTTGTGCTTGTGGTAGAACTTCGGGTATGACAGATTCCTCTTCCTCTAAAATTTCTGTCGATCTTTGTTCTTCTAAGACGTTATTCTTCTTCCAAGTCCTCCTCATCATCGGACATATCTTCAAAACCGCTATTAATGAGCAGGCCTAAAATCTGCTGCTCTGAAATTTTACTTGCGATACACTGTATTATAATAAACTTCTTGTCAAAATTTTTACACCAATTTCTTAATTAGATTGTAACAACATAACTAAACATACCTTCGAGTTTTTACGGTTCACTGCTTTTAAAATTTAAATATATTTGCGCCTGCACTTTAAAAAACCGTTTTTTCACTCAGCTGACCACACTTAATGTGCTTTATTTCACAGTATTGCCAGAGTAAAATAAAAAAATCTTGCTTTTTAGTACAAATGATATTTACAGCTACCTGCCTAAATGGTCGTTTATGCAAAAATTACTTTAAATACATTTGTACAGACTTTTGAAAAATTTCTAGCGCGCTGGACAAAAGGACCGAGGAGGCTAGAGATATCAACTAAACGTGTACATTATATCATTCACGAATACTTGGGTTTGAGAAAGCTCTATGCGAATAGGTGCCGCCCGAGTGCTTTTGACCAAAAACAACGACGAGTTAATGATTCGGAGCAGTGTGTGGAGATGTTCAACTGTAATAAACCAGAGTTTTTGCATCAATATGAGATCTGAAGTCTAATCGAGAGCTATTCGAATAGATTACACGAAAAAAAAACGCGACAGTCGGCTGGCAATGTTATGTGGTCGGTATTTTAGGATACGTATGGAACATTTTTTTATAAAAAAAACGGAAATTCCATTAACATTATTACATAGCGTTCTTCAACAATTTGAAGGATGAAATCGCCGAAAAACCGGTAGCAGTAACCGGTAGACCGAGGACTTTTCAATTTATAATTTCCAATATTATACGTCCACTTAATTATGCTAAGATATGTACATATTTCATTATCCTAATAATCCTACAGAGTTACATATATTCAGTTAAACTTAAGTTATCGGAGACGGAATTCAACTGACTCGTAATATTCATCATTTACAAATCTATAACTATGTCAAATAATCTTCTTGAACAAAACTGCACTTTCATGTGTATTATAAAAATAAATATTAATATAAACTAACAATAATAATGCACCAAAACCTCTAGTATTATTTCAGTCATTACTTTTGTTTATTTCGAAAAAATTGTGGCATTACAGCTTTTTGATGGCAAATCAATCGAATTCAAGAATTCAGTTGGATAGTTTACAACTGCGTCTTGATTTACCACAGCATCGATGGACTTATATGTTATCGTTTCACCGTGTATTCCATTCGAAATAGTGAAGCTGATGGTATTGACATTGATCTTTTTTGATGTTAATATGGCCGAGAATTGAAGAAGGAAGCGAGACGCATCTGCAGACAGAAAAAGAAAGAGGCCGAAATGCGGGAGTATGAAGAGCTTGATAAGCTGGCCGACAGGGGTAATGCTCGAAAATTCTACGAAAAAATGTGGCGGCTTACAGAAGGTTTCAAGACCGGAGCATACTCTTGTAGAACCCCCAAAGGGTGATCTAGTCACTGATGCCCAGAGTATACTTAAATTATGGAGGGAACACTTCTCCAGCCTGCTGAGTGGCAGTGAACGCACAACACCAGGAGAAGGAGAACCCGATTCCCCAATCGATGACGATGGAGCAGACGTACCATTACCCGACCATGAAGAAGTTCGAATAGCAATTGCCCGCCTGAAGAACAACAAAGCGGCAGGGGCCGACGGATTGCCGGCCGAGCTATTCAAACACGGCGGCGAAGAACTGATAAGGAGCATGCATCAGCTTCTTTGTAAAATATGGTCGGACGAAAGCATGCCCAACGATTGGAATTTAAGTGTGCTATGCCCAATCCATAAAAAAGGAGACCCCACAATCTGCGCCAACTACCGTGGGATTAGCCTCTTCAAAATCAAGCTTCAACATATAAGGTTCTATCGAGCGTATTGTGTGAAAGATTAAAACCCACCGTCAACAAACTGATTGGACCTTATCAGTGTGGCTTCAGACCTGGAAAATCAACAACCGACCAGATATTCACCATGCGCCAAATCTTGGAAAAGACCCGTGAAAAGAGCATTGACACACAACAACCTCTTCGTCGATTTCAAAGCTGCTTCCGACAGCACGAAAAGGAGCTGCCTTTATGCCGCGATGTCTGAATTTGGTATCCCCGCGAAACTAATACGGCTGTGTAAACTGACGTTGAGCAACACCAAAAGCTCCGTCAGGATCGGGAAGGACCTCTCCGAGCCGTTCGAGGTTTCAGACAAGGCGACTCCCTATCGTGCGACTTCTTCATCTTGGCTCTCACGTCACTGTTGACAGTCATAACGTTGAAGTCGTAGATAATTTCATCTATCTTGGAACCAGCGTAAACACCACCAACAATGTCAGCCTAGAAATCCAACGCAGGATAACTCTTGCCAACAGGTGCTACTTCGGACTGAGTAGGCAATTGAAAAGTAAAGTCCTCTCTCGACGAACAAAAGCCAAACTCTATAAGTCGCTCATAATTCCCGTCCTGCTATATGGTGCAGAGGTTTGGACGTTGTCAACAACTGATGAGTCGACCTTGCGAGATTTCGAGAGAAAAGTTCTGCGAAAGATTTATGGTCCTTTGCGCGTTGGCCACGGCGAATATCGCATTCGATGGAACGATGAGCTGTACGAGATATACGACGACATTGACATAGTTCAGCGAATTAAAAGACAGCGGCTACGCTGGCTAGGTCATGTTGTCCGAATGGACGAAAACACTCCAACTCTGAAAGTATTCGACACTGTACCCGCCGGGGGAAGCAGAGGAAGAGGAAGACCTCCACTCCGTTGGAAGGACCAAGTGGAGAAGGACCTGGCTACGCTTGGAATATCCAATTGGCGCCACGTAGCGAAAAGGAGAAACGACTGGCGCGCTGTTGTTAACTCGGCTATAATCGCGTAAGCGGTGTCTACGCAAATTAAGAAGAAGAAGAATATGGCACAAGTACTAAGCCAGTGATGTTATTTGTGGTTTTAGTTTTTCTATTGAGAAAACTTCATTCCACATAAACGAATGCTTTCTATGATCATACATTGCGTAAATCAGAGGTGTGCATATTACCCCTCAGTGACCTTTTGCACCGTTCGGGCACGGGTGCTCATTTTGAGGGCTAGATGAGGGGATCATCGCTTGTAAACATGAAGAGGAAAGTGAGAGCAACGTATTTTACCACTCCATATTTACAAATGAGAGCAACGTATTTCACCACTCCATGTTTACAAATGAGAGCGCGCTTAAAAAAATTTAAATTAAATAACCTACTTCTTATTTCATGTTTGTTTAATTTCATTATTGAAAAAAATTTTTCACAAGTGTAGGTGCTTCCAAACATAGATATAATTTTCGAAGAAAAAAGTTCCAAACCAGGATATTTCTTTAAACAAAGTTCCTTATAAAAAGTAATTCCATTAAGCACTCTCCATCTTGATCATGTAGGGTCAATGGAGCGAACGAAAAAAAGAGTATAATTATATCTTGTTTGTAGTGTACGCGTTTCGAAACTTGTGTGGTTGTATCCTACCAAGGGCAACGGAGCGGAGGCTGTCACCGACCGCCTATCTAAACAGGCAGCGATTTTTGGGATTCCAAGACGGGTCGTAATCGACAGGGGAGCCGCGCTTACGGGTAACCTTTTGAAAGGCTACTGTGAAAGGGAAGGCATTGAGCACTTGTTAATTTTAACTGGAATTCTACGCAGAAACGGTCAGACTGAGCAAATGCATCAAGTAGTCATACCGCTCTTAGCGAAATTGTGTCCCGAGGCACTGGGTAGTTGTATAAGTACAATAACACCCCGCCACGTAGTACAAGGTTTGCGCTTTTCAGAATATTAACAGGGGTGGATATGAGATTTAAGTGGTTGTCGGAATTGAATGTAAATTCATGGACCCAGATATTATGGTTATGCGGGACCTGATGAGTTTTAAGAAAAGTTGCTCAATCTATAAATATTTGGCGATACTCTGCTTGACGCTGATTAGCCATTAGCTAGGCATGCTCTAGGTGTCGAGAAATTGCTTCATCAGATATTTGAGTGGGCCGCAGAGTGATCATACGCTGTCTGTTTTTTTGATATCGAAAAGCTGCCTTTTCAGGTGACTCTGATACACGCTGAAGAGCTATAAGGATAGCATTTTCCTGATGCCGAGCACCAGCTTGTGTAGAAGTTTCTCTAGCTCTGACTTCTGTCTGAAGTGCTGGTTGCTCTCGTCTGTGATCTTCAACATGAAAGGTTAATTCTAGCCTGTGAAAAATTTAATTCACGTTTGCGAGTCAGAATTAGGTACAAAAAAATCAAAAATGTCCTATTCCTAGAAATATTAATATATAAAAATAGCTATGGAACTTGTAGCTAAAATATTACCACTACTAATTCTATCTAAATCTATGTGGGTGAAAGACAAAACATATCTCAGTAAAATAATTATACATTATAAAGAGACAGGACACACATTGGAAAATATGTATGCCTTAAAAGCAACGTCATAAACATGGAAAGTGCATTTTACGAAAAATATATTTTTTGGGACGAAAAATGGTCTTTATAAATATTGAAGGGATTTGAGAACATACGGGAGACATGATATAAATATTTTTTATTACTTAAGGAACTTCCCAAAAAACAAACAAAAATACAGATAATGTCCTCTGTGTTTAAAGTCGATAAATGTAGGACAAAAAATCAATAACCACATGCGTCCGAAAACGGCAACGTTGTTTGTGATGTACACCCCCCGACACTCAGCCCGGCTCCGACTTCACGACAAGCGACTGAACGCGGGTAGGTTTATGTTGAAATCCAAACATGTCTACTGTACTCCTCAATATTGAAAGAAGAGTGTACATAGGAATTGGGGGTCGTTTTAAGTAAAGCATTTTAATTGAAAAAGTTATGTACAAAGTTCTCAAAATATTATCCGCAAATTAATTTTCTTCGAATTTCTCAAGTAGTTGCAGTACAACGTAGCCTATGTCTAGTATGTCAGCTGACTCCATGCCAAATTTTGTTAAAATCGCTCCAGCCGTTTAGTCGGGAAGAAGTAACAAACATACACTCTCACAAACTTTCGCCTTTATATTAGTAGTGTGTAAAAGAAAAGGGAGAAATGTAAGCCGACACGGCACGCTTTTGACAGATAAAGCTTTTATTCAAAACAAAATAGCTTACGTGACATTTAAAGTTAATTTTTTGTAAACGCACGTTAAATTTTTTCCTGAAAATCTTGGAGCCCTATTAGATAAGCATGTCACCAAAAACTCACCTTTATCTTGGAAGTGGTATAATATGATTGCATGTGTTGGTGATACTGTCATTTCTATTATCCGTTGCCCTATTTCAATAAGAATATGAACTCGTCCAGTTACTGTCCTCCAATTTAATGTTCTATTTCCTTTATATGCTTCATAAGCTTTAGTGTATTTTTCAAACTCGTTGGCAATTTCGTCGGGAAGCTCCAGACTTTCTTTATTGAAAGTAGGCCAAAACTGCGCAGATATTGTGAATGCTGATATATCAAATGTTTTATCTGTAAACAATAAGCATAAACAAAGTAAATATTATTGTAAAGTTTAATGCGTATTTGTTTTTGGCCGATATTATAATTATATACATATGTATATGTATTTAAGTTCGTACAAAATTAAACAAAGAAAACTAGAGTTATGTATAAATTTGTGAGCCTAAAATTTATTAATATAGGAACCATAGATATAAAAGAAATGTAAGGTACCAAATTGTAAGACAATAACCGTTCACAAATACATTGTAAATAATTTTCGATAGTTCCGTTTGCAAGTTATGCTATGTTATCCGATATGAACAATTTCTTCGGAGTTTGCATTATTGCCTTAGACAATAATTCATGCCGTGAAGATAACTCGTGAAATGAAAAAGTTTTCCATGAAATCACTTGATTCCGATCATTCAGTTTGTATGACAGCTATAAGCCCTAGTTATCTGAACCATTTCTTCGAAGATTGCATTATTGCTTCAAATAATAAACGTTTAGTTAGTATGGCAGCTATAAGCCATAGTGATTACAGATAGTTACAACCAAATGGACATGGCTAAATGGTCTAAGCTCGTCACCCTGATCATTTAGTGTATATTTTATAGGGTATCTGACGTTTCCTTCTGGGTGTTATAAAGATCATCATAATTTTTTGGCCTACAACCAATGTGTCTACATGTGTCCTCCAAATGTGTCTCGGCCATTTGCAGTTACTATAAAGTTATGCTAGAATGCTAAGCATCTTCTTGACTTCTTTGAGTTCGTCAATCCATCTTGATCGCGGTCTTCCCTTTGCTTTAGGGGTGGATGCTGTGGTCAATACAATTTTCTTCTGTGCTCTCTTTTTGTCCATTCTCGTAATATGGTGGAGATAACTAAGTCGCTGCGTTTTCATAAAGCGTATGACATTTTCACCTCGTATAAGCGGGTCTAGCTCAATGTTCTACTTGTACTTTATACACCACCAGCCATTATCTTTTATTGCTCCAATTTCTTAGGATCTTACTTTATTGCTTCTTGTATCTTATCATTGATACTTAAGCTTGTTGAGTTATCGCTAATGAGTTCGAAGCCCAGGTAAGTAAAGGCTTTTACAATTTCAAACATATATTGGTAAATTTTTACTCCTGACCCTGCTTTATTTTTTCTGGATATTATCATATATTTCGTTATATCTTCATTGATTTTTAGACCAATTTGGCCAGCTGGCTCTTATATATCAGCAAAAGCTTGAATCGATAAGATCATTATGCTGAATCCGTCTTCCTCCAGTTAATTCTGAAATATTCATCATACTGTCTCGCATCAATATTTTTGATATAAGTATGTAGGTTTGCAAAGACATCAAACCTGGTAAGTGTTGAACTTGATTAATGCTAAGAAAACTCTCTAAATAACATATTTATAGCCAGGACTCATCATTTAAACTCCCAAAACATCTATTAGCGAGAAACAGAATCCTCTGTAAGAAAGAGTCTTTTTTTCCTCATGGACCTCCTTTTTTAAGTGAGAATGCTACTTCTCTATACCTTGTATAAGTCGACAGTCAATTTCTGCTTTTTTATTTATGTATATTGTTTTTATACTCTTGTAACCAGGGAGGAATTATAGTTACAATAAGAATACAAACATACATACATAAAAGATAAACACATAAAGTAACAAATTACAAAATTAAACATCTGCTATTTTATGGCTCATTCTTAACTTTCGTGGAACTTTCTACAATTGTTTTTGTATTGTTTTCTTGTCAATATTGTGCCTATTCTATTGCGTGGAACTAAATAACATTGTTATTTTATCGCACTCGGGTTATCGAAAAACCTCTATAAGCGAGAATGAGATTGTGCTCCCTTGAACTCTCGCTTATCCAGATTTGACTGTATTATATTTTAATTTTTAATCGTCCGGGTGAAAAATGCTTATATGTGACACTGCATAATTGGAAAACAATAAAAATAATTACAACATTAAAAACTCACTTTCTTTATATTTTGTATCACTTGAGATATGTGAATTAATTCGTTTTGAGTCTGTGAGATCTTTCAACATGACTTCACAGCTGTGAAGTAACGAGTCTCCAAATCTTAGTTTAAGTAATTCCAAGTTTCTTATTTCTTTATCCGCATTGAAATCCAAATAAGTTAGTAACCGATCTGCCATTAAGTTACGGTATTCGTTCATAAAAAGTTCTTTACTTCCATATATGTCAACTACCATAGATATTATATCGGCTGAACGGTTGACATTGATTAACTGAGCGCGTGCTGTCTGATCGATACCATAAGAGTCTGGCAACCAATTTTCCCAATTGTTCAGTTCGTCATTAGCGTCTAGTTTCGCATTTTCTTTACTTGATTCTCCTTTAGCTAGTTCTTCTGTTAAATCAGTAGGGCCTTCTTCAGTCAGACCTGTTACCACACGCCTCACAGTATCACTGCGTTTGCGAAGATAATCTCTTATTGGTGTAGTAACTGTTTCTAAAATAATTCCACTGTTGTCAAGATATCTGATAGCTTTAATTGCGGCAATATATCCAGTTAAAATATCCATAGTATTAACGCCAGGATGTAATACTCGAACTTTTAATGTATTCGTCAGAGTTCGAATGAAGTGTTTTCTCATATCTATCTTTTCCATGCAAATCTTTAAATCATCTATGGCAGGAATGGAATCCGGAAAATCTAAAATTAAAAATAAACTTAAACTTAAAACTTGTAAGAAGCTTTTGTTGTAAAACGCTGAACAATGTCTGCGAAATGTATGATGGGAACAACATAAAAATATTAGATAAACTATTTTCGCAAATGAGATTAAGTACGTAATAAATAAAAACCATTCTTATTCTTCATTTAGTCACCGGCTTACCGCCCTTCCGCAGTAACACCGCAGCTTTTATTGTTCTTATTTCAGCAATGCTGCTGTTTCAATGTAAATAAATGAAAACTCACCACCTTTTCTACCGCCCGTAACGTGATTATTTGCGCGAATTGATTTTTTTTCCGGAGAAACGAGTGAGCTTTCTTAAAAGCAGGTTTGCCAATCTCAAAATTACAGTCGAATAAAATTATTTATAAATAGGTTCACGATTTTTATACACTTGCAACCAGTTGCTACAGAGAATTATAGTTTTGTTCACCTAACGGTTGAACGTATCACCTACTACTAATCGAGATAGATATAGAGTTATATACTATATATATAAATGATCAGGGTGACGAGAAAAGTCGAAATCCGGTTGACTGTCTGTCTGTCCGTTCGTTCGTGCAAGCTGTAACTTGAGTAAAAATTGAAATATGTACATATATTGATGAAACTTGGTATGTGGATTCCTTAGTAGAAAAAAATCGAGTTCGTAGATGGGCGTAATCGGACCACTGCCATGCCCACAAACCAAACCTACAATAACCAAACTCGCCCGGCTCAAAATTATAAGAACTCTTACCGACAGTATTAAAATGGATGAAATCAGAAAATAACACCACTCACTCCCCATATAACGGTACTGTTAAAAACTACTAAAAGCGCGATAAATCAAAAGCTAAATACGCCAGAGACATTAAATGGGACTGCCACCGCCCACATTTAGGTGAAATCTCATATATGAGCGAAAACTTTACCTATCCGTATAGGAGCCCCGTACTACCTCGCCGGTGTGAGTTTTGACTTTCTCGCAATGGGCAGTTTTGTAGAGTGTTCAATTCTGAGAACTATGTGTCTAAAGTCAAAGCGATGCCATAAAATGCTTCTGAGCTATACAAATTTAAAGATAAAAATACACGATTGTCGCGTATTTTCACTGGAAAATTTTTACATGCCTTGGTCCCAGTCCGGCCGAAGGCCGCAACGCAGAAAAGGAGTACTACGCGAAAGTACTTCAGTCACCCCGGATATAATGAAGGCCGCCAACGCAAAAGGTGTACTACGCGAAAGTATTTCAAGGGCTCAAACTTTCAGTCACCCCGGGTATTCGCTCGAATTTTTTTTTAGGGTGAAGTAAATTTTACAATATTATTCCATAAATCGCATATTATACAGTAAATTTCATTTTATATACATATGGACTGAAAAAAATTAACAATCTAGCCTTTGCAACGATGAGTGTTCTAAGTGATTTTTAAATTAATAAATATAAAAAATTACAAAATAAAAGTGAAATGTGAACTTAATGTGTATTTTATATAAAAAAATTTAAAAACATAGAGAAATAACATGCTTGGATTTCAATCCTCTGGTTAACGTTTTATACCTTAAAGTAATGTTCGGTTGCACCCGAACTTAGCTCTTTCTTACTTGTTTATAATTGAATTTAAATTTTGACGTTTACATTATGAAAAAATATAACTGAAAAGCTAGATGTGTGCGAAATCATTTATACAAATTGAGCAATGGCAACGTGAGGAGATAAGTCGATATAGCGATGTGATATGGTGAACACGTCTTTTTCACAATAAGAAGCACCTCATGTGATGGAACCGCCGATCCAGATCAAATTTTTGTATCAAAAATTTTTTATTTCGCAAATTAGCTTTACATATTTTGGCATTGTCGAAGTTCAGACCAAACGATTGTAGCACAAAGCTTTCAAACAAACTGACCGATCAAAATCAAGTTATTAAATGAAAATCTTTTTTATTAGTGAACTGGGGGCCTATTCTGTAACTCGATTCGAAAATAAATTTACTCGAATTCGGATTTTTTATATTTTGTAACTCGATTTTCGGATTTTCAAGCTAATTTTCGAATAAAATATTCGTTAGCTTTTGAGTTGTAGAAAGCAAAAACGAATATTGTACGTATTTTTTCTGGCACAGGGTGGTACAACTTTCGCATAATGATAAAGTAGATCCGAATTTCGAATAGAATACATTTTCGAATCGAGTTACAGAATAGGCCCCCTGTATTATAGCTTACGAAAGCAATATAAATAAAAAAATTTTTGGTTCACAGGAGGAATTTCCTAAATCATATTTACAATTTTGTAAATCATAATTTATTAATATGATTTAGTACTTACCAATTATTATACTAAAAAACTGTTCGATAATGCTAAGAGCGAAATGTTCATACAAAAAATATGTTAATTTAACTTTGAATCCTTTTATAATATTAGAAGTACATGTCTCAGGAGTTTGTGAATGCATGCATACATGACTAAAAATTTTCCTCAGCCAATTGATTATAGTCTCGTCCAGCCACTAGAAATATACAAAACAAAACTTTAAAGTTAAAAAAATATAAAAAGTAAGTAGGTAATGACTATTACTCTATTTTATAATGGCCCAACATTTTTTAATGGAAAATACATAGGTATACATATATTTATATGATGACCTAACATTTTTTACAACATTTAATACATATAATTGTTTACCAAAAATTTAGCAGGCATTTCTGTTTTTATTTTCCATCTGTTATTTATGTAGAAAATGTCATATAAAACCCGGATTTTACTATTTTTCACATAGGGAAACCAATTTTCTATCGACAACATACAGCTTTATATAAATACTAGCTGACCCCGCAGCCGTTGTCCTGCGTGAAATTATGTGTTTTGAAATTGAAAGAAAGTTGAATTTATATTGTGTTGAAAAACATTTTTTGGCGATTTTTCTACATTTTTTTTCAATGTAACGCAGCTTGATAAACAATATATTTTGGTTTCTGTTCCGGTGCTTAAATGTACAGAGAAGATGGAAAACATAGCATTTCCAGATTTATGCCACATACTTCTAGCGACTATCATTGTGTCCTGTTGATTGTCATCGCAAATCCCTGGAAACTGAATATGTTTGAACTAAAATGGCAAATTGTTGAAACTCAAAGGAATTCGTAGAATCAAGAACTCTGCCCTATCGCATTCGATAGTAGTTTCGACGCATGAAGATTGCGAAACATAATAATGACAGATCCAACTTTGAGACGCAAATGAAGCAGCGGCATACCAAACCTCTTGAAAGAATTTAGAAATTCCGATGGAAAATCAATTAATTTTCGCGCAAAAAATTCTCCTCCGTACAATTAAAGTGGTTATCAGCTGTTTCTGTCGCACGGCAAACCAGCTGTCTACGCAGAGTTGTAGGTGGCCAGGGACACTACATTATCTGCACGTACAGTCGGTAAAGCAGTTGGTAAGGCAGTTTCTTGTACTTAACGTAACCATAATTTAATAAGATCGTTATGGACCCCCCGCCTCCCGGTGGGGGAGCACAATGTAACCAAATAGGTATGCTGCTCGAACGCATTACGAAAATAGAAACATTAAACAATGAATTAAAAACTGAAAATGCGACACTTAAACTCCAAAATGAAAACTTGAGGAAATCGCTAAACAAATATACTAGCGAAACGTCTTCTTCTCCATCAAAATCGACCTTTGTAGCAGAAACACACAAAGAAGAGCTGGAAAATGAAACAAATTGGCTATTAAAAAAGAAAAAAAAAGAGGGAAAGTAAAAAACGCAAAGCAGATTCTTCACCGGATGTAATGCTGAAGTCCCCGAGTACGGAAAACACAGCAGAAGGTAAAAAAGCTACAAAAATAAGTCATCGCCCTCCGCCAATTATTATATCAGAGAATTTTAGTCAACCTTTGATGCGTTCCTTGATAAACGCGGAAGTTAAAAATACTTACACACTTAAGCTCACTGGCCCAAGCTCATGTAAAATAAATCTTTCAGATAGTTCAGACTACAGAATACTCACAAGGAAATTAAATGAATCGCAAATTTCTTTGTACTCGTACGAGGACAAGCAATCACGTGATATACGCGTAATGGTAAAAGACCTTCATTACTCATGTGGGCCTGAAAGCATTGTCACTAATTTCTTGTAAAGGGAAATCTACAATAACTAGTTTGCTTGAATTTGTATCACATGTATCAACGGGCTTTAGGGAGAATAAGAATACTGATGTTATATACACAGATTTTAGTAAAGCTTTTGATAAAGTAAACCATTCAATTCTTTTGAATAAACTTGATCTTCTTGGTTTTCAATCAATATTTCTAAAATGGGTTGCTTCTTATCTTGGTAATAGAATTCAACAAGTCATATTTAACGATACTTTTTCTGACATCCTTCCTTCAGGCGTTCCTCAAAGTAGCCATATTGGTCCAATTCTGTTGTTGTTATTTATTAATGACATATCATCTGTTGTTAAGTTTTCAAAAGTTTTATTATATGCTGACGATGTAAAACTTTTTAAAACGTATACTTCAAACAGCGAAAGATGTCAGTTGCAAACAAACTTAAACAACCTAGTTTCTTGGTGTGATAGAAATGACATGCCATTGAACCTTAAAAAATGCAAAACGATGTGCTTTTCACGTAGAGCTGTAGACCCTACTCCATACGCAATACAAAACTTTAGGTTGGAGCAAGTATGCAGTTTTGTTGATCTGGGAGTAACTATGGACGCCAAACTCAATTTTAATCTCCACGCATCTTCCACGGTTTTTAAAGCTAAAGGCGCTCCTAGTTCTGTTAAACGTTGGTCTAAGGAATTTAGAGATCCGCTTACCACAAAAATTATTTTTACATCTCTGGTGAGGCCTATATTGGAGTATGCTTCTGTGGTTTGGAACCCTAGTTACCAAGTCCATTCGGATAAGTTAGAGTCCGTTCAAAAACAATTTTTACTTTTTGCTTTAAATCATTTGCATTTAATCCCCTTACACTAACCGTTTAAAACTGATAAATCTCCCGATACTCGCTAGTCGTAGGGAGATGCTTGGTATAATATTTCTTGCAAAACTCTCTTATCTGATATTAATTTTAACGTTCCCGCTCGCTCTACCAGGCAGTTTAAAATCTTACTTTTAAAATTTTCTAGTTTACGAGTTGGAAAACCATCTTCTCTGTACATTTATGCACCGGAACAGAAACCAAAAAATGTTGTTTCTCTAGCCGCGTTACATTGAAAAAAATTAAGAAAAATCGAAAATAAATGATTTTTAACACAACGTAAATTCAACTATCTTTTCATTTCAAAACATATAATTTGACGCAGGACAACGCTTGCGGGGTCAGCTAGTAAGTTATAAAATCTTAAATCTATTTAAAAACTAGACACGCTCAAGCAAGTGAGTGAGCTGTTTTGGTGATACGTTGCTCCTTAGTACGCGGACATATCTCTTCTTTTAAGGCGTGGAATGTACCAAAGTATTTGCCAAAGGGTTTGGGTGCTCTTGGAGTTTAGATATATATTAATTCTGCTGTCTTCTACTCCCTCTTTACCATAGAAATACCAAGGTCTTTATGGATATTTTCATTACGCATGTACCATGGTGAACACGTAATTGATCGAAGCATTTTTGATTGGAACCTTTGTATTATATCAATATTAGCTTCACAGGTCGTACTCCATAGTTGAATGCCATACATCCAAATCGGCTTTATGACCGCATTATATAAAAGAACTTTGTTGTCTAGGCTAAGTTTGGAGTTTTTATTTAATAGCCAATTTAAATTTGCAGCCCTTATCTTCATGCAAGTTATTTTATTTTTGTATGTTTTTCCCACGTAAATCTTCTATCTAGGTGAATATCAAGATAAGTTACTTCATTCGCTTGGGGTACTAAAATATTGTTCATTTTTACTGCCGGACACATTTTTGGTCTTAACGAAAACGTAACATGCTTACACTTTTGTTCATTCACATTTATACGCCAGTTAGCTAGCCATTCTTCGACCACCCTTAAGTGCTCGGCTAATATTCTTCACTATAGCTGTGTCGTCCGCAAAAGTTGAAGTTAATACATTGTTAGCTGTTGGAAGATTTGCTGTATATATGATGTATAGTGTTGGGCCTAAAACACTGCCCTGGGGTATACCAGCCTTTATCTGTTGTTCATCAGATATGAAATCCCCCACTTTTACCATAAATTGTCTATTTTTTAAATAAGACTCCAATGTTTTATACAATTCTAAAGGTAGAATATTTTTAATCTTATGTAAAAGACCCTCATGCCACACCTTATCAAACGCCTGAGCGACGTCTAGAAATACAGCAGACCAGTACTCTCAGTCCTCAAATGATTTTCTTATTTCGTTAGTAATTCTATTTACTTGGGTTAAGTTCTTTTATTGTTCGAGTAACTTCAGAAGTAGAAGTCCTAATAGACACAAGCGACTCGTTTGCGGTATTAGACAAGGTTGGCAACTTAAAGTTGTTCTTTGGGAAGTTGGGTTGTAATACCTTTTCTAGGTGATTTGCAAAGCAATTTTTCCTTATCCTCATCACTACGTGCCCAATTACCATTCATCTGTCTTAGAAGCATGTTGGTATCTACTGGTGGCTTGAAAGACTTTTGGGCTTTCCAAAGGGAATTTTACTTTCTAGAACTTGGACACAGTTTCCTTATATAATTTTCAGTGTTGCGTTCTTCCTCACGTTTAAGTGCTAAATCTTAACTTTCGTACAGCAGATTTCAGTTGAAGCAGAGTTGAAGGAGAGTGATTTAACTGCCATTCACGCCTAGCTCGACTTTTCTCATTTACAAGTTTCTCTATTTCATTATTGGTGATCTTTCTGAAACCAACTGATTTATTGTTTCTTTTTGGTGTTGCCAATGCAGCTGCATTAGTTATTACGTCATTAAATTCTCATATATTTTCATCAATGTCTCTTCCTGTATTTATTTTGTAACCAATATTGATGTGGCTGCTGATATACTGTACTTTCTATACTTCAACCAGTTAGTTTTATGTGATGTTAGAGAAACTTTTGGCTCAAATATCATGAGCTGTTCGTATAGCTTTATTAGTACCGGAGAATGATCAGATGATAAGTCTGTACATGTATCGACTGTCATATGCGACCTATCTATATTTTTGACTACAGCAAATCCTATTAAGTCTGGAATTTTTTTCTATCACTGGGCCAGTATGTCGGCTTACCAGGAGATATTATATCCAGCTTATTATGCTTACTCAAAATAGTGTAGTACAACTGTCGTCCTTTCGGATTAATTAGACGTATCCAGTCCGTCCAGTACGTGTGTTTTGCGTTGTAATCTCCACCTGCTAGAAATCTTTGACCTAGTTTTGCAAAAAAGTCTTTAAATTCGCTTTCTGTAATTTTAAAACGAGGTGGACAGTATACAGCCGTAAGGTTTAAGTCACAACCCCGAGTTTTTAGTGATATTGTTGTAGCTTGTAACTGTGGAGTAGCATGAGATTCTAGAGCATAGTGGTTTAAACGATTTCTAATCAACACTGCCGTGCCACCATGCGCTTTTCCATCCGGATGATTTGTGACATACAGTCTAAATCGCGGTATATTGAAATTATTTTTATTTGTTAAATGAGTTTCTGATATAAGCATTACATCTATATTTTTTTCAGACAGAAATCTAATAATCTCTAATTTATGTTGGTTAACACCGTTAGCATTCCATTTACAGATATTTAGTAAGCTCATGTTTTACTTAACAAATTTTGCAGGGTTTGATTTTGTGATTTTATTAAATCTTGGGTCATGTTTTGCATGCAAACACTGCGTAGAGTGCAATATGATTTAGTATGCCCATATTCTTGGCAGTTAGTACATTGAACCGGACCGTTTCTTTTATGTGGTTCTCCAACAGTTACTCTACGATGCAGCAAATATTTCAAATTATATATGGGATGGTTCTCATTTCTTTTAAGTTGATTCGAATTCGGCAACAATTCAGTTTTAAACATTGGCTGTGGTATTTAATTCTTTTAAATAAGTATATTTACAACAGTTTTAAATCACCAAAACCACAAACACTCTTCAATATGATTTCTTTCTTGGCAGTAGAGTCATTGAACCGGGTTTCTGAGGTTCTTCAGTTCATACGAATAATAAATTATTATGTTTTTCATTTGACAAAAATTTAACGATTTCCATAATTCTTTTTTAAACATTGGACTGAATTTTGTTTCTATCAATATTGTATTTTTCAAAGGCACTATATGAAAATTGTTAGTACCTACAATTTCACTTAATTTCGCAACAAGAGTATTACTGCTACGTTCACGCAAATATATGTATTAGAGGTGGTTTGGCATTAACGACTGTGGTGGTAGCCTTCGCATCGTCGTCTGAACCATTGTTTAGTATGGCAAATCTGTTGCCATTTAAAACCTCCGTTTTATTTTTAATTGGTGTGCCGCTTTGAAGCTTTTTAGGATTGACCGCTGACTTTGAAGGACTTAGTTTCCTTTTTATATTAACGCACCGGTCAATGCCAGTTTGTACAGACGGGTCTTTTTTTATTGGTACACTCTCACCTTGCGTTGTGATTTTCTTCGTTGCCTGCGCGCTTGCTAGTACCTGCAGACTGGGTTCTGTCAGGGCATTTGTTGCTGTCCGATTGTTGTTTTCGGCTGCTTGTGCTGACTGCGTTCTTTGCTTCGATTCTTTTTCAGCTAAGCGCCGCGATGACTCATCATCGCCGTTACACATCGTTGTTGTTGTTGGGTCGACAAAGCTAAAGTAGGTATTTAAGGAATGCTTACGGCCTTGCTGGTGAGGCTGCGAAGCACTCATTATTGTTTGTTCGATTTTTTGTTTTCACTTGTTGATTCGTGCACTATTTATTTATGTTTATTATTATTAATTTGTGTGCACTGTTTTCAATGTTTGTTTACAATTTAATAAATTGTTTTTTGTTTTACTTTTTGCTTGATTTTATTATTAATTTCTTTTGTAAAGATTTAATTCACGGAGCGAATTAAATAAGACGTCCGTACACTTTGAACACTCTCTTCATTATTTCAGGTGAATATAAATTTTAGTTAATAATCTCTTAATCTCAGACGTTTTGTTATCAAAACAATGGACTACATGTTTGTGCAATTATCGTCTATTATTTATCTACACATTAACATTAGGTTCATATCGTTTGAAAATAAAAAAATTTAAAATGATTTACTTGGACTTATTAAACATAACAATTACTTACAATTTCAAGCTGCCTCAGAAAACTTCGGTCAAATATTCCATGGCATGTCTCTTTAATGTGCCCTTTTATGCATTTTTGAACCAGTAATGTCAAACTTTCTCCTGCTATGCCATCTAAAAGTTCCATTTCTCGTAACGCCTTATTTGTTTTATTTATTAATATATCCAAACTTTGGCACTCACAGCCATTCATTTCATTTTTACATCCGGAACATTCTTTTTTATTCATCATTAATTCAGCATCTGAAAGAAAATAACAATGAAATATTAAGTAGCAAACATAATTAACATTTATTTTAATCACACAAAAAAATTATTAAATAAAAAAGTAAAAAATAAAATTAATATGTATATCAAAAAATATATGAGGTTCAAATGTTATTAAAACCAAAGAAATATCCGACCTGCTTCCATGGAACATATATGTAACTTTGTTCATAATTTTATAATTCTTAATTTATTCTTCAAAATCTATGTCGTCCCCCTCAAAGTAATCCCCCTGGCCCAATACACTTGTGCCAACGTTTTTTTCCAATCTTCGAAAAAGTTGTTAAAGTTAATTCCCGGAATAGCCTTCAATGCGCGTGGCGATTCAGGTTTAGTGTCTTTAATTGACTTAAAACGGTTTCCCAGGAGCGGTCGTTTGAGCAATATCGGAGACTCTATATAAAAATGATCTGCGTGACAAGCTGAGCCGATTTAGCCATATCCATCTGTCCGTCTGCATATACTAGTCTCTCAGTTTTTAATATATCTATGTGAAAATTTTCACACGTTTTTTTTCCCAAGGAGCTGCTCCTTTGTTTTAACCGTCAATCTACCACTACAGCTATAGCTGCCCTACAAACCGAACGATCGGTAACAAAGGCTTGCATGGAAAGATTTTTCATTTGTGGAAATATCTTTAAGAAATGATTTATTGCTTAAGGCACTGTGCAATCCCCTAAGGAAATTCTTCTTCTTCTTTAATGGCGTAGACACCTCTTACGCGGTTATAGCCGAGCTCACAACAGCGCGCAACAATCGATTCCTTCTTTTTTCTCCACCTCCACTTCCTCTGCAATTTGTTCAATGCATAGTAGCGCCAATTCGATATACCAAAATCCAATTGGAAATTATTTAAACACCACATGACACAGATGAGATTATTTGATTGAAATAGCCCTTTGTGGAAATTTATTTTCAATGAAAACTTAAAATTAAAATTAATTCTCAATTCACATCACTTGATTTTGCCAACCAGCAGAGAGGTTTCCTCTTCTTCCTCTGCTTCCCACGGTGGGTACTGCGTCGAATACTTTCAGAGCTGAAGTGTTTTCATCCTTCCGAACGACTTGACCTGGCCAGCATAGCCCCTCTCTTAATTCGCTGAACTATGTTAATGTCGCCGTATATCTCGTACACCGTTCCCTAGAATGCGATATTCGCCATTGCTTATGCGCAAATGACCGTAAATCTTCCGCAGAACCCATCTCGAAAACTCGTAACGCCGACTCATCAGTTGTTGTCATCGTCCATGCCTCTGCATCATATAGCAGGACGGGAATGATGAAATCATTTTTCACTTTTTCGCTTAGACTATGTTTCATTGTCACAAAAATTAGTCTCAATTTTATTGTATAAAATTTTTTCAAACTAGTTCAAAAAAATTACCAATAGCCTCGGAAGAGAATCCTCCTTTCGATGACGACCATGGCAAACTAAATAAGGATTACGATTTGAGGGCATGCACCAGGAATTTGCGGTCCCTTAATTGGGAAGGTGCCGCTGCCCAGCTAGTTGATAGGTCCTTGTGGCATTTACTACAGTGGCCATATAAAGGAGCGCAAGTTCGGTGTGGGATTCGTGGTGGGAGAGAGACTCCTTCGATGAGTATTGTCATTTACTCTGGTGGATAAACGTCTAGAAGCTGCAATCACAACAGACAGCCGAACGATTTTCTACTCGACTTGCACACCTGCTCTCTGAGAGCACTCGTCAAAAACTCGGTATAAGGGAACTGTGGGACGGCATTTCAAACTCTTTACGTACAGCTGCTACCGAAACCATTGATTTTCGGAAAATGCAAAATGGCAGCAGGTACGATGAGGAGTGTCGTGTCGCAGCGGAGAGAAAGCAAACTACCTACCTCGCAACGTTACAATCGACCACAACACGTGTGAGATGGGATAGATACCGAGAATTGAAGCGGGAAGCGAGACGCATTTGTGGACAGAAAAAGAGAGAGACCGAAATGCGAGAGTATGAAGAGCTTGACAAGTTGGCCGACAGGGGTAATGCTCGAAAATTCTACGAAAAGATGCGGTGACTAACAGAAAGTTTCAAGACCGGAGCATACTCTTGAAGAACCCAAGGAGGTGACCTAGCAACCGATGCTCAGAGCATACTAAAATTATGGAGGAAACACTTCTCCAGCCTCCTGAATGGCATGAATGCATAACACCAGGAGAATTCGAACCCTATTCCCTAATCGATTACTATGGAGCAGACGTTCCATTGCCCGACCATGAAGAAGTTCGAAGAACAACAAAGAGGCGGGGGCCGGCAGAGCAATTCAAACACGGCGGCGAAGAACTGATAAGGAGCATGCATCAGCTTCTTTGTAAAATATGGTCGGACGAAAGCATGCCCAACGATTGGAATTTAAGTGTGCTCTGCCCAATCCACAAAAAGGGAGACCCCATAATCTGCGCCAATTACCGTGTGATAAGCCTCCTCAACATCGCGTATAAAGTTCTATCGAGCGCTTTGTGTAAAAGATTACAGCCCACCAACAAGCTGATTGGTGGCTTTAGACCTGGCAAATCAACAACACAATCGGGAAGGACTTCTCCGAGCCGTTCGATACCGCACAAGGTTTCAGACAAGGCGACTTTCTCGTGTGACTTCTTCAACCTACTTCTGGAGAAAATAATTCGAGCTGCAGAACTAAATCGAGAAGGTACAATCTTCTATAAGAGTGTACAGCTGCTGGCGTATGCCGATGATATTGATATCATTGGCCTTAACAACCACGCTGTTAGTTCAGCCTTCCCCAGAATGAATAAAGCAGCGAAGCAAATGGGTTTGGTGGTGAACGAAATATCTCCTGTCCTCAAACAAACAGTCGTCCCACGCGCGACTAGGCACCCACGTCACTGTTGATATTCATAACTTCGAAATTGTAGATAATTTCATCTATCTTGGAACCAGCATCACCAGCAACCACAACGTCAGCCTCGAAATCTAACGCAGAATATCTCTTGCCAGCAGGTGCTACTTCGGACAAAGTAGACAATTGGGAAGTAAAGTCTTCTCTCGATGAACAAAAACCAAACTCTATAAGCGAGCTGTACGAGAAACACGACATTGACATAATTCAGCGAATTAAGGACAGCGGCCACGCTGGCTATGTCGTGGGGTCCGAAAAGACGAAAATACTCCAGCTCTGAAAGTATTCTACGCAGTATTCGCCGGGGGAAGCAGAGAAATAGGAAGACCTCCACTCCCTTTGAAAGACCAGGTGGAGAAGGACCTGGCTACACTTGGAATCTCCAATTGGCGCCAAACAGCGCGCTGTTGTAAACTCGGCTATCACCACGCCAATAGAGAAGAAGAATGATTTGTCAGGGTTTTGCAGCGTTTCTTGGGACAATAATCCATGCTAAATCTTTTGAAGATATCTTGTCGAGCTAAAAAGTGTGGTGTGGTACGCAGTTAGGTGGATATGTGACGTGTGGGACTACACTTTCGGCACGAAAAAAAAAATCAATGAATAATAGAATTAGTAAAATAAGCTTAATATAATTATGAAATTACTTTTTTACAGTTGCTGCTGCTTAGTGGTTATACGTTTAATCAAACCGTTGTCTTTAGAACTGTGCGCATGATGAAAGAGAAACTGTGCTATACCGGCTATGACATCGAGATGGAAATAGCGATTAGCGTTGGAAATCACTGCGCTTGTTGAGTCTTACACCGCCGATATCGATATGCGCCCGGAATTGCACAAGTATATGTATCATGCTATCAGGGGTTCAACCAGAGAACTTAAAGCCATAGAGGCGGTGCACATTGAATTCTGTAAAAACTGAAAAACTTGAACTACGGAATTCATAATTCTGCTATTTAGCAGAAATGAGCACGCACGTTCTCTGGCAGAAAAACGACTGATTTCACGCGAGAAGGTATAAAGAGAAATGATTTGAAGAAAAAATATACAAAGTCACATATGTGTGACTATTTAGTGTCATATGAAAAATTTTTTCCGAAAAATGGTAAAAATTTTAATTCTTTTACAAAATCGGGAAAAATTAGATAAACAATAATTTTAATTTTTAAATAAATTATTATTTCGAAAAACATTGTATTCATTTCGACTATTACAAAATGAAGATGTGCCAAGTGAACTTAAATGTGCTTATAGAAACACGTCTTGGGTCATCCCTTTCATTTCTTCAAAAAAAATTAATGACCTTGATGAAATATGCATATTCGCATTATTTCGTTATCGTTTCCACATTTGTAGCAATAGAATTTCTATGGCAAATACTTACATACATATATTTTTCCTTGGCACATTTGTCTGTATGTTTACGAAAGCAAATACGAGCCACATATGTACATATGTACAAACATTGATAAGGGAATACGAGTAACAAGTGCCTCACGCATCTTTCCGCATCTCCGTTGTCACGGACAAGCAATGGCCGAAGCTCACGTTTGTCAAAGAGTCAATGTGTCGAAGCACTGACGCGACGACAAAGCGTGAAATCGTTTTTGTTGTAAAATTTACTACATTTGGGTTTCGCCAAATTGGCTGCCATATTGACTTATGATGCTTCTGCTATTTGAGACAATTGTTGTTTTTGTAAAACAATAATAGAACAATAACCAAAACAACAACATCAATTGGCTGCAACATACGAAACGCAGGTAAGAGCGGCCAAGGGCATAAGTTCTTTCGTTGGAGGAACGCGATTGTGATATATCGTGGCTTGAATGGAATATCACTTTAAAAATTAAAAACAAAAAAAATTATTTGTATGAACAAAATTTTTGTATTTTAGTTGACATTAAAAATAAAATTATTTACAAAGTAAAGGACATATACATATTTGAATTAAATTTATTAAAGTATACATTATTTGGTCTCTTATCGTTTGGTCGATTCTTGTGTGTGATAAGAACCGCAATTTTGAGGGTCGTAACTTATTGTAAGTTTTATGCAGATTTTATGTAATGCCTCACAAACGTTAGTAAATCTTCCACTTCTTCCTAAAATTCTCCACCGTCTTTTTAAGATTCAAATGCTTTGTTCAACAATAATCTACAAAGAAAATTTTGTTAATGAGGATTCATAATTTTTTTTATACCTACGATATTGCTACGATCTCTTAGCTATCTCCGCACTATTTTTTTATCCCCATCACTTTCACTTGAGCTCAAATAAAAAAAACAAAGTTGGATATTTAATTAGCTTTTTTTAGTTTATTGAAAATTTCGCAAAAGTTTTGACAGTTTCACATCTATTGTGACCTAAAAATACGATCCAAAGCAATGCGGAATTAAAAAACTATTGTGAATTGAAAATACATTACGATCCGTTTGCTATCGTATGTCATAATGCCAATCACTGCATACGATTGACGTATCACGTAATTTTCTTTCGAATATTTGCCGATCCGTGCACGGATGTAACGATTCGACCCCAGGTTTTATTAGGTGCACCCCCTCTTGACCTGATTGTCATACAGCGTGCTGTTGCATTCAGGTTAAGAAGGGGTTTGAGTGTGTCATTTCTGCGGAATGATTGGATTTCCGATGATGATGTGGAGAGGGAGGGATATCTAGGGAGCAAGAGGCTTCTAAATGATAGGGTTAGATGTAGGTGGCAAGAACGTTTGGACAATAGTCCTAACGGCCGAGTGATATCTAGGGAGCAAGAGGCTTCTAAATGATAGGGTTAGGTGTAGGTGGCAAGAACGTTGGGACAATAGTCCTAACGTCCGAGTGATGTACGAGTACATTCGGGACATTGGGTTCGTTGAGGATAACCCAGACTTCAGATTTTGTCTGAGTCTGGGTTTTTTACTTACGGGACATGGGCCTCTGAATGCATTTTTGCATCAGAGGCACCTATCGGATACGTCGGGGTGTTTTTGTGGGGCGGGGTTAGAAAATTGGTCGCATTTAATTGCGGAGTGCCCGATGTACTCGGACATTAGAGATCTGGGAGGTATGGGGATTAGCTGGACTGATGGACGATTAGATGTTAGTGGTGTGATCTCCACTAGTCGGAATACCGAACAGTTAAGGTCGTTTGCGCGTGAATTGTTTAAGCGGCGAAAGCGGTTAGCTGGGAATTAGGGTTACGTTTTTGTTTGTTTGGTGTGTGTATGTGATGTATGTATGGGGTCCAACCCCTGGCCACCAGTCCGGAGCCATACGGAAGCTTAACTGGTAGTAGCTTCGGCTACGAGGTCTGACCGGAGACCTAATTCTGGTACCACGGGGAGCAGGAGCCCTCGGAGTTTACTCCAACCTGCTCATGCGGACTGGCCCCTCGGGGAGTATCGTAGTGGTTGTGGTTAAAATCCAAATGCGGGAAGAACTGACTTTGTCAGTTGAATGTGGAGTTGCATTGCAACCGGGTGCCGGACTCAAAGCACGACAGAGGTTTTAGATGGGCCTCGACCCCGACCAGGGTGGTTAGTTTGTCCATTCCACACTGCCAATTGGTACTGAAAATGCTTAGCATTCTCAGGGCGCTGATCAACGCATTGATCTGATCCGCTGTGCTTTTGATCGCCGTGGAGTAAGGCTGTGATCAGCAGGTACCCAAGTTAAACACACCGGACGTTGACGAGACCTGTCAGACTACTGCACTTCGGACTACGACAGGATGTCTCTTGATGTCTCCTATCGAACACCTACATAGTGAGGCCCGTATGCTCTTCAGGCAGTTTCTGCTGGGATGCTTTCGCAGAAATCACCATTGCAGTCACCTGCTTGGGGCTAGGAACATCAAAAGGTCATTCCTCAATTACGTCGACGACATTAGGCAGTACGCCGACCGAACTTCGGACGCAACAAACTTCCGACAAGCACTGACCGCCATTCACAGTGGAGCCATCAGCACCACCCCCCGACTTCTTTCCAGTGTTGCCGCGAGAAACAAGAGTGACCCTTGCGCAGCTTCGTTCTGGATATTGACAGGTAGCAGCCGGTTAAATTCCTACTTATTCAGAATAGAACCTGGCATATCCAATATATGTCCTGCGTGCAATAAGTTTCCGCATGACACTGGCCACCTCTTTGCATGCACCACCAACCCCACTCAACTGACACCCCTCCCCCATTGATCCGACCCCGTTTTTTAGGCGTTCCCTTAGATGACGTAGACGATAACTTAGCTAATCCTTACCATCTTAATGGGGACTATGTACCCGGTAAAACAACAACAACAACATGGTGCAGTGGAGTTGAGCTGAATATCGACCCTTCGAAGACGACCATCGCATGCGACATGCCAAGTTGCTCATGACGGGTTACAACTCCAACAGGATTAAATATGTAGTCAAGCACCCTGGAGAAAACTCAGGCAAACTTCTAGACTGGCCACTGTAAGCTCAAGCACTTACAGTTGTCAACAAAATAATAGGAGTGCTAATATAAATAATGTGTTTGGCTGCATAACTTTTTTAAATCACATCTAGATGACTCGGCACAGTAACGGTACACATAACGGGACACTAGCATTAAAGTACGAAACACATTTTTATTGTGATGATCGCTATTCTACTTCTGCTTTGCGAATACTCGGAGACACTTGTTATTGCTTTCCACAAAATAATAGGAGTATTAGAAATTTCGTTTTCAAAATAGGCCTTAACATAAAAATATTTACAAAATTAGAAAAGTAAGTATAGTTCCATAATCTAGCAGCAGTTTTAATTAATTATTATTTTACTTAATTATAGAGTTTTCTTCCAGGGGGTAGAGGAAAACATTGTACAGAGGAAAAGCGGGAAACGATAAAAAAAATTGAGAAAAGTAGCAAAAACTTATAAAGAAATCTCAGAAATCATAAAATACTCTCCTCAAATGGTAGTAAATGCCTTAAATTATAGAAATAAAAATCAAATTCGTGGACGAAAGCGCAAAACATCCACTGCAGACGATCGCAATATAGTACGCCACTGTAAAATTTATCATTTTGCTTGCAGGAGCTCCATGATGAACTAAATTTGTCAGCAGAACAAAAAAGAGCTTGGCTCCTGGCCCGGGGCTAAATGGCGAAACATATTTTTTTAACAACATTTTATCATAGATCAAAGGGCATATGTCAAAATATTAGATGGGGTAATCCATGTTACTGCATTTGCGGCTATCAGTGCTCACATGAATTGATTTGCTCATGAGTAAAAAACGTTGCAGTGTTATGATAAGTGAAGGAATGACTCGAAACACGCCGTAAGTCGACTTGTGCAGCTGTTAACTACATTAATTCTTATGCATGGAACACATAGATGGCGACAAGCAACACGCAACACATCTTATGGGAGCAGTTATTTCGACGAGGGCACGACTTCGCGGCAGTAGGCTTAAAGTTGTCGCTGTCGCAAAAACTAAAACCATTTCACTAAATGCCACTAATTTATAACATGTAAGGTTATTGAAAGCTCTAACAAGTTTATCATTATTTTACCAACAGAAACATATAATAGAACGGCTGGGACAGAGATAAAGAAATGCCCAACTCATCTATCACTGGAAGTTTTAAGACACGATTCCGATTACTTTGGCGGTCGGGTAAAAAGCACGAATTTCGTTATAAATGGGGTATGTACGGATAAGGGAGCTTCTCCAGATTAGGAATTTGCAAAAATAATGTCTGCTGGTGGTAAAACATATACCAGGAATGCTGGTGATTTGATAAAGATTGTAACCACAAACCCATTGAATCCTGCAGCGCCAGTTTTCCTCGACGCCGAGTCTTTTTCCCGAACTACCTCAACATCTGAGGATCAGCAGATGCTAAGCGAGAACTTCAAACTACGTCTGGAGAAAAAGGAAGGAATGTGGAGATCTGTACCTGTAAGAGAAAGTGACAATGTGCTTTCATAATTCAGCAAGAATGAATGCCTTTATGTAACGTGTCTGTAAACACGACATATTATATTAGAAATATATTTGACACCGACCGTGCCGAACTGGAAGCTCGATAGTTGTTAATATTATAATTGTCAGTTATATAAGTATATGAATTATAATAAAATGTGAATCCCAGGAGAACTTCCTCTTTCCAAAGGTACCTTCAGATCGTTGATCGGAACTATCTATTCTAAAATTTACCCAATAGTTCTAATACATAGCAAATCAAATGTAATTACAATTGGTAATTAAAAACAAATGAATCAACTTATTTTTGGTGTGTGTAAACTTCAGATTAAGTATACTCACCCGTTATCACAGCAGTTGGATTAGTGTACATCTGAATATAGATCTGAAAAGCCACGCAGTAAAAAGCAGACACGACTTCATTAAAACCAGTTGGCATTTGTCCAAGCAATGTTTTCAATAATATTGCATGTAATTTCCTACTATCATTATTTTGCCGAGGATGCAATTTATTTACTCGCTCTATAAATATTTCTAAGCAACTAACATTTTTTTGAAGATTGTCAACAGCCGAGGCAAATTGATGAAACATCAGAAATTGGGATTCAGCTGTTTGTTCAGTAATCCCCAATCCTATTGGAAAATTTGACCAAAACAAAGGCACAATTTTGTCACGAACGGCAGACTGAATTTCTGAAAAAACTATTTCGCTCAAGGCGTCACTTAACCCAAGCGATATGATATCCTTGCACAGTTGGTGATGGCTGTCATCATCAGAATACGTGATTGCAACCTATTAATTAAGATTTGGGAAATATCTACATATATTTTTGTTACCAATTCTTCTCTTTGTTATACTTACATTTCCACTTAATATCGGAAAGTTGCGAGAAATTTCAGACCACAACAACCCAATATCCATTACTTTATTTTCAAAACAGTTTTTAAGAAATGTAAACAAATACACTGTTTCTATTAGGCAATATACATTGCCACGATAATTAAATATCTTTCTACGAAACTTATTAGGCGGCCACACGTGTTAGTAAAATACAGAATAACTCAACACTTAATTTTTTTATTAACAACTTCCTAATTTTCGACAACTGTAGAAGATATCACAAAGCAATAAATATTTGACCCATGTAATATCAGTAATGTAATGGGATGTAGTGCAGTGTAAATGACCTACGGCCTTCACGGCCTTACAACTCCCTGGACGACCTTTGACTTTGGACTGGTTTTTGAGAAACTTTTATTGGATTTGGTTGAACCCTGGGCTGACGGCGGCGGCATTCCGGCACCTGAGTATGATGAGGTGACACTCATCAGAAATGGCTGACGGGCTAATGTCGCAACCTCCCCCGTCCCGTTAAAACGCTGGCAGGCCTCAGAGCGGATACGTTAGCGGATAGGACAGCTCTAAATGAAGGGAGATGAAGGGATGTCGAAATCGACACCTAGATCCATCCCAGGCTGGGCTGCTTCTCCTATGGCGACGAAACCGTCGCTGGGCAACTGCAGCAACAGGACAAAGACCCCAGTAGGTGTCTCCTCTTCAGATAGCAGAATGGTGGAGCCTTCATACGCGGCGGAATCGCCAGCACTACCAGAGGAACCTCTGCTAGAGTTATGAAAGGATCTACGGTGGGTAGAAGCAAGGCATCTTTAGCGTGAAAGCTAAGGTCAGACAGCCGATTGACTCCAAGATCGTGGAACGCTACGGTGGCAAGCATGTTGGTCCGGTATCTGAGCAACATCCTAGCACCCTCGAGTGGGCCAAGAAGGTGCTGAGCGAAAACGATAGGGCAGGACCCGAAGTTAATAGAACAGAACCAGCGGTTACGCCGCAGAGGTCGCACGAGGGAGAAACATGCCTTGGTATGAAACCGCGAACGGGAAGGCGCCAACCTTTTGCGAAATCGCTAAAAGCGCTGGTGCTATAGTAACGACTATGCATCCTAGTCGTTAACGAATTGCTCAAAAAATTAGAGGATCGCGGCTGTCGGGTGATTGCCTATGCGGACTAAGGAAAGTTACTTAGCACCGTGTACGAGGTGACGCTGGGATATCTCAGGGTTGTAACAAAATGGACGGTCGGAAGTGGACTCGCCATTAATCCAAATAAAACAGAAATGGTTTTATTCAGCAGAAAATATAAGATGCCGGTGGCACCGTTGCCGCAAGTGGGAGGTATTCACCTCCAACCGACGGATACAGTGAAATATTTAGGGCTCATCCGGGATAAGAAGCTTTCATGGAAGCCGAATTTCGAGAAGAGAGCAAAAAAGGCATCTATTGCCCTATACTGCTGTAGAGGAGCTATTGGCAAAAGGTGGGGCCTCTCACCGAAAGTGGTCCTCGGGCTCTACGACACCAAAGTCAAGCCCATCTTGTTTTATGGTGTCTTTATGTGGTGGAGGGCTTTAGGGAAGACCACACTTGCCAAGAAACTCGAAAGCGTTCAACGGGCTGCGCTAATCAGCATGTGCGGTGCATTAAGATCCACCCCAACCATGGCACTTAATGCAATTTTGAACATAACGCATAGCCGCGAAGGTGGCTATCAGACTCAGAGAATCTGGATTCCTAAATTCGGATATCCTCACAAGCTTTGACTGCATACCGGATCATCTGGATCATGGAGTCGCCATATCGAACTCTGGTGGCTCCTTCTCTGCCCATATACCGACGAGGGAGATATGGGTGGGAAGAAGCCTTTGGAGGAGAGCGGCAACAAGCCTTTTGGCCCAGGATATATCAGTAAAGCTAACCTCTCGTCAGTAGTGTGACTCTTAACGGGCCACTGCCCTATTGGCATACTTGCGGTAAGAATGGGTATCTTACCGGATGCCGACTGTAGAAGCTGTTTGGAAGAAGATGCGGTAGAAACAAGCCAGCACTTCCTTCTTGACTGTCCCGCGTTTGGAAGGTCAAGACTTAGACACTTGGGGCGCATACCTTCGGACATCCCACCGAACTGGCGGGTGTTGAAGTTAAGCGACTTTGTAATTATCTATTGGCTACAAAGCGCTTCACCAATCTGTAAGTCCGAACACGGGAGTTCTTTTTTCAATGGCATCTCAAAGGACTACATTATTAGTCTACGTGTGATCTCTGATCAACCATCTAACCTAACCTAACTTAATATCAAGAAATGTCAAAATACTCCCATACACACTTAGCGCTCACACAGGCATGAATGCAAAGAATTTTGGTGTAGTTTAGATTAGCATTCCCCGATTTCGAGGTTAAAATGGATACGTACGAATAGAGGAGGTAGTTTCCAGCTCTCAACAAATATAAAAACTTCATATAAAAAAACGCTTAAGAAATGGTCAAGAAAATTTCCTGCGGTAAATTTTTTTGTGCTAGTATGCAGATCTAACATAGCAACGCTGGTTTTGCGAAGAAACATGATATTAACAATTGTATATTTTCTTTGTGTACTTTCTCTTGCTCTTCTAATGTGCATCATTCACAGTGCGTAACCTGCTGTCAAATTTACTTGACTACAGCTCAGGAAATATGGTATTTTTTTCTTGAGCTTTTAGTTGAGAGCTGGAAACTAACCTTAAGGAACGATTTATATATAACTTCCACTGCCTTGTGGATTTTAAGATATTTGCATTTAAAGTACATAAATTCATCTATTCTAAGTGACTGTTTCTTCGATTTATAATGAATGTTCCGTGTTATATATTTTTAACCATCGTAAAGGAGAAGTAAGGAAAGAACCAGCTGATGCTACTTTGGCGTAATAAAAATCCACATCAATTATTAAAGGTTTATTTAGTCAGCTATTTAAAACACTTCTCAACTTGTTGGCATCTGTACAAAAAGTGACGCTTCTTAAGCACTAAATTCTATGAATTGAATTGAAACTGTAACTTTCCAGAAAGAATAGCAAGAGAAAGAGAGAATAGAATAACAAACGGTGCTGCCAGATGTCATACTTTTTGTCTGTGTGCCCACACTATGTAAAAAAAGGCACAGCTGAGAGGTGCAAATGTAGAAACGTCAAGGGGAGTCCGGGGTTGAGTTTCTGCTGGCATCCAAGATGGCCGATTTGTAACCGGAATATTTTAGCATTGTGTTATTTTCTTAAAATTTATGGAAAAGTTGCCCCAAAAATATTGGAAATATATACATATAACTTTAATTTATTTTCAAAAGAAAATCGTTTTATTTTAATATATGTATGTATGTATTCTTAAAGGAGAGGATATTATGAGCAAATATATGAAAAATAAATTTTTTTATTTATGCCTCTTTTTAACTGTGGTGAGTAAATAAATCTTCACCACAGAAAAATATTAGGAACATGTAAGCAGCCATGCCGAATAGGAGGGTCTATACCATATTCTGCTCATTCACAGCCAAATTTATATTTTTGAAAGACAATTTGTTTGTATTTATAGTTATTTTAACCTGCAAGCTGCATATATTACCTAAAAGTACGAGGAAAGACTTAAAATACCGAAGCTAAAGATGCCAACCCAACAAAATTCCGACAATATTCATATATGCAGTTAAATTAAAACAGCGACAAATCAGAATATTGAAAAGTCATAGTACCGATAATCCAAAATGGCGACATATCAAAAATACTTTATTCTGTCCGCATTTTTAATTTGTGAACAGCAAAAGAGGGCGGACCCGTATTTCTACCGATGCTCAGAAGGAGAATTCCTCTGATTACGTGTTATGATCCGGAACGTGTGCGTGGCCAAAGGCTCCAGGCTTATAGTAAATGTAGAGCCTCATAAATGTTCCAATATGTGAAGCATAGTACATGGTACCTTGTACAGTGCTTATCACCAAAAATATTTATAATATTAATCCCAAATAAAAATAAATTATAACTAAATGTTTTATTTCGGGAGATTTTATTTATTGTTTTCTTTTTTTACATATGTTTGTGCCTATATTGCATTTTCCACACCACCATGAGATATGCAACTAGGCGCGCCTTCCTTAAAACTAAATAACAACTATTTAAAGTTAATAAACTAAAAAAACAAAAACAATTAATTTGTAAAAAAATACCTGTATATATATATAATTTTTGTACAATTATTCGTTTAATCCCGTCGAGTTTGCAATAACATTCGATGATGATATGAATAAGAACATAAAATTAAATATTCTACTTACCTGGGCATTTCTCGCTCTCCAGGAAATTTGTGAAGACGTAACGAGCCTTTGCTATCCAAGATGCACTTGCGTGGCATTTTCTTTCTGTAAAAAAGTTTCAATTAGTATTTGGCTATAATTTAACTTATAGAAAGTAATACTAACCTCAGATCAATTGTGACGTGAATAAATTGATCTATGAAAAATAATAATTATATTAAAAACATAAATAACTTACTTTTTAAATAATCCGTCCGTCCGTTTGTGAAAAAATATTCAAATATCATGTCCGTATTGCTATTGAGCATGACAAAATAGTGTTGCATAAGCTGATTTAAACTACTTTTTACTACTATAAAGATATTGCAAATTCAAAAAATAATGTCTTTAAGTCATTTTAAAAATTTAGCTTAGATCTAAAAAAAATAATGTGTTAAATCGGTTAGGATTGTCAAACGCTCCATTTGGGAACGGGTAGGATTCCTGCCGGCGTATAGCTAAATTCTGACACATAAAACGTGTATGTAGTTTGTGATTACAAAAATTTATACTTAAAATATAGGAAACATGGGTATAATAATTATCTCTTGATTTATGTTACCATAAAAAATTATGTTTTACTGTTTAGACGAATTATTACGACATCTAATACAGAATTTTGCTACAATAGTTATTTCTTCTGGCGACTTGGCTCTAACGTCACTGTTGACAGTCATAACTTTGAAGTCG
Organism: Bactrocera neohumeralis; assembly: GCF_024586455.1. Classification (NCBI taxonomy): domain Eukaryota; kingdom Metazoa; phylum Arthropoda; class Insecta; order Diptera; family Tephritidae; genus Bactrocera; species Bactrocera neohumeralis. The sequence continues at coordinate 31,140,748 of NC_065921.1, read as the reverse complement.
TAGATAATTTCGTCTATCTTGAATCCAGCGTAAACACCACCAACAATGTCAGCCTAGAAATCCAACGCACGATAACTCTTGCCAACAGTAGTCCAGTCATTTAAGCTTAAATTAGGTAAGAATCTCGGAACTCGATATACACATTTATATGTCTGTAAATACTTGGGTTGAGGCTGATCGACTTCAACGGGGCCCGAAATATGGTTATCTGTAGATTCCAGCATAAGAAAATTCATCAAACCACCTGGCTGTCTCCAGATCGATCATGTTGTGATAGACGAAAGACACGTCTCCAGCGTGTCTTCCTACCATGAAGAAGTTCGAATAGAAATTACCCGTCTGAAGAACAACAAAGCGGCGGGGGCCGATGGATTGCTGGCCGAGCTATTCAAACACGGCGGCGAAGAACTGATAAGGAGCATGCATCAGTTTCTTTGTAAAACATGGTCGGATGAAAGCATGCCCAATGATTGGAATTTAAGTGTGCTCTGCCCAATCCACAAAAAGGGAGACCCCACAATCTGCGCCAACTACCGTGAGATAAGCCTCCTCAGCATCGGCCTCAACTAATGGAAAATGTTATAAAAAACGCTTATTTTGAGGCGCTCTCACACTGGAATAAGTTGGGCATCCCATTACCCCTGTACACAATGCTGTGTCGCTTTGACGTTGCATCGATTCTTCGATACATTGACTCTTTGACAAAACGTGAGCTTCGACATTGGTTGTCCGTGTCAACGGAGATTTCGCATGAAGTATTGAGTGTACATATTTACATATGTATATAGAAATTTGCAAACAATTTGCGTATGATTCTTTTATATTTGTTTACATGGGCGAATGTGCGACCGCTTGGTATTTTCACATGATATCGAAAATTATAATTACCAAAGCAAATATATATTTATGTATATAAATATATAACTTATCAAACCTATAAAACATCTATATTTAGGTAGTAATACAAATCTTACTGTACTATATGTATGAGACACGCTTATATATGTCTGTATTGAAATGCGAAAAGTTACGATATCTGAATCGTAAACTTTCTCTATGATATACTTGTACATACGTTCCCTGATAGTAATGAGGGAGGTGATTTTTGCGAGGGCATGTGCTTCAGAAGTTTTTAACTTGACGGAGTTGTGACGGGTCATCTCGGCAGGCAATACTTCTATATGATTTTTCAAAATCTGCATTGCTACCAATAGCTAATGTTTAGCAATAGATGTTTCAACATACATACATACTTGTATATAATGTGATCCATTGCTTATACCAAAAATACATGTCTACATTTTTGCCTGCATCAAAAATAAATTTACTGATTTAACAGCTTTTGTCGTGCACCTCAATGCAGATCTGCATGACATGTGAAATTTGAATTGGTCTGCCCAGAATAGATGCTGACAACATAAAATTAATTTTTCTGTGAGGAAAGTCTGGTGACAGTATCATCTGTTCAGTGAAATCCTTAAAAAATTGAAGAAGTGCAGAAAATGCAAGTAAGGAAGGGCTAAGGTCGGGTGTTACTGATTATTTCATACCCTTACAATACATAAATTAAGAAACCTCACAGTTTGACTAAAGTTTAGAGTGAGCTTTTTTATGAATTTCCTTCTCCTTTAAAGCTTTACGCGCATTACTTCAAAAATGTAAATTTCTATAACAAATTGCAAGTTTTCGATTAATGGGTTTGTGGGAATGTCAGTGGTCGGATTACGCCCATATACGAACTTGACCTCACCCTTTTGCTAAGGAACAGATATACTAAATACCGAATGCACAGACGGACCGAGGGACAAACAGACGGTCGGTCGGATTTCAACTCGTCTTAATCTGCCTTCATTAGTTTTAGGTCATTCAAACAACCGTTAAGTTAGCAAAACTATTATACTCTAAGAAAGTAAACAAGTTGTATTTATTTCAAGATTTTCTTTCAACATCCATTTTTATTTTAATTTATCATGTTATTGAATTGATTTACTTCAGTAATCATCAGCTTGTCAAAAATTACTGCACAGGTGTTGTAGCTGCAGATCTGCTTGCAGAATATCTTCACACAAGTACATTGCTAACTATCTGTCAAGCGCGTTGTGATTGATTTTGGCAATGTATTGTGTGGACATTTGCTTTCATTCTCGAAATGGTAGGTATGTTTGCGCTGTTATGTTTGAGCTCTTGAGCTCTTGAAACCTTTAAAATTTTTATCAGAATAACAAAACTTTATGCGGGGAATGAAAAAAGTAAATATGCTATTAAAAATCTACTTTTTACTATTAATGTATTATTTGGAAAAATAAGATATCATATATTAAGATTTAAATAATTGTTGTATAATGTTTTTTTTTTTACGAATTCAATAATTAAATATGAATAATGATATTTAATCATAATAATATTACCTAATTATTATCATCCTCCCGGCCAATCAACGGGAGGGGCGCATCCGCATACCTGCGGAATAAGCCAAGTCATGAAAGGCGAGAGAGGTTTTAAGCGTAAAGATCTAACACTGCTTTGCTATAGAAACAAAAATTTCAAAAGCTAAGATTTCAAACTTTAATAACAATATGTTACAATTTTATTAATTAACAGAAAGCAATGTAGGTTTTTCCTTTTCGAAAAATTAGTCAGAAAAATCTAATTTGCAGGAATGGGAATTAAAATCATGACATATTCGGCGGAATGGTTCCTTTAGATCAAAATATGATCTACACGATTTGAACAGTAAAACTGCCTCAAAAAGCGAACCCGGATATTAAATTTACTTTTAGACAAACTGTTCCATTCAAGATTTTTACTATGAATATGAAGCCAAGCATTTTAAACGACTAGTGTATGGAGGTAGACTTAATCTAAAATATCATCGAAAATGCCTTAAGGCAAAAATAAAAAGTTGTTTTTGAATAGACTCTAACTTGTCAGAGTGGATTTGCTAACTTCTTCTTTACTTGCGAAGTCGCGAGTGGGACAACTGTTTGTTTCATGAAAGGAGATATATCGTCGTCCTCGTTCACCACTAGACCTATTTGTTTTGCTGGCTTATTCATACTGGAGAAAGCGGGTGTTGAGGTCAATGATATCAGTATCATCGGCGCACGCCAACAGCTGTACACTTTTATAGATGATGGTAGCTTCTCGGTTTAGTTGTGCAGCTCGAATTATTTTCTCCAGAAGTAGGTTGAAAGTCACACGGAAACCTCGTTTGGTATCGAACGGCTAGGAGTCGCCTTGTCTGAAACTGTGTGTTTCTCTTTTCACAGATCTTTTCCAAGATTTGGCGCATGGTGAATATCTGGTCGGTTGTTGATTTGCCAGGTCTAAAGCCACACTGATATGGTCCAATCAGTTTGTTGATTGTGGGCTTTAATCTTTCACACAGTACGCTCGTTAGAACCTTATACGCGATTTTGCGGTCGCGGTAGCTGGCGCAGACTGTGTGGTCTCCCTTTTTGTGGATTGGGCAGAGCACACTTAAATTCCAATCGTTGGGCATGCTTTCAACCATATTTTACAAAGAAGCTGATGCATGCTTCTGAGCTCGGCCGACAATCCATTGGCCCCCACCCACAATCCGCATCAAAGTTGTTGTTCTTCAAGCGGGTAATTGCTTTTCGAACTTCTTCAAGGTCGGGCAATGGAACGTCTGCTCCATCGTCATCGATTGGGGAATCGGGATCGCCTTCTTCTAGCGTTATATTTTCACTGCCATTCAGCAGGCTGTAGAAGTGTTCTACAAGAACATGCTCCGGTCTTGAAACCTTCTGTTAGTCGCTACATTGCATCTTGTTGTAGAATTTACGAGCGTCACCATTGTCGGCAGTTCCTCAAGCTCTTCGGCCTCTCTCGTTTTTGGTGCCCTCTTCAGCTCATGGTATCTGTCCCATCCCGCACGTGTTGTGGTTGATTGTAACGTTGCGAGATAGGCAGTCTATTTTCTCTCCGTTTCGACACGGCATTCCTCATCGTAGCGGAAGTCATGAGCTGCTTGAGCCTTTTGTAAAATAAACATTTTTGGCCATTCCCATGTGAATGGCGCCCAGAGAATTTTCCTCACTTGCGCGAACCTCTATACATGGCTCCATCCTCCTATAGGAACATACTTCAAATAATTTCGTAATATTTCTATTAAGATGCGAGGCACCCAATCCAATATCTCCGTTACAATCAAGTCAAGGTAAAGTAGAAAGTTTCTTATTCAACTTTTTAATGTTAGCTTTTGCAAATTTAAACAGTGTACAGAAGTTTGATGATTACTAACTAGTACACTGCTTATTTCGACAGTTATTTCCAAAGCAGGAAAAGAGGATTACTCCGAATTACAGGACACTTTGAAGGGGAATAAGCGTATCTAAATCTAAGCATTTACCATATTTATTCGGAATCAAATCAGCAAAAGCTTTAAAGAAGCCACACGGTAAATTGAAATCTCCCATCTTATTGATTCTGAATTATTCGCCATGGAGATAGCATTCATCAAAGAAGCATGCTGCATATACTAGTGCGATCTCGATTGTTTGAATGAGGCACAAATTCTCTATAAATGTCCCGTAAATGTTTACTTATTATTTAAAATTTCCATGCTGCTCTATGCTTCTTCTTCTATACATATAGATTAAGTTATATTAAGTTTGTTACGAAGTTTGTAACATCCAGAAGTCGGAGACCCTATAAAGAATATATAAAAATGATCAGTATGTTGACCTGAGTCGATTTAGCCATGTCCATGTATGTATATATACGAACTAGTCCCTCAGTTTTTAAGATATCGTTTTGAAATTTTGCAAACGTTATTTTCTCTTCAAGAAGCTGCTCATTTGTCGAAACTGCTCATATCAGACCACTATAACATATAGCTGCCATACAAACTGAACGATCGGAAGCAAGTTCTTGTATGGAAAACTTTCGCATTTGACGTGGTATCTTCACGAAATTTGACATGGATTACTGTTTAAGGTAACAATATAATCTCCAAAAAATTGTTCAGATCGGATACTATAGCAAATAGCTTCTATACAAATTGAACACATATGTATTTACTAAAAGAAATGCACCTGTGAAGAGTATATTAGCTTCGGCGCAGCCGAAGTTAACGTTTTTTCTTGTTTTAACATAATCTTATGAAGGGTTAAAATTAAATGAAATCATCACTTTAACCGCAAATCGAAAGAAGTTAAAAGTCATATTTCAATTATTTTAGCGCTGAATTCAGTTTTCGTCTGATATCAAAGATGATAAAATTGGTTTCCATGACATCAAAACCAATAAGCATTGTGGTCTGAGTAGCTATTGATATCAGAATCTTGGCATGGCATCTTCTTCTTCTTTATTGGGGTAGCCAGCGTAGACGCTATCTTTTAATTTGCTGAACTATGTCAATGTCGTCGTATATCTCATACAGCCCATCGTTCCATCGAATGCGATATTCGCCGTGGCCAACGCGCAAAGGACCATACAACCTTTCGCAGAACTTTTCTCTCGAAAACTCATTACGGTGACTCATCAGATATTGTCATCGTCCATGCCTCTGATCCATGTATAGTGACTTATAGAGTTTTGTTTTTGTTCGTCGAGAAAGGACTTTACTTCTCAATTGCCTACTCAGTTCGAAGCAGCACCTGCTGGTTAGAGTTATTCTGCGTGAAATTTTGAGGCTGAAGTTGTTATTGGTGTTAATGCAGGTTCCAATATGGACGAAATTATCTACCACTTCGAAGTTATGACCTATCAACTGTGACGTGGGAGCCAAATCGAGAAAGTGACGACAGTTTGTTTGATGGCAGGAGATATTACGTCTTGCCCGCGTTCTCTACCAGACCAAATTGCTTCGCTTCCTTATCCAGTCTGGGGAAAGCAAAACTAACGGCGCGGGTGTTGAGGCCAATGATATCAATGTCAACGGCGTACGCCGGCAGTTATACCCGCTCGATTTAGCTCTGCAGCTCGAATAATTTTCTCCAGCAATAGATTGAGAAAGGCGCATCTACTACAACTTTAGGAGTCGCCTTGTCTAAAGCCTTGTTTATTATCGAACGGCTCGGAGAGGAGGAGTTTTTTGTATTGCTCAACGTCAGTTTACACAGCCGTATAAGTTTTGTGGGGATACCAAATTCAGGCAACGCGGCATAAAGGCAGCTCATTTTCGTGCTGTCGAAAGCAACTTTGAAATCGACGAAAAGGTGGTGTGTGTCGATTCTCTTTTCACGGGTCTTTTCCAAGATTTTGCGCATGGTGAATATCTGGTCAGTTATTGATTTTCCAAATCTAAAACCACACCGAGAAGGACCTAACAGTTTTTTGACAGTGGGCTTTAATCTTTCACACAATACGCTTTATAGAACCTTATAGGCGCTTTTGAGGAGGTTTGTACCACGGTAGTTGGCTCAGATTTTGGGGTCTCCCTTTTGTGGATTGGGCAGAGCACACTTAAATTCCAATCGTTGGACATGCTTTCGTCCGACCATATTCTACAAAGAAGCTGATGAATGCTCCTTATCAGTTCTTCGCTGCCGTGTTTGAAATTTTTAAATAATTATAATAACCATGAGGCAACTTGGGCTGTGTGCTAAGCGGTAGAAAGATGAAAGTTCTAACAGATGAATGTTGAATTTTGACTTGTTTTGCACCGAACATCAGAACTTTACTCAGCTCCAGAGCTAGGTAAAATTTTTAAATTTAAAAATACCTGTAAAGATATCCATTTTACTTTAACTTATCCATCTCTAGGCGAATCCTTTTTTCTTCCCTTTCATATAACCCCTGTGATTTTTTCTAACTGTGTTGCTTTCCAGCTTATCGTTAAAAATTGTTACTTTAGGCTGAAGATGAATTCAATATACTGATGTTCAATGCTTCCAATGCCCTGATCCCCTAAAAGGCCTACACCTGTCGCATTTTTCCATTGTTACGCTTTTCTGTATAATGTATATTGCGCATGTTGAATGCATTACGTCCAATCTGCTTTGATTCCAGTTTCTAGCACGAATTTTTTGTAAAAGATTTGTGCGGAAGTCATCTTTATTAGAGGAAAAGAAAATAATAAATAAAGATATACATGCATCTATATACATATGTATATATATGGATGTAAACAAAATGAAAACAGCTTACTTCAAACGACGGATGCTCCTGCAAATACTCAAAGATTTGCCCAACTTTTTTATCAGTTTTTCTTGGGCTTTTTATTCTTTCCCTAACTTGCTCTGAAAAAAAGACTTACAATATTTACAAAACATTAGGAATGTAAACTTACAACGTCCAATAGTTCAGCCATCTTTTTAATAGTGATCAGCTGTGAGAAATGCACAAACGAAAAACCACAATTACAATAGAGTCACACTAGGGCAATTCAGAATCTTGTGCATCTGAGCTTGCAAAATTTTGCAATTGCAAATATTTACCATCATCAGTGAACGTCTTTTTTGTGATTTCTGTGCAACCCCTGCAAATACCATCAATTCACAGCTGATCGGTGAAGAAAAACATTGTTTGTAAACAAAATTTTCGCACGAATTCAAAAATATGCCGAAAAAAAGTTTTAGGGAAAAATTAACTGACGCCTTATTTGATGAAGCTGCTGAAAAAATTATGGACATTGAAGGTAAGAAATATTTTTATACGGCACATAGCACAAATTTCACTTTTACTTCATGTGCTTCCTGCAAGAAATCCAGTATACTCTGGATTTCATTTTCGCTCCACTTTTTATTCGGCTTTTCGTGTTTTAGCCTTATTTTATTCAAACCGGTTTACTCCATTTCATCTCTTTGTTTCCAATGTTTTTATTTTTGACAGCAGCTGATAATTTGCAAACCAGTGTTGCAAATAATACAATGGCGTTTTAGTGTTGCTTATTTGCAAGGGTGTAGCAGATGCATCGCTATACATTTTGTTAGTGCAAAAGCAAAAGTATGCTAGCTAATTTGCAATTGCAAGGATGCAAGACCATTTGCACCAGATTCTGAATTGCCCTACTGTGTTTTTTACACTCCTGTATTTGGCAAAATATTTTATGGTTGGATTTTTACTATAAAATACAAAATACAATGGCAAATACAACAGCTCCCGAATCCCCCTTATAGAATACCCCTTATTATAAGGTGTAAGGGGTCGACTGATTTTACTAATTTATGGGAAAAATAGCCAGATATCAAGTTGACAATGTAATATAAGGGTTATTACAAGAAATACTGCATAATGTATATAGCCTTTGTTAAACCATTGTCTATTCCATAATATATTATATTCCATTATATTACCATGTTTATAGTAGCTTTATGGAATCTTTTGATACTCAGATAATGTTTTTACTTAATTTTTGAAAATATATATACATATGTATATTAATAAATTTAAAATCAAACTAAATATGTATATTTTTAAACGTATGCACTTATACATACTTATAAATACCTGTAAATCCTATAAATCCAAGTTGATTATCTCACATTCAAAATGCAATTTCTCTGCTTGTATATATATATATATATATTATATATGTAATAAAAAAATATTTTTATTGTAAGGTAGATATAATTGTTTTTGTTTAATTTTTACAAACCACTAAAAGTAATATTACATTTCAATCTTAAAATGCTTGAAAAGCACATATGCCCCTGAAATAGTTTCATCTCACAAATACCAATTATGTAGTAGTAAAATATTATAATATATCGAAATTTTTAATACATATATGTACTTGCAAATATTTTTATATATTTTTGTGATTATTTTAAAATTTAATTTTTAATAATTATTGGAGGTTCCTGAACTGACAACACATAAGAACTTACGTGTATTGAAGAAGCATTATGGAAATCGATTTAAAATAAAAAAAAAATGAATACAATTTGTATAATTTCATGTGACGTGCTTAAACCTAAATTTGATATATGCATTAAATTGTTGTTAAGAGTTTCATATTACTTTTTTATGCATTTAAAGGTTATTATACAATGTTTAATTCAATTTATGTAAGTATATACATATGTCTGTACCACTATATTAATAATGAATTTGTCCTATTTTAAAGACTAGAAAACTCATATCTATTGCTAAACTCCAAATGGCTGCCTGAAGATTCCGGTGGGAGGTCATCATAGGTAAAAGCAAGAAGAGCTCCATTGGTATCATAAAATGTATAGTTCGATGAATTAAGATTTTCAGAATGAATGTCATGATTACAGTTAGTAATTGATAGTGGAGAAATATTGGCAAAACTTGTATCCACTATTACATTTGTACTAGCGTTATTTAATCTTATTTGTGGCGAATGCGGCGATGTTAAAATACTGCAATCGCTATCGACGCTGGTACATGGAATTGATATTGCACATACGTCATCTCCAACAATAAGTCCATTATTTCGGTCTGTTCTACATAACCGATTACTGTTATGAATCTCAATATTCATTGTTACGGTTTGTTGTTGCATCGTTGCGTCATGATTATCAGATTCGCATTCGTCAGTACAATATAAGGATTGATTTATAATGCCACAGTTTGAATCGTCAGTTGAAGAGTTGATAATACTCAGATGCTTGTTGTCATCTCGCGAAGATAGTAAGGAATTAAAAACGGGAAGTTTCACTGTTTCATATGGATATTGCATTTGGTGAGAGTGATGACTGGCAAGATGTAAATTAGCATCATTTACTATGTTGTCCTCTTTGCGGAAACATGAGATCGGAGAAACATCGTTTACATTTATTTGTTCAGAATTAAGTGCGCTTTCATGTGAAAACTCGATTCTGGGGTTATGAAGCTCAAATTGCTGGTCCAAAAAGTTTTCAGAGTTTATTAGTTTTAAAACATCTTCAAGTGGAAATTCTGGGCCACTTTTCAAATGATTAAAGTCGGACGGCTCAATAGGATCTAAACTAGGTATATTATCAACAATCCCTGAGTTAATATCACAGATATTTGTATCACTGTAAGAGTTTCTATCATTTGAATTATGTGGTAAGTAATTAATGGGATCTTCTCCTTTGCATATATCTGCAGATTTAAATATAGGAGACGTTTCTTTCATTTTAATTATTTTTTTTTGGTTAGTAGAGACGGCCTTGGAAGTATTTTTTTTCGAGCTTCGATTACACCGTTGAATTCCATCTGTACTGCCACTAATTATACCTTGTTTACCCTTTTGCTCAGAAAAAGACGACTGAGGTATTAATGCTTTCTTTACAATTTCATGACATTTTGCACCGCGATATGATTTGTCATTACTATGTCTTGAAGTAAAAAATCGTGACTGTTTTTTCTGAGGTCTATATTTATAATCAGGATATTCTATCATATGCAGTTTGCGCAAATTTTCGGCTTCAATTATATAAGGCTGCTTTTCTTCTTTATCCAATAATTGCCAACGCCTACCAAGCTCTTTAGATATTTCGGCGTTATGTAGATCAGGCGTCTTTTCACATATTTTTCGTCTTTCCATTTGACTCCATACCATAAATGCATTCATTGGCCTTTTTATATGACCAGGATAATGTTTCTTCGTCTGAAAATGAAAAAAGTTGTAATATATAATACATATGTATATGTACATCTCTAATATAAAATATCACAAATGAATTAAATGGTGGATTTTAAATGATCATCCGATCATCAGATAAAACAATATAAAATACTTACAATATACGCATGTGCAAAAAATTATTTCAATAAGTACATATCTTTTTACTTATAAATCAATAGAATTGAATTTAATTAATTACTTAATTTTTAATAAGCGATTGTGAAACCCTTATGTATTTTCACCAAGTGGTTACGCTGAGGCATTCGGCCAAAATTGCATATTTTAATAGCTTAAGGCTTGCTTGAAAGATGCATAAATTTCCCTGAAAAAATTCCCCACAGATCGTCGATCAGATTCAAATCTAGACTTAAGGTAAGCCATTCCACCTTTATCTTCAAAGCATATTTTGAGCTTGCCTTTCCGTCCAAATTTAATTTCGAATTCTTCATTTCAAAATTTATATTTTCCATAAAATACAATTTGCATTTTTATGGCGTTGCTTTAGAAATGACTTACGAACTCGATTTTCATATTTAAGGCATACATCTTTTCTTATTATTTGGTACAAACGTTGTTTAGTCACATCTAAACCCCGTACCGCTTGAAACACATATGACTATTGGTTTATGCCGCGGATATGGATCAGGATTTTTCAGAAAATTGTTGTAGTGTTCCCATGTCTCATTACAGAAACATAAATTTGGCCAACTTTCATGCCAGATTGATTCTATCCTTTAATCAATCCACCCTCGTAATCTAGAAATTTAATAATTGTGATCTACTTTTGTTGTCTTAAATCTATATCCCTGTACTGAACGTACCTTAAAGTTTTTATCTCCGCTTTTCCTACTGATACATTCTGAACATAAATAGTTAAATTTGTACATCTGTGAGCGCCAAAAATAAGTAAATTGCAATTCTATCAATATTAAAGTGGTTATTACAACGCAGCCTAAGAGTTTAACTTAATATTAATAATAAACAAAAACTAAGAAATAATTAACTTAAACTAAAAATACTCATGTTTTTCGCGTCGAAAAAAAGTTTACGGTGACAGCAACCGCTGTTTGCTTTTAATACTTATCTCGGACAAACGAAAATATTCTTTGGAAACCATTACTATTCAAGCGAGTGAGTGTAGTAAAACATATTTTTGCATACCATTATGGTTTTCTCTGAGGCAAAGTCGGTAAAATACCAAACTTTGCAAAAGGGTAAGCGAATAACCACCGAAACGGTTAAAAAAATGATATTAGATTTGCATAAAAAGGTAAATCTTTGCGCGAAATCGGAGAAATAGTGGAAAGACACCACTGCACAATGAAAAAAAAAGATTGATAAATAAGTACGGTAAGTAAAAACAAAATGCAGTTTCAGACGCTGTTCAAATATCGAAAGGAGACATCGGGTAAACCTGTAGATACCAGTACAATCACATTGCACAAAAGCGGTTTGCATGGACCATACAAACCCAATATATGTAAGGGGAATCAACAGAAGAACTTGGGATTTGCAAAAAAGTATACAAGTCACGCTGCAAACTTCTGGGAAAACATTTCGTATATGGTCAAGGCTGCAAATTCGAAATATTTGAATCGAAAAAACTCCTAAAATTTAACGATCCAAAAATAAAGCCTTTGATGAAAAGTGTGTTACCAACACCGTAAAGCACGGTGGAGCCTAAACACAAGTCTAAACTTGTTACTGAGTGGCTGTTATATCGAACACCAAAAACTTTGGTTAACCCTCCGCAGTTCCCAGACCTTGACCGAAAAATCAAGCAGAGGAAATTCTCAAAAAAACCTTGATTCGAGAATGGAATGCAAAATCTCTCCATAGATTACAAAAAATGTTACAGAATCCATGCCTAGAAGATTAGTAAGGTCCTGAAGTCCAAAAGAAAGCAAACAAAATACTAAAATGAATATTAATCTAGCTTATAGATTTTAACTTTACAGAACGCTGTTTACTTTTTTTGTCTCGAAAAAACGGAAGTATTTTTTTCTTAAGTGTATTATTTTGTGAGTGTTTAGTTTTTGTTTATTATTAATACTAAGTTAGACTCTTAAAATACAATATAAGCCTTGAATTCTATAATAACACTTTTTTATTGTATTAAAGACTGCGTTGTAATAAACACTTCAATATTGAAAGAATTGCTAGTTACTCATTTTTGACGCTCACAGTATAAATGTTTTATTCGTAAGTTATAACAGTACTGTTAAATGGTGCTAAAACAAAAAATTTCAAGAAAATATGAATATCAAAAATGTTTGCTGTGCTGCAAGCAGAACACAAGTTATAGAGAAAAACAATTTTGTACATATAATTATTATTAAAAACGGACAAAATTTGTATTTTGGGAGATTATATCTGTTTATAAACTTCATTTTAAATTTAAAAAAATCTGAAAATCTATCAAAACAAGTAGTATTCTTGTACATACGGGTAAAGCAGAGAGTGTGACTGAGTGAGATATCTAAAATCAAGAAATTGCTGAAACCATACTCCTCGAACGAAAAATACTATTTATTAAGAATGGTAGAATTAGAGATTAAGTTATTTTTTATAACTGTTTTTTTTTTTTTGATTGTATCATGATGTGACATCACAAATTGCAAAAAATATGAAAACATTAATGAAACGAAGAAAAACAATAATATTTTGTTTATTTGAAGTTGCAAGTGAAAAAGTTATAATAACGACGGAGTTACTAAATTGTGCGAGAAGTTTTTTTTCACTTTTCCATCTAATCTACAAGTTGAAAAAAAAATGATTCGCTTTTTGTAATTTTAAAATAATATATGAAATAAAAGACTATAGCGGAAACATCGTAATCACATTACATCGTTTAATATTTACATCAATTCATAAAAGTATTTATTTAAAATTATATAAAGTAAAAATTAAAATATTTTCCTGAATTTCTTTTTTTTTTATTACACTAATCTGTTCTATCATATCTATCATATATCGGTGCAGTGCAAAACCAGCAGATGATTTAAATTTCTGTGTTTTAGGTCAAATTGTTCAGGTCGATTGCATAATCGCTATTTGCAAGCCTGAAAGGCAAAACTTTATAACTGAACTTTGATTACAATTCTACTTAAAATTGTAAAAAGTTTTAAAAGACTCGCTTATACCATGTTCAGACAGAAAATTTAAAAGATTAGATTATATTTAAGCATTTCATAACCCAACAGTGTTCTCACTGCCGTTAGAAAGATCAAAAAACAGCTTTTATTGTCTTTCAAGAATTCACATCGCTTAATATTTATCAAAAGAAAAGATTGTCATATAGTATTTTGAAATAAAAAGACGGTTTTTTTTTAATATTTTCCATATAATAGAAATAATGGATGCATTTTTTCATTTGTTAAGTCGATTTTCAGATGAAATTAGATTCATTGCTTAAAAAAAATTTGTTTGCTTACATTTTTTCCCTTTGTAGTGTCTAAATCAGCTGTGATAATGTAACAGATTTCCAGTGCTGACAAGTAGATTGCGCAAAATCAGAGTCGCACAGAGAGATTTAGCGTGGATCAGTTTCAAATCATTTCAATGAAGTGATTTGGAACTGTCATTTTTGTATGGCGAAATCTTGATAAATTTTTAAGATTAGTGGGATAATCCATTCAACAGCCGAAATCGTGTGATTAAGTGTCGGTCTGAACATGGTATTAGTTTCATTACTATACTTTTTATGATCAAGATCAATGCTGGCATCAATTTAATAAAAATAAAACACTATATTCATCATAGTCGTATGCATACATGGGTATATTACATACTTATTTCGCTAATTTCTAGTAACTAATTGTACGTATGTATGTATGTTTTATAGACTTAACCAGAAAACAATATAGTAGGTATATATTTTAAGACTAGGGAAAGATCATGGCGGATTGCATATAACATGCTATTGCAATTTAATTAAAGTATGCTCAAGAATGTGTTTCCGCGCAATTAAATTAATCAATCCAGCCAAGAAATGTACATATATTTTCTAAGATTATTCACGTTGCCGATAAATAAACGGAAGTTTGAAACGCCTTATATAAGTTTTATGGGGTTTATATTTGATTAATTTTTATACCATGGAGCAGTCTTAACACGAAAATACCGCCTAAAAAATATCTTATAGAGGTGGTTATTACACAATTTCATATCGCATCATAAATATAATATTAGTAACCACACAAGTTAATTCTCAGATGACCTCCTTCCATGAATTTTTGTATCAAATTTGCTCAAATTGTGGCTCATCTGAGAATTAACTTGTGTGATGGTGATGGACTTCATCTGCAATAACAACACTTCATTTCATCAATATATTTCAATATTTACAGAATTCAGCTCATCTTGTCATTCTCATCATTTATATACATTACATATGTGAAAACCATGTCCTTTGAAACTAGCACTTTATGCACGCGATTTAATTATATTTTGAAATACTTTTTTAAATTTATTTTTTTTGAATTTAAGTTACATACATATGTGTGTATCAAGTTTGTACTATGAATTGTTGAATTTTTGTTTCTGGATGTTTTACATATACCTATGTACATAAATAGTGTGCATATAAATGAACCAAACACAAAAATATCTCATATATTTTTCATTATAATTTTTTTACTTAAACTGTAAATTTACTCTCCCATTCCTTATGTACCCTCTTAGTTAGACTAAATAATTTAGGTGGTTAAATGTAAAGCTGAACCCATAAAAGCAATACTAAGCTTAATGAGACGTCCTTTAATACTTCTAAGGGAAATAGCATCCTCCTTCGAGTTTGTTATTCAGTTCAATGAATTCACGATGTGAACTTTAGGTGTGTTGAAAGTTTATACAACTGCAATGTCTATATACACACATTTGTATGGCGTGCTTTTTTGAAGTTCAGTGGCCTCGATAGAAAGCTTGTAAGCTTTTATTTCTATATAGAAAGTATATACTTATGGCAAACAGTTAAAGTTAATGATGAGTAGGAATGCTAGTTTGTATTCTTGATTGTGTTTCTCTATTCACCCAGTGCACCCAGGACATGTTTCGGAATTGTTAATTAAATTATATGATTTAATCATCGGTAAAAACAAAGGCTTTAGTTTTTTCTTACTTCAAGTTTCTTTTTGGTTACGGTACATTTGAAACATAGTACATGCCACAAAAAAATCCG
Organism: Bactrocera neohumeralis; assembly: GCF_024586455.1. Lineage (NCBI taxonomy): Eukaryota > Metazoa > Arthropoda > Insecta > Diptera > Tephritidae > Bactrocera > Bactrocera neohumeralis. The sequence continues at coordinate 31,125,041 of NC_065921.1, read as the reverse complement.
CAACAAATATGTATGTATGTATACCACTGTTTTAGTCAGTCCATTGTACGTCATAAATAAGAATCTGTAGATAAATAGCAAGGAAAGATTATTTAGCGTTATGAAATGGTTACTGACAGTCAGGAATAATTATTCCATGAACAGGGTATACATATTAAGTTTTCCACTAAGTTCGTAACACCCAGAAGGAAGCGTCGGAGATCCTACAAAGTATATATTTAAATAATCAGTGTGTTGAGCTGAGTCGATTTAGCCATGTCCGTCTGTCTGTCCGTCTGTCTGTCTGTATATATAGTCCCTCAGTTTTTAAGATATCGTTTTGAAATTTTGCAAACGTCATTTTCCCTGCAAGAAGCTGCTCATTTGTCGGAACTGCCGATATCGGAGCACTATAACATATAGCTGCCATATAAACTGAACGATCGGAATCAAGATCTTATATGGAAAACTTTCAAATTTGACAAGATATATTCACGGAATTTGGTATAGATTATGTTCTAAGATGACAATGTAATCTCCGAAAAATTTGTTCAGATTGGATTACTATAGCATATAGATTCCATACAAACTGAACGATCGGAGTTAAATGCTTTTCAGTTTTTTTCATTAAGTTTATGTTAATAATAAATCTGCTTAAAATTTCAAATAACTATAAACGACAAAAAGATCCATTTTCTTTATTAAATAACCTTAATGCTTCTAGCAAACAACCTGGCTAAAAAGAACTAGTAAAATGTTTTCCTTTGGATGTAAACCTTTAGATTTACTTAAACACATAGTTACTAAAAGAAATGCACCTGTGAAAGGTATATTAGCTTCGGTGCAGCCAAAATTAAAATTTTTTCTTGTTTTTAATTTATTTCATCAGAAAAATGTTTAAAAAACTTTTTATAATGTCAATCTGTTCACAGTAAATTCAATAATTTCATTGTTAGTATTCTACAATTCTCCGTAAATTAACACATAAATACACTTAGGTATATGTATGTACTCGTATATATGTACATATTATGATATTTATTAACTTATTGTTCTTAAACTTACAATTACATAGACGTAGTTATTATTTATTAAAATTAGTTTGTGTGATATTTTGTTCCTTTGGAATTCTTCGTGTTATCCAAACTGTACTAAATTTTAATCAACTGATGAATTTAGAGACCTTCAAATATATTAAATTCGGTACTCCTGCTTATATTATAATGTCTTCCGATATATGTACATACGCATATAGTATAATTGCCCGTTTATACACACTTACCTGGGTTGCATCTGAATAAGGTGTGCTGGAATTCAAATTGACTCGCTGCGAACCAAAAATCAATTCATCAGATTTCAAATGCCCATCATTATACTCGAATTCCTGAGACTTACTAGGAGAGATCATGTCGGATTTCATAAAAGCTTGAAAGTTAAAACCATCCATTTTGTCAAAATTTTAATCTTCAATATCACATGCTCAACGAATTATAGTTTTTTATTCAAATTTAAAATCAACTGTTTAAGGAGCGTTTAATTATAGTTTTGTGGATTTTAAACTGTTAAATGCACGCTTATGATTGGCAGTGTTTTTTATGGCGTGGATACATATTAGTAAATATTATATGCATGTACGTATGTATATGTGCTTAGATTCAAGATTTCACATTATATATTTTTATTTCACACACTGTAGATATTGATATAGATTACACATACATATGTATATGTACATATGTAGTTGCATATGTATGTGAATGTATGCATATACTACGAACATATACATGTGCATAAAAGTCTAGGTCTGTTTAAGTATTTACCGACATATGTATGTACATATACATATATCAACTGTTAGTAAATTTATATTTTATAAAAACAAATAAATATATGTATGCACATATAGTATATACACGTATGTATGGGCATGTTGACATGAATTCATATTTACTATAATAATACAATGTATGTACATACATACATATGTATGTATGGATGTATTTATGTATGTACGCATAATATTTTGCTTAATAATGAATGTTGTATATTTGCAGTTGAACTGATAAACAACGTCATAATAAGTCAAGGTAAAATTAACATTTGTATTCGCTTCATATACTTTCATGTCTGTACATACTTATGTACATACATACATACATATATGCAAACCATATATACAAATGTATGTAAAAAGAAGGAAAACAGTAAAAAATACTGCATGGACTTCGAAGCATAAATAAATAATTACATTTATAGAAGTTTAAAGAAGAAGGAAAACAGTAAAATATATTATTTATTAAATGTAGACCAGCCTATATTGTTGAAAATTCCTATCTTTGTGTACATTTGGATCGTGTGGAAAACATTCTATTTGAGGAGAGCTGTGACATAGTTTTTATTTTGTCAATATGAGAATGATTTTTTTCGAAATTTTAGACACTCCAACCATTCAAATAGCTCATGTTATGTATAATCCTTTTTCTACTGGGTTATTACTCATTATAGTATTGTTCGAATTTATCTTTTAGTACTCAGTTGAACACATGGTACCTGTATTATAGAATGCTTGTATGTATCTACTTACATACACACTTGTATATATATGTACATACGTATGTACATATGCAATCGTTTACATGAATATACATATGCATGTGTATAAATGTTCATATGTATATAGCTATGCATTCACAGCGTAGTAAATATTAGTTTCGTCATATTAATTAACTATTTTCATACATTTTTCTTTCGACAGAAAATATAATTAAATACATACATATGTACTCACGCATGTAGATGTATGTATATGTACATATGTATGTATTTAAGAAAGATTGTTCTATTATTGTTCTTATAGTTCGAATAAACCTGAATTAAGTTACACCTTTATACAAAAAAATAATGCAGATGAAAATGACACATACATATAATATAATATTAGTTCAAAATGTCTATTCCGTTGATTACTTATAAATTTGTACTTATGTACATATACATACATATGTATTAGTAGTATTTAATTTTTTTATAGATTAATCTGGATAAACACGGCAGACGTAACTTTGTATAAAAAAAATGCACTCCGAAATATTTAGATACATACAATTACATACATATATACATATGTATATTGCATGTGTGCATACTTTCGTATTTAGGTAGGCACTGATGCCTATATGTAAAACGAACTTCGTAATTTTTAGTGAACTGTTGATATTAATTGTAAATCATGAAAGTAGCACCAAGGTTTTCTAAAAAATTATACCGATTTTGTAACATTTAAATCCACTTTTTTAAATAAGAAAACTTGTATTTTAAATAAAATCACTAACAAAAGTTGCGACCACAATTCGTCGTATAAACGAATAAGATAATCAACAGTTTCTACTGCAATTTTGTGACTTTATGAAACGTTGTTGTGTTGTTATTCGATGCTTTTGCACTGAATCAGCTGTTCAACGTCGTAAATGGTTAGTATTAATCATACGGTAGTCATGTCATGGTATTGAACCAGAATACCCAGTACGAAATTTATTGACCACTGCTGTTCATTGAACTTTATAGAATATGGGAATCTTTATAACTTACATATGTATGTAAATAATTATTGAGTAGTTTGTGAAATTTAATAGTGTTCTATTTACCACGGTAAACTTTTTAAACAACACAGTATTTTATTTAATTTTTATGGTATATGCATAAATGCATATGAAGTACTGAACATACATATATGTATGTATGTACGTTAGTTTGAACATGTTTCGTGCAGGGTTTAATGGAATGAATTCGAATACAAATATACCTTTTGCTTGTATAAAACAAGACTGTCGACCATGTAGAATATTCATCCATACATGTGTATGCGTGTTTATTAGTATTTGTAAAAATGACAAAGCGATTTGTAGCAGAACGCATATTTAAAGGGCATATATGTATGTATGTTTGTACATATGTTCATGCAGATGCATTAAAGATATAACACATATTTACAAATAAAATGTAGAATCGTTACTAGATATTTACATGTGTGTTTAAGCATGTACATAAGAACATATGTATGTATATTTATCTATATGTATGTGTACGCATATTGCTGCCTTTTTATATATACATATGTATATGTATACAAAACTACGTTAAGCTTTTTATTTGATTGAGAATATGCATCTATTAGAATGTAGTATTTAAAAACTTTGGGATGATGCATATACATACATACATATGTACATATGTACATACTATATTTAAAGCTTCCTACTATACATTCTATATATTTATATGCTCGCAGTATTTGGAGATATATGTATGTATGTATATATATATACTTATGTACTTGCTTTTCAAATGAAAAAATTCACATATGTACATATACATACATATACACACATATGTATGTACATATTATGCTCGTATTATATGAATTTTTGCTGTTATTATTATTTAAAAAGCAGTGTATACATAAATACATGTTATGGAGGATTAAACGTTCATTTTTATACATACAAATGTACATACAAATGTATATAGATTTAGCACGGAATCCGTGATATATTGTGCCCTCACCTCTTATTACATCACTTTATCGAACTCAGTCGAAATTAGAAGGATTAACAAAGCATCTGGGCTAACAAAAGTGACACCATCTTGCAGCAGCGAATAAATATTTAGAATAAAATTAAGTTAATTTTTTAGCCCATCAATAAATAAGTTGCTGATAATTTTGATGCTTTCTGGATTATTTTTTAATATGTACATACATATGTATGTACATAATATAAAGCAATACATGTTAAAAAAGTAAAAACATTTTTATGTGAAAAAATTTAAGATTTTTAAAGATAGTGGAACCTCAGTATTATAGACATTTGTTTGTGCATTTTGATCGTGATTCATGATCATGATTATTTTATATTTACAAATACATATTTGGGGTACTCACAACGTTTCATAAAGCATCGCAAAATCATAAAATCATAAATTTTTATACTAGTTAGTTTAAAAAATTTGTTGTTGGATTGCATACTAATATAAGTTTACGCAAATACAACTCTGAACGCTATGTTTTCGGATCGTTATAACTTATAACTTTATGAGACTATGTGAAACTAAATGTTCATAATAAAAGGATAGTGAAATTTCGCAAAATATTAGATGTATTCAGGATTGGTCTGACAAATGTCTTCGGAGAGAAGACAGAATTAAATTTAAAAAAATTATCAAATTTTCAAAAACTAAAAAAATAAAAAAAAGTATTAAAAAAATTGGTCCACTCCGGGATTAGCAGGGATAGTTGTCAAATTAATTAAAGTTTTTTTTTGAGAAAAAAAAGGCGAACTTCCAAAAAAAAAATGACGATTTTACTACAAAAAACCTATTATTTGATATAATTTATTGTGTTAAATTTTTTCGTGTATTTTTTCGAAAAGTTGATTCAAACACAAAAATTTAAAAAAAAGGTCCCCAAAAGTCAATTTCTACAAAAGTTATGGCTATTTGAAAATAAAAAAGCCATTTTTTTTGAAAAATTCATAACTTTATTGAAGTTGAACAAAAAATTTTGAAAAAATTCTCAAAAATGTTTTTCAAAGGGTAGAAAAGGATGGATAAGTTTCAGCAAAATCTAAAGGGGTCGGGTTCAAAAGTGGTCGATTTGGTATGGAATACCCCATACACACCGAGCTTTTTGAGATGGTCTGGAGTTCAGCAAATATACAAGGCGAAGACGCCATGCACTTGGTATCCGTAGTGCGAAAAGAATTGTCCACAGCTTGCGACACAACCAGGCAGTATACCACAGAATGAAGAAATAGCTGGGCTCAGAAAACTCTGCAATTCAGCTAGACGCCGCCTACAACGTAATCAGCGTGAAGAAAATGAAAGCAGTCTCAGAAAAGTATTTAAAAATCAAAAGAAGCTTCTGAAGTCAGCCATTGGCCGCAATAAAAAGAAATGTTTTTAAAAACTCTGTGAGGAAGCAAACGAAGACCCCTGGGGAACAGCATATAAAATGCGTATGTCAAAATTCAAAAATAAGGAACAACAACCCAAAAGTGCATCCTTTATGAGAAATGTCGTCGAAACTTTGTTTCCAAAACACGACAGTATTTCTTATGCTAAGCCTCAATCCGAAGTTATAAAGCCACCACTGCTAGTTAGTGAAGAAGAAATATTGGCCATAGCCGGAAAAATTATAAGCAGCAAAGCGCCTGGATTAGATGGCATTGCAAACAGAGCCCTAAAGGAAGCCATGACTCTAAATTATTCGTAAAAATGTACAATGCGTGCTTAAAAGAAGGAATATTTCGTGACCCATGGAAAGCCAGCGATTGGTTCTACTTCTACAAAGCCACCGGCGGAACCATCTTCATATCGACCTCTATGCATGCTTGACACTATTGGCAAAGTATATGAAAGCACAGTTAGAAACCGTTTGGAGTTAGTAATCCAGAAAACCGGCGGATTATCAGAAAGACAATACGGCTTTATGAAAAGAGGTCCACCATTGACGCACTATACGTTGCGCGACGCGAAATGCGCAGTAAGTGGCAAGCGATGGAAAGGCGGAACAAAAAAATATTGTGCGCTGGTCAACCTGGATGTGCCTTTAACTCAGCAAAGTGGGCAAACATAATCAAGGCTCTGTATGACATAAGCGCTCCTCAATATCTTATGGAAATTGTTATAAATTATTTTGAAAACAGGCGACTGTTATTCGATGCAGATGAAGGCACCAAGAGCTACTATGGAACATAATGTATGATGGGGTGCTAAGGAGTCACTAACCGAAAGCTATTAAATTAGTTGCATACGCAGACGACTTTATTGTGGTAGCAGGCTAAGCACCTCGACGACCTCCGGAGCAAATGCAATGAGTGCATAAACGGTCTGCGCCAATGATTCTCGTCAATTTGTTTAGAACTGGCTGAGCAAAAGACAGAAGTCTTGCTCATAAGTACATGAAAAGTGGAAGAAAGAATATGTCTCACCATTGCAGAATGCGAGATTAATTCACAGCCACACCTAAAATATCTGAGAGTAATAGTAGACTCAAGGCTCAAATTCAAGGATCACCTAGAATACACTGCAGGTAAAGAGAATAAAATCCTGAATGCCTTATCAAGAATGATGGCAAATAAAGGCTGCGTGCGTTCCAACCGACGTTTTTTACTCGCAAAGGTAATGAGATCGGTTAGGTTATATGCGGCTCCAATATGGATCCAGGCGCTAGGTATCAAAGCATGTGCCAGACAAATGAAGACAGTGCACAGGCTGTCGGCACTAAGAGTTATCAGTGCTTTCCGAACAATTTCAAGTGATGCTGCTGAAGTAATAGGCAGTATGATGCCCATTTACATCCAGGGTGACGAATACGAACGAATATACAAATTGCCAGAGCCATCTATAGAAACCAAAAGAGAAGAGAGAATGAAAAATTAACGATATGGCAGCAGCGATATGGATCTACAGACTGATACCGGACATCCATTCTTGGATGGGGACCGTGCCATAGAGGAGACTTAAATGTCTTATCACTCCCACGAAGTAATACCCAATCAGGTGGTTTCGTGGGAGAATCTGCAGTTGGGAGTAGGTTAGGTTTAGCGGATTAAAGTTAGGCACATCGTCTTTTGGTGCTTCTCCCTACTTAAAAAAAAAAAAAATATGCATACATAGACGATTTAAGAATATTTGCAACCTATTTTTTTAAATTCGAACGAAAAATAATCTCATTAAAGATCTGAATTTATTTAATGATTGCTCACCCGTTTGCCCCAACCTACAACAGAACCGTTTCTTTTAAAAATGTTTGTTCAGTCTAATCTCAACAAGATTAGAATTGGCAGAACGTAGTGCTCATTAAAGATACATGCATGCATATTTATTTAATGATTTAAAGAAAATACCCGAAATGATGCAAACTTAGTTGGATTTGTATATCATTAAATTCATTCTCTAAATGTGGATTGTATTTCAAATACATTTGTTTGTATATACATGTATGTATGTGTCGGCGCACTAACAATTGTAGTTTAATATAAGTAGTTCACTTTTAACTTGTTCATTTCTAAAATAAATATTATATCGTAGTAGCCTTTGCATTTTTGTTTCTCCAACGCCTGTGAACTGTAACTAAACGAATAATAGAGCGAGGTGAGAGCTTTGTTTGATATGTATGTTGCTGAATTACGAAAGGTAACGAGTAGGTGTAATGGTGGTTGAATTGCGTCAGCCAACGCAATGTCCTTTTGAACGTAGAGATAAACGGTGTTCAGGGACTCACTGCGCGAATCAGTCCGCGTTACAGTTTTTTTAATAAAATAATAAAATAAATAAATAAATTTAATAAAAATAATAAAACTAATGGCTTGCAATCAGAATATCAACGGAATTGCTGAGGCCATTCCGGCATATGTATGTACTTATGTTATATGTATAATGGAAATTCTATAGAGTACATACATACAACAAATGTATGTCTATATGTATGTATGTACGTACTCGATGGAATTTTCATTGTTTACGCTTCGAACATTTGTAAGAGTCTTATACCTTTGAAGCAACTGTTGCGGCAACTCTTAGTTTAGCGGCGATGAGGAGAGGAGAATCGCGCCGAGTTTCTGTTTCAGCAACTCGATTTGTATGTTCTTATTCGTAACAGTTCGATGCGACAGCGTACATAGTTGCATTTGCATATTTTTTTGAAATTAATATTTTGAATACTCATTGCGCGAATTTAATTTCATCTTTTTTTAAGTAATTTGCAAATATGTAACAAATAACATAATTTAATAAAAATATTTTAAAAAATGGAGTATGACAAAAAATCGAATTAATTAACGATATTGAAATTATGGATGAAGCCATTTGATTCAGACGATATGTATGATATATCTTTGTTTTAATAAATATAATGGAAATTGACAGAGCTGATTAATATATGTAGTACATACATACAACAAATGGGTATGTCTATATGTATGTATGTACGTACTCGATGGAATTTTCATTGTTTACGCTTCGAACATTTGTAACATGCGCACATTTTCAAAGCTGATACATTTTTTGAAACACATGATTCAAATCAGCCCAGCAGAAAATTGTTGTTGTTTGCTGTACTCATAGATTTACCCATAGATTTACTCGAAGATTTACTTATAGTTTTCCCAAAGTTTCATTTCAATTCAAACAATCGTCGCAACGCTATGAACTGACATGATACGATTGCAACCGAAGCCAGCCATACGTTTACACGATCGTGATTGCCGAAAAACAGATTGATCGTGTTGCATCAGATCAGTTGACGCTGGCGGCTACCCGAATTGATTAACAATGTTGTCTATGCTGAACTGAGTTGATTTGATTGTGTTTTTGGCACGACTGTTTGTTCTGATTCTATCATACTCGTTGCAGCTCTCTGGTACACACCGATCGTAAAAAATCAAACATTTTCGCGAACATGGATCGGTATGCGCACAAGCCCAGGTATGAGTAAAGCGCAATCGCACACATTTCGATCGAACTCACATGTGTGTCGTGCACTTTTAGCTGTCAGCATTGCAAACAAATTCTGTTTTTCGTTGGTGTCACGGAATCTGTTTGGATTTTCGTCTTTTCGAACATACGCAAAACCAATATTCGAATCAGCTATTTACTAATATAACAAAACTTGCAAATGAATACATTTGGAAGCAATCCTATCAAAGTTTTTATTTAGTTCCGATTTAAAGGAAGATTTTAAAAGATAACATTTATCGAATGGATAAAGACACATTTGGGTGTTATGTTACGTTTTGTAAATCTTCTTTAGGGGGAGCCTGCTTTAGAAGCTTCAAAAAATCTTTTTTATTTAGGCTTTAAAAAATATCTAAGAATATATCCACAAAGTTATAGATGGGAATTCGAAATATTGTCGAAGCTAGAAAGGAAATAGTGGTCGAGCGTCTAGCAGATATGTATATGAGCGCTTGGGCAGAAACCGAAAACTTTTACTCGCGATTTCTCGGTTTTTCATTTTTACGATTTTTCTTAATTGGCGGGCAAATTAGAAAAAAAAACTAAAGGTCGTATGGAATGGGGCATCTTTGGCATTAAATTATCTTCTAAACTAAAAAAAACTAAGAAAAGTCAAGTTTGAACATATTTTTATACAACATAAGTAACATTTTTTTCGTTAAAAACCCATTTTTTTAATTTTTAAAAATTTTATAATTTTACACTTTTTTTTACATTATCTTAGTTCAACTAGAACATAAGTTATTAACAAATATGAACCTTTCTAAATTTTTTGTTTCTGATAGAAATTGCGACCTGCTTTCTGCCCACTGTGCGACAAATGTACATGGGAGATGCATCGGGAAATTGCTTCCCAAAGGCAGAATATTAAAGATTTCGTATCCAAAAAATTTTCAGATGACGTTTAAATATATAACTATAAACCCTAGAAACTTCGCTTTAATCAATTATTTCTTTCCCTCCCAAAAAAAATCGGTTTTTTAAAGCCTATAAAGTAGTCTCCCTTAAATATCCGCATTTTTTTCCCAAAACTCAACAATAAAGACATTACGTGTTTTATTTTTACGTTTTCTCCTATAGAAATGTAGATAAATTAATTCGGAACAATAAAATAACTTGATTTCTTAATTTACATTTCAAATCTGTCAGCGACTATCTTCTTGCTTTATTTCTGATAGCAAAACCAATAAAATTGGTTTCCGTGGCACCCAAAACCGATACATATTCTGTTTCGAACATCAAACCAATAATATCTGAATTCATGACACCTACTACTTTTTCTTATCGGTTTCAATTCTGATTCCAACAACTATCAGATTCCACAACACCCCTGATTACCGTAAAATGTGTTTTATATTATTATTCTTGTTCTTCTTTATACGCGATTATAGCCGAGTTAACAACAGCGCGCCAGTGGTTTCTTCTTTTCGCTACGTGGCGCCAATTAGATATTCCAAGCGAAGCCAGATCCTTCTCCACCTGGTCTTTCCAACGGAGTGGAGGTCTTCCTCTTCCTCTGCTTACCAGGGCGGGTACTGCGTCGAATACTTTTAGAGCTAGAGTGTTTTCGTCCATTCGGACAACATGAGCTAACCAGCGTAGCAGCTGTCTTTAAATTCGCTGACCTATGTCAATGTCGTCGTATATCTCATACAGCTCATCATTCCATCGAATGCGATATTTGCCGAAACTACTTCAAAGTTATCGTTGATATCAATATCATCGGCTACGCCACCAGCTGTACACTCTTATAAAAGATTGTACCTGCTCGATTAAGTTCTGCAGCTTGAATTATTTTCAGCAGATTGAAGAAGTCGCACGATAGGGAGTTGCCTTGTCTGAAACCTCATTTGGTATCGAACGGCTCTCAAACGTCCTTCCCGATCCTGACGGAGCTTTTGGTGTTGCTCAACGTCAGTTTACACAGCTGTATTCGTTTTGCGGGGATACCAAATTCAGACATCGCGGCATAAAGGCAGCTCCTTTTCATGCATTCGAAAGCAGCTTTGAAATCGACGAAGAGGTGATGTGTGCCGATTCTCCTTTCACGGGTCTTTTCCAAAATTTGGCGCATGGTGAATATCTGGTCAGTTGTTTGATTAGCCAGGTCTAAAGCTTTAATCTTTCACACAATACGCTCGATAGAACCTTATACGCGATGTTGAGGAGGCTTATCCCACGGTAGTTGGCGCAGATTGTGGGGTCTCCCGTTTTGTGGATTGGGCAGAGCACACTTAAATTCCCATCGTTGGGCGTGCTTTCGTCCGACCATATTTTACAAAGAAGCTCCTTATCAGTTATTCGCCGCTGCGTTTGGATAGCTCAGCCGGCAATCCATCGACCCTCCCCGCTTTGTTTTTCTTCAGACAGGTAATTGCTATTCGAACTTCTTCATGGTAGGGCAATGGAACGTCTTTCAGCCTCTTTTTTTCTGTCTGCAAATGCGTCTCGCTTCCCTCTTTAACTCTCGGTATCTATCCCATCCCGCACGTGTTGTGGTCGATCGTAACGTTGCGAGGTAGGCAGTCTGTTTTCTCTCTATTGCGAAACGGCACTTCTAGTCGTACCAGCTATTCTTTTGCACTTTCCGTAAACCAATGGTTTCGGTTTCAGCTGTACGTAAGAAGTTTGAAATGCCGTCACACAGTTCCCTTATACCGAGTTGTTTACGAGTGCTCTCAGAGAGCAGGAGTGCAAACCGAGTAGAAAATTGTTCGGCTGTCTTTTATGATTACAGCTTCTCGACGTCGAACCTTCCTTATGTTTGTTGACATGCGTTTTTTGCTTCACAGAGGCGAGTGCGAATCGTGGCTGCAACAAGATAGTGGTGCGAGTCGATGTTAGGACCTCGGAGCGTACGCACGTCTAGAACACTGGAGACGTATCTTCCGTCTATCACAACAAGATCGATATGGTTGGTGACTTTTCGATCCGGAGACAGCCAGGTAGCTTGAGATTGCACCAATAAAAAAAGGCCAGTCTCTACAAACTGGCATTAACCGCTACATTAACATAAAAAGGAAATTAAGTCGCTCAAAGTCAGCGGTCAATCCCAAAAAATTTCAAGGCGGTACACAACGGATTGTGGCTAGACGTTCATTGACCGGAGTGAATGATAGTACTCGGCGACGAAGTCTCTCTCCCACCACGAATCTAACACCAAACTTGCGCTCCTTTATATGGCCACTGTAGTAAATGTCAGAAGGACCTACTCGTCTCTGTCCTTGTCCCGTCCATCGCATTTCTTGGACGGCGGTGATGTCAGCCTTTATTTTCGCTAGGACATTAACCAGCTGGGCAGCGGCACCTTCCCAATTAAGGGTCCGGATTCCAGGTGCATGTCCTGATATCGTAGTCCTTATTTCGTTTGCCATAGTCGTCATCAAAAGGGGGTCTCTCATCCGAGGCAGTTGGTAATCTTTCATTGGGGGGCTTTTTACGTAGCGGGTCCCAAACCCAGCGCATAACCTATGTAGGGGATGTTTTGCCTTCTCACTTTACCTCGCCAAAGTTAGAAATATTTTTAAATTAGCGAGAGCGACAACTGAGAGCCTGCAGTCGTGCAGCTGTCTAAATAACTGTGTCAATAAGAACGTGTGTATTTGAATATTTGAGAGATGTCGCTTGAAGCCTTTCGCTCTCTATTTCGCGTGCGTCTCGTACAGTGAGAGAGGTGTTGGACATCTCTTTATCTCTGATTTACACTTTAAAGAGTAATTTGCCATTTGAGACCTTCATAACGATAAAACTGGTCTACAAGCTCTAAAAAAAGTTTATTCTGTTATTAGAATACTTTGTTTTTGTTTTTACACGCTTATTTTTTGACAGCAGACCAGCGGGCAGAAACTGATCGGAGAAATGGAAGAGCGATATGTTCATATTTACACACGAACACTTTTGTTCCTCATAGTTTGAGGCGAGGGGGCGACAAGGAAAGCGAAGATTACTGCGCTGTTTATGCTCGGGAAGCAATGTTTTTGTTCTTGTTCGTAACGTCCCGTCTCCACAGGAAGTAGCGATCGCTTATAGTGTCCATACACGAGCACACAAGTGCGTTCGATCGGTATGAATTCGTTTGCCCATACACGACACACAAATCCATTTTGCGTTCGTTCTTCACAGAGTTAACATGTGCGACAGGCAAGCGGAACATTTCTTGAAATTTATTTCGAATGTAGCATTTTTATCTATTTCATTGTATTTCGTTAATAAGTTATTCCAACTTTTATTTTTCTTACACTATGTATATGTATGAGCGCTTAGGCAAAAAGCGAAAACTTTGAAGCGTGATTTCTCGTTTTTTCATTTTTACGATCATTCTTAATTGGCGGGCAGGATAGAAAAATAAACTAAACGTCGTATGGAATTAGGGCAAAGTTTATTATCATTGACATAAAATTATCTTATATTTAAACTAAAGAAAAATGTTAAAAAAAAGTCAAGTTTTAACATATTTTTAAACAGCATAAAGTAAAATTCTTTTGATCAAAAGCCACTATTTATTCAATTTCTAATAAAATTTCAAATTTTACACTTTTTTGGAATTTTCTGAGTTTAACTAGAAGATAAATTATTAAAAAATACGAATCTCTTTGAATTTTTAGTTTCCGATAGAAATTGCGACCTGCATCCTGCCCGCCGTCCGAAAAATGTACATGCGAGATGCATCGGGTAATTGCTTCCCAAAAGCAAAATATCAGAATCAAAGATTTCGTATCCAAAAAATTTGTGAAAGATGTTCAAATATATAACTATAAAGCCTAGAAATTTCGCTTGAATCAATTATTTCTTTCCCTCCCAAAAAAATCCTCAAAAAAATCGATTTTTTGAAGCCTCGAAAGCAGGCTCTCCTTAACACTTGCCATTCTTGCCAAATGAGATTTTGTGCGCCGACAACGCCATACACGATAAACATGTTCGCGCACCGATCGTAAAAAATCAAACATTTTCGCGAACATGGTTCGGTACGCGAACAAGCCCATACACGATAAACCGCAAGCGCAAACATACCGATCGAACGCACTTGTGTGCTCGTGTATGGGCGCTTTTACCGACTTTGAAATCTATTGACATTATGGTTGGGCGTTAGGTATCAAGAATTAATAATTTTTGAAATGGTGTCGGGAAAATTATGTTTGGGCTTATGAGGGATACAAAAATCTATGAGAAGAATGGAAACGTAAAAAATCCAATTTTTTTGGACGAATATAGTTTTATACACTAAAACATGTGATTTAGGCTATTGAGTGTTTCATTTTACTAGTCCTCAGGATGTAGCTAGATTGTTAAATAAATCGTTGCATATTTTTAGGTAAGAAAAAAGGAACGTAGGCGTATTAGGCGGTTCGCCTTCGACATGAAAGCACTTTGCTGGGGTCCACAAAGCGCTAGGCGATTATTTAAGCTTTTGCTATCGAGGGTAAGTTGTAATTGAATGGAATATACTTATATATGTAAGTAAGTACTTTTATTTGTTTGTTGTTTTTTCCTTACATTGTATGTATATTTTCGGTGGCTATTGACAACTATGGGCAAATACCGGTACATGCTCAAAATTAGATGACTTCGCCACTTTCGCGTCCTGACGCACATTCAACTCCTTACCTGTCGAAGTCTAATGTTTCAAATCGTCATTCATCTAGTGACGCGGAAAACTCACAAAAGAAGACAGCATTATCGGCATGGACGAAATGAGTGAAGAGTTTTAAAGGCGAGGCACCTGACGAGGGAAAAGGATGAAAAACGTCGAGAAATCCTAGAATACGCTAAAGATCTTTACGATATGAAAAACGTTTTCATCGACTTCCTTCGTCGCCAAAAATAGTATTAATACTATATACATATATACATATTTCTGAATTCGGAAAGAGTGAATTAAGATTTTTTACTTTTGCATAAGTATATAAAAAATACATAGGTATGTATATGCATTTTCTAAATGTATACGTATGTATGCATGTGCTTGAGTACTGGAATTTGGTATGAAAAGGAATGTACATGCTTACGTAAGTATAGATCAAGGTTAAATGCGACATCTTACCCAAATATGAAATGAACGTTTGCGTTATAGCCTCTACCCTTGGATTAAAATATCCAGGACGTTTTCTAACAACAATATTGCTTTTGATAAATATTAAACGTTTTGAATTCTTGAATGCCAAAACAGATGTTTTATAAATCTCGAAAGACAGTGAGAATAGCTAAGATTAGTGAAGAGTTTACATGTAATCTCATCACTGTAAATTTTTGGTGGAAACAAAATATTAAAGAACTTCTGAAACGTGTAAAGTCTGGGAAAGAAAAATTTTCTGCTAATAAGTAACAAAGTTTCCGTAGAAGGTTATAAATTGCCTAACAAATAAGTTGGCAAAGAAATTATTTTTATAGTGTATATACTCATGGTTGTCAATAATTTTCTTGCGTGTAAACGAATCATAAGGTATACGTAAACTATACGTGAAATATGATTTACTTCGTAGAGGAATAAAGCTAGACTTAAAACCCACAATAATCGGTTAATATGTGGCATATGAGCATTACCGTTTTACAAGCCATATTTGGAATGAGTACACGGACGATATATTTACTATATCATCAAATGGGAATTCCTACACTTCTAATGATATTGTTTACTCTCCAATGTCCAACATATGGATTAGTTTCATACGATTATTTGGAGAACAACGAGATTAGTGACTTAAATAGTGTTGAACAAACGGCTCGTTTTCCTTTGTTAATGCCTAAAGTTGTCCCAAATAAGGTATGTATGTCTAGTGGTGCAATTAAATTAAATTCAATTCTGCTAAAAATACATACTTATAGAAATACTATATAACGCTGCTATAACTTTTTCCGGGTGGGTTTTACAATATAGTACCTGGATTTCACGGAAAATTGGTCGCTCCAACAACAATTGATTGTATAAAAGAAATTTACAGTTTCTGAGCTTATATTCATGACAAATACTAATGTTCCAGCATATAAGGGCTCTTGCTTTTGCAGGATTGCATTATGACACAAAATGTAAAAATCCTATATCCCATCACAGAATCTGGGTAAACTTTAGAATAGCATCCCCCGATTTCGGGGTTAAAATGGGTATGTACGGATAGAGGAGGTCGGCACAATTCAGATTACTTTGGCGATCGGAAAAAAACACGGATTTCGTTATAAAGGCTGAGCCCACACCGGATTAGCCAAAAACGTCTTTGACTAATAAAACACAAAAACATCTTGTGCTCTAACCCACACCAAGCGAAGCACAATGCGACATTTTTTTTTGTCTCGCTTGGTGTGCATTGAAATAAAACGAAAAAAGGAGAAATCGAATCAGTTCTTGCAAAGACGTCGTCGGTTTTGTAATTATATATTAGGCTCCTTGCCTCGATCAAAAACACTAATTTCTCCGCGTCAATGTTCATTTTATCACATTGCCATCGGGCGATTTTTACTCAAACTTGTCTATAAGTCGGGGTATTTTTAATGAAATCAAACTATTTCGGTGTATGAATTAAAGCTGCGGTTATTATTTGTATATACTATTATTTGTCTATACTTTCATCTTCTTCTGATTCAGAACTACTGTCAGATAAAATAATACGTTTAAACTTTTTTTTTAATTGGGACAATATCGCTATCTGAATCGTTTTCAAATTCGTTGTCTGTACTTCCACAATCACTGGGTACGTCTGATAAATCATTATACATTTCACTTTCAAATATATCATCCATATCCATTATGGTAAAAAATATACCTATAATAAATGCTTAAAAATTATCAGCAAAGTACACAAATGTAATTTTTTCGTTTCCCGATGACTAATTTTTTTAAAAACGAGAAATCTCGTTTCCCGATCGCATTGTGTGAACAACTTGTATGCAAAGTAAGTACAAAGAAAATCCGTTATTTTGACTATGAAAACCAACGGTTCAGCTATAAGCAACGAAACGTTGATGCTACAAAGGCACTTTTATGTGGTTTTATCACTATTAAGCAAGTATTGGAAGACATTTTCAATAACGTGGATCAAGATGCGGAGTGCCGTAATACTATGTTCGGACCGGCAACGACAACATGTTTTCGTGGGAAAAACTGGTTTTCGCACGAAAACTTGTGTTTTCGTCCATGTAAAATCTGTCAAACGAAAACACAGTTTTCGCTGAAAACTACTTGAAAATTGCTCTAGTTGAATCGATGTTTTTTGAAGACATATTTTGCCGGCCCTAAATTGTCACTTGATATTTGTTTACATTCCTTTTACAAAAACAGCTGTCGCTTGATATTCTCATATTAGGGGGATGCTTTTGCTCTTCCAAAACCTTGCACGGTGCAGAAATTGCAGAATTTTCCTCTTGGTGCAACGGCACAACAACAAACACATGCAGAAAATTATTTGCAATGGCTATAAATATGTCAGACCAAAACCCATGTTTATTTTCGTACCGTCATATATCACTAGATTTTCCAATGGGTGCTCTCTTGGCCTTGCATATTTCGGTATAGGATTTTTGCATTTTGTGTCATCGTACAATCTTGCAAGAGCAAGAGAATCCCCCTATTGATAGTTGTCAGTGAAAACTCATCGAAAACACACATTGTCGGTCCGAACGACTTAGATTCCACAACCCACAAATGTGTTTTCAAAATGTTTTCAATGTCGGTCCGAACATAGCATTATAAAGCTTACTGACTACTTTCAACGATTAATAAGTTATAAACGGGAATAATGACAATTACGTGGAACGGAATCCTAGAACGCTTGCAAGCGACTAGAGCTTCGCTGCAGTCGTCTGATCAAGACCTTCATACGGCATACGCCCTTTATGAATCAGTATATGGCTACGTCCAAGTCATGCGAACCACTTTTTCAGATATTGGGGCAAGAGCCAAAGATCTGACGTACTGTGAAGAATGCCTGTGAAGAATGCAACAGATATCACCACGAATCAAGCGAAATACAAAGTACGACTATTTCATCGGCTCTACTACACTCGACGACTTATTTGAAAATCAAACAACTGGATAACGTTTCGAATTTGAGGTCTTTAGTGCCATTATTGATAACGTACTGTCTGCTTTAACTAGACGTATGAAAGCATATCATAAAATTACTAGTGTTTTTGAAGTATTTCGACAGCTAAAATCTCTTATAACAGAAGAGATTTTGGAAAAATCATCTAGTATGGTCAGTGCTTACGAAGATGATTTGGAGAACAGCCTAGGCGGCGAATTAGTGCAGTTCGCAGAGCTGCTGAAGACAGATGTGGCTACTATTATTGACAGCAAGAAACATGAGCCTCTAGAACAGCAATATTATAAACTTTTATTAAATATGGGGTATTCCACACCAAATCGACCACTTTTGAACTTCGCCATTTTTTGAAAGTTCGCCTTTTCCTCAAAAAAAAAAACTACAATTAATTTGACAACTATCCCTGCTAATCCCGGAGTGGGCCGATTTTTTTTTATTTATTTGAAAAAAAAATTGTCAAATTTTCAAAACAGAACCGGCATTAGAGGTCAATTGCAAAATTTATAGCATCTTCTGATCATCTTCTGACCTTTGCCCCATATATTACATACATACATTGCGTTTCATTACGTAAAACTCATTTTCTATTAAAATTAATTTCCTCCAGTTGGGCTTGCCGCCAGATTTATATTAAATGGATTCTCATGTCGAACATGGAATACGGACAGTTTGAGTATTCTCTTGAAACCCCATTACGAATTCAGTCACCGGTCACGATTATCGTGTGAAAATTAAAAGCCTTCAAAATTTGTAACCTTCAACAAACCTTTCATGGCATCGCTATACATGGTACCCGCTTCCGATAAGTCTTCGCAAGTTTTGGCTTTATTATAGCTTAGCGCCTGGCTGGTGCACCATCTTCCACTCTATTAAAAGTTTAAACATATATAAACTTTTACAAAATATTATTATTATTATTATTTATCAGATACATTAAACTTATATTTATATATGGTATAAAAAAAATATTTGTGGATTGTTTTATACCTCAAGTTGCTTATTTTCCAACATAAGGGCGTCTTTCTCGGACAGCAGCACCTCTTTGTAGCGTTGCAGCGAAATAAAATAAAAAGTGGATTATAAGTTTTGTTAAACCTTACCATCACCTTTATTTGTTTTAATACAAACGCATTTTTTTTATGTATTTTCAGCCTGAACTTTATCTATGTACGCCAGTAAAAGTCGACTACACTACCAGCTATTTTATAGGTACGTTACATAATCTAATTTACATACAAGTATAATAATTTATTTTATTTTGTAATCAATATATTACCAAATATTTATAAGTTGTAAACTGATAATTTTTCCGGAAACCAAGGAAGTACATATACATAAGAAAAGTAAAGTCCTCTCTCGACGAACAAAGACCAAATTCTATAAGTCACTTGTTATTCCCGCCCTGCTTTATGGTGCGGAGTGTGGAGTATGGTGGAAAGGTTTTGCAGAAGACTTATGGTCCTTTGCGCATTAGCAGCGGCGAATACCGCAGTCGATGGAACGATGAGCAGTACGAGATATACGGCGACATTGAGGAGGGTCTGTCGCAAAAGAAACAGGACTGTTAAAAAAAAACAACAAAAAATTACTAGTTTTCAAAAGTTATATTTTTTTATTCAAAGCAGTTTCCTTGTGCCTCGATACAGCGTTTAGCCCGGTCAATTAGCATTTCAAATGAGTGTTTAAGGTCATTTTTCGGAATGCTCTTGAGAATATCGGTCGTCGCCTTTTGGATAGCTGAAATGTCCTGAAACCAGTGTCCTTTCATGGGCAAATGAAGTTTTCCAAATAGGTAAAAATCGCAGGGTGCCAGATCAGGTGAGTAGGGTGAGTGATTAATGGTTAATATGGAATTTTTTGTCAAAAAATCAGTGACAAGCGTCGACCGATGACACGGCGCATTATCGTGCAACAGGCGCCAGGACCCTGCCTCACGGTATTGTGGTCGAGCACGACGAATGCATGACAAAAGACGCTTCATAACACCAAGGTAAAACACAGCATTAATCGTTTGACCAGGTGGGACGAACTCTCGGTGTACAATACCCTCGGAATCGTAAAAACAAATCAGCATTGTCTTTATTTTTGACTTCTGAAGACGACCGACTTCTGATAGTCACAGAGGTCCTCACGACCTTCTTCGAATCGCTTAAACCACTCATGCACATTACTACGGGAACGTAAACGTTTTCTCAAGTTTAAAACAAAATTTAATATTTGCTCTATGTTCAAAATGCATTTTACTACCGATGACCTAAAGCTGCTGTCACTTTTTGATCGATAACATCGATTGTAATTATCCAATTGTCTTAAAATTTTTACGAAATGTCAACAAGAGATCAAACTTTTTATATCATATACCCACCAAAAGGTGGCGCCACCAGAAACAGTTATATTTAAAAAGTTCTGTTTCTTTTGCGACAGACCTTGTAGTTCAGCGAATCAAGAGATAGCGGCTGCGCTGGCTAGGTCATATTGTGGGAATGGGAGATAATGAATGTTTTCGATTCAGTGCCCGGCGGTGAAAGCAGAGGAAGACCTCCATTCCGTTGGGGAGATTAGGTGGGGAAGAACCTGGCTGCACTTGGTACCGAAAAAAAGAAACTGG